>NW_006799313.1:64810-115581 GCF_000442215.2 Lipotes vexillifer
TGAAAGAGTGTATGTACATGTGTGTATGTAAACCCTTTTCCAAGTCTCTTGGATTGTACTGACACCATTGTTATTTCTTGAGAATATATCCTTCCTAAGTCACCCACTCATATTTTGAAATTTGCCAGGATTTGAAATAATTTAATGCTAAAATTATCCTTGGAGGAAAAGTTCTACACACCAAGCGTTCACCCCAAAAAAGGACTCTAAAAATGCAAGTGTTCGGTTGTTCATGCCAGGAATCAAGGCTGGAGAAGAAGTGAATTCATCCCTGCCCAAGTTAGGGAGGGTAAAAAATCTGCTATGTCTCTTACAGCACAATCCATCACCATCGTGGCTTGGAAGCCTGTTCATCATGCTGCTGTGGTGCTCATTTACCTCACAACCGGCATTCTAATTTTTGAGCGCTCCCTTTTCAGCTAAGCAAAAGAAGTGAATCTAAGATGTCCACATCCACTGAAGAGCTGGGTTACATGGATGGGATGGGCAAAGGCAGACTGAATAAATAAGCCATATTGTTATCTAAGCAACTTTTGCCACTTTTTAAGGTAGTTTTTGTCATCTAGAAGATGCATGGGTTTCTTTAAGGAAAAATTCATCACAGGAATATCTGTGTATATAATAGTATTGGCACCATGACTCCATGGACGATTATCCCTACTCTGATAAGGGTTGGAGAGACCGGTGACTTAATAGTTTTGTTTCATCTTTCATTGGAACATGGCTAAGTTATTGCAGAGAGAGGTAATGGTTTTTCTAAGAAATTTCAATTAGCCGGGCTACACAGCCCATTCATCTCACAGTACCACGTCCAATGTACACATAAGTAAATGACCAAAATGTGACGACCTAGAAGATCTATTTTGACCACAAGTGTGGACTTCAGCTTCTAGCCTCAATAATTGGTGTTTTCTCTTCCTGGAAAAGTCCCCCTCCAGCACCCGCCTCCACCACCCTCTCCCTCACCTTCGCACTTTCCCTTCCCCCCAGCCCCCAGGCATATTTCTCTCATTATTCACAAGAGAAACTCTTATGTATTCTTCCTGATTCACTTTACCTGCCCACCTCACCCCAAGGATCAATTTAAAGTAAGTGCCCTTCTTCTGTGCTTTTTTAGCACCTTCCACCTGTATCACAGCACCTGTTAAACTGAATTGCAGCTGGTTTTCTCATCTGCCTCTTCCCACCTGACTGAGGGGGCTTCTGGAGGGCAGGGATTTAGTGCTTTACCCCCAGCATTTTATTTGGCACAGAGCAGATTCTCAGTCAATGGTGGTTAAGAGATGTTGAGATGCCCTCCTTCACAGGGTTGGCTGAGGATTCAATGAGATGAGGGATTTGAGATCGAGTTTCAAATGGTAAGGCCCCTTTCTGGATGTTAGGTAGTTTTGGCAAAACGGAATACGTGTAAAAGTTGTTCTACGGTGCTCACGTTTAAGCAGAAATTTGGAACAGCTTATGCTTATTACAGTGAATGAAGGGCTTCGGGAAGGGAATGAATCTCTACTGATCACTTTCTCTGTGCCAGGCACTTTTCATGTATTCTTATTAACCCCTCCAGTAATCCTGGAGGTAGACATTAATATCTCAATTTTACAGATGAGGAAACTGGAGCTCAGAAAGACCAAGGTACTTGCCAGTATCACACAGCTAGTAAATGGCAGAGCCAGGATTTGGTCCTAATCTGTCTGCCTTCAGAACCCAAGTTTGCCCCCTACAGGATGCTGCTTTTGCACAGGAAAGAATCTTGGGTCATAGATTATAGATAATCACACCACCATCCCTCCCCCATTCCACAGACCTGAGTGGGGGGTGGGGGGCAGGAATGGGCACCAGGAGAAGCTGCTGAAGGCATGCATCTCAATGGTGGCAGAGCTGGGGACGGCCCAAGAATCTGCACAAGTGTTGACTAGATGTTCAGAAGCCAGAAAGGTGCTGCATTTTCTGCACAGCAAAAGATATACCCACAAAGTCAGTCAGCCAATCCACAAAACACTGGAGTCTAATAGTTAAGTAATTGTATTTTTTCAAGCTCTGATTCTTTTCCCCACAAATTAAGGACATAGGAATTTTAAAAGGGATGGTAAAAGAAAGTATTATACATCCAGGAAGGGGAGGATGGGAACTATAGTGTGCGTTAGAACAGTGATCTACATTATTAAGAACACATCACTTATAATTTATTATAAAATTGTATTATATGTGTGATATAGTATTGTTAGAATCATGATAGGTATAATCATGGTAGAGCAAAATCTTGACTTTAATATAGATGCCTATTTGATTTAGTTTATCCCAACCTCTCTAATATACAACCTGCAGGAAGTTTGTGAAGTGTTTTGTGATTATATGTGGGTATGCAGGATTATAACAACAGGATGAAGCACGTTTGAAAGGCACCAAGCTGTCATCTGAACACATTATGCGTTTTAATAGTTAATAAAGGACCAGCTTCCTTTATTCAGGCTGCTTCAATCATGAAGCCATACACACTCGCACACGCGTGCGCGCACACACACACACACACACACACACAGGTCTGGAAAACTCCTATGCATTTTTCAAGGTGCTTCTTAAGTGTAATTTGTTTGAAAAGCCCGTCCAGACACACTTAAGAGGAACTGGTTACCTTCTCTGCGCACTCACAGATCATTTTACGTACTTCTCCTGTAGTTCCTTTTCACACTATGCTATTGTTAAATACCCCTACTGCTAGACCAACAGCTCAACAAGAGTAGAAACTGTGTCTTAACATCTCAGTATTCTCAGAGCCTACCTCAGTGCTAAGTATACAATAGATGCTCAATAAATGTTGAGTAAGACTAAAAGGAAATGTTTATTGCACTTATACCCTGATACCACTAGAGGGCAATGTAATCAAGAGTACTAAACACCACTGATGCCGTTCCAAGATGAAAAAGGAAAGTAGCTTTTAAAAAGTGTATATTATTTCTCAGATGTTCTTTGTAATTTTTTGCCATGTCTTTTCATCAATTCTGTATTTAAGTTTGAGGAAACATTCCACAAACGTAAAAAGAACCCTTGAAACGGGCTAAGTGCCAGAGTGCGGAGTCTAGGGATTAGTTCCCTGATCCAGGGAGAAGAAACTACCAGCTACAAGTGTGACTGGAGATGCTCTTACTTCCTCTCAGATATGAAGCAGCTATTTGATATTAGTGCTGCATCTTTTCACACTTTAAAATGCTTGATCCTCCACATTAATCCCAGGGTACAGTTAAGCATCACTGCGTGTAAGAGAAAACTGAGGGACGGGGAATAAGTGAGTGCTGAGAAAATACAAATCGAGTGCAACTTTCAGTCTAAAAAGTTCCCACCTATTTATTTCTGAGGCATAGCAACTCTACAGCTGGTTTTCCTTCTGTTTACATATCAGGCCATAGATAAGGCAAGAACTCAAGGGGCAAGTTTCTAATGAGACATCTCTTCTGGAATATGTAAATAAACTTTGGAGGAAACTCCACTCAGTAGTCGTTGTCATGGTGCCAGATGACGCTTCCTCCATGAAACATTTTTGCCCCTTCCAGCTTCAAGTGAGCCCTCCACCCACTTCCCTCCCACAGCTCTTTGTGACTCCCTGATAGCTCCCCTCACATTCTACCTCGTGTTGTTTGTATGTGGGTACAAGCCTTAGCTCCCCTCCTACACGCAATTCCTCTGGGATCAAAGCATATTTGCTTATCCTCATGATCCAAAGAGTGTCTATTAATATCTTACATATAGTCAGTGTTCAGTAAATTTCATTTAATTAAATTGAATGGAATTGAGTTCCTGTTCCAATAACTGTGAATCTGAAGCTGCTTTTTTTAGTCTGTTTCCACTTCCCCTTCACACAGCTGATTTAGCAGTAGCACTTATCAGTTTTAAATTTGGAAAGATTTTTGATTAAAAAACTTCTTAGTATAAATATTTAGAGCCAGTACCATGATACAGCTAACAGTTACAGACTCATTTAATCTAACTAATTCCCCTCATCTGTATGGTTAGAGGTGGGGTGTGGACAAACAACTTGTTTTCTTGAAAACAGATTAATAACTGATGTCTTTTTTTTTTTTACTACTTTCCCCTGCCCATGAAGCCTATGATTTGAATCATCTGGCCACTCTAACTTCGTTTACAATACAAATAAGTTTATTATTACCTCTCTAATGAGTTCAAAACAAGTAATTGGCAACAGTTGAATAACTGTTATAATACTGATGATATAATCCTGGCCCAGGTCATTTATTTGTTTTTTGGAAAAATGTTTATTAAGTGCCCATTGGGTGTCCGGGTTCTGTTCTTAGGGATAATGGTGAACAAAAGAGAAAGCCTCCCTTCCCTAGTAGTACTTGTATTCTAGTGGGGCTAGAAACAGAGAAATGATGGTTATCAAGATCAATTAAATCTGTACAGCAGTATTTGATAATAAGTGTATGACAATGTAGACTTCTAAATATTTGAAATAGCCTGGGGTTTTACACTGTTTCCTGTGTCTAGAGACCTCCTTTGTCCAGGGAGCTAGGGCACTAGATGCATTCTGAGGTTCCTTCTACCTTAAATAGTCTGGTGGCATTTTTCCTGACTATACCAGTTTTCTATTGCAATGTAAAAAAATAGCACAAATTTAGGGGTGTAAGACAACACCCATTTATAAACTCACGGTTCTTTAGGTCAGAAGTCCGTATGGGCTTGGCTGGGTTCTCTTCTTAGGGTCTCACAAGGCTGAGGTCAGGTTGTCGGCCTTGCGTGGAGGCTCTTCTGAGGAAGCTCTGGGACGATCTCACTTTTAAACGAATTCAAGCTGTTGGCAGAATTCAGTTTCTTGCAGTTGTAGGGCTGAGGTCACTGTTTCCTGGCTAGCAGTCACTGGGGCCCCTCTCTCATCTCCTTAAGGCTACACACTCCTTCTCGTGGTCTCCTTCCGAGTCAAAGCCAGCAATGGCACACGGCATCGTACTCACACTTCAAATCTCTCCAACTTCTGCTGCCAGCCAGGGCAAGCACTCCGCTTTTCAAGACCCGTATGATTCGATGAGGTCCACCTGGAGAATCTCCCGATCCTAGGGTCAGCTGTGTCCCATAACACAATCACAGGAGGGAGAGAGCTTCACATTCACAGGGGCTGGGATTAGGGTGGGACATTTTGGGGGAGCATTTCAGAAATTCTTCCTACCATACTGACCAATGGAACTTCTGCCTCAAGTAATCAGCCTTTCAGAGACCTCGGTTGCCAGACAGAAAGATTTCAGACCTGTGCCACAGATAAGGTTTTTAGAATCATATAAGATTATTTTATTTAATCAAATAGAGGTCTTTTAATAGCGCATGTTGGAATTTTATAGAAAACTTTTTAAGATTGTTTTGGTCTCTTTTCATTCAGGTCCTTTCCTTAGAAAATATCTTTTTGGGAAAGTAACAGGTTAATCGCAGATACAGTGAGTACCTTCAAGTAAAAAGAATATTAATATTAATGAGTTGTCATTTATGGAAATCTTTTTATACCTAATCCTCCAAGGTATGAGTTAATAATCAATACAATTTTCTTTTGTCCATTTTGATCTATGATTCATTGAATTTTAGTATTTCACTATCTCGTCAACAGTGAGATATATTGTAATAGGGAAGAAACTTTGTATTCTATTACAAGTTAATCACTAAAGGGATGTTGCCTATAAGCTTAAATTATACATAATGGCCCATCTTTGGGAACCCTGCCTCCCAGGTAATGGATGTTAAGCTAAAATACCTTTGCTTAGCTTACAGGAAACATCCTGACCAGGCCCACCTGTGAAGGCCTGCAGGGAGGAAGAAATTAACACATCCCCTCCGGAGGCTGACCAGACCCTGGAAATGTTTGACTTCACTCCCTCCCCTTTCAGTATGAAAGAAGCCTGAATTCTAACTCAGGCAAGATGTTTCTTTGCGACAAGAGTCTGCCCATCTTCTTGGTCTGCTGGCTTTCCGAATAAAGTTGCTACTCCTTGCCCCAGCAACTCGTCTCTCGATTTATTGGCCTATCATGTGGTGAGCAGTATGAGCTTGGACTGGTAACAATATCTGAAAGGGCAACATGGCAATAATGGTGCATAGTAATTTTATGCAGCATTTTTTGCTTTAATGGAGTTGAAGAGTAAATGAACTCTTAGCTTTGTTTAAATTTTCTGATCTGTTGACTATTTAAGGTGACAGTTCAATTTTCCCTAAGTAATGATTACTTAAAACTCATATTCTCCAATTTACCACATGAGACATAACAATTGTTGTCACTGTGGTTGCAGTGAAATCATTTCTTATGCTAGCAGAGCAGAAAATGTATGATTTTAAGTTTCAAAAGTCATTTATCCTTGATGGATGCATTATGGGCAAATGAGTCAAAGCTTCAAAACACAACTCACTAAATATGATTTAATTAAACATTTTTTATTAACCTACATATTTTCCTTAGTTTTCAAAAATAAGCTTATGAGGCAGACACCTCTACTCTCTGAAAATGATACCTATCCAAACGTATTAGACTAGGTTCATGGCCACCTACTTTAAAATCACCTGGAGTAGCTTGTTTACAATGAGGATTCCTGGGGCAACCTCACAGTTACCACAACAGCTAGGACTTATTTCACTGCAAGTAATGACAACAACTGAACAACAAACAAACAAAAAACACCACAAACACACATACATACACACACATACACTGTTTCTCAAAAGAAACAGGAGTTAATGAGCCAAAGAAATTGAGTGGCTCGTCAATGTCATTAAATATTTGGTCCCTTTTTTTCCTTCTCTGTCCTCCATGGGGTCAGCTTTATTCTGAAGAGTGGTATCCGTAACGCCCTGGGAACTTGCTTATTCTGCCACATCTTGGAAGAGAGGAGGTTGTTCCTGTACGTGGTCTATGTTAAGAACACATCCTCCCCTAAAAGTTCCCATAAAGCACTTCTTCACCTCTTATTGGGTCAGGTGCCCATTCCCAAGCCAAATACTGTGATGGAGAGATGGGATCGTGCTGATGAACTCCGAGCAACGAGCGGACCCAGACAACCGGACATGGTGACACGGCCTCCTGAAGCACACTGGGTGGGGATAGGGAATGTGTATATGAGGAATGTGTATTTACCAAAAGATGCGGAAATGGTTATTAGGAAGACCCTACAACACCCACTCTACTTGCAAGACGCTACAGGCACAAAGGTGGTACATTCACATTCTAGAGATTACCATTCTGTTGACTACAGCATGAAGGCCTACCCTTCCCCCATTCCCACCTGAGGATTTTGGAATATGACAGTCTTAATCTCTGGGTGAAGTCTGAAAGTCTGCATTTTAAAAAGCTACCAAGAGAGTCTGCTACACAAAAGTTTGGGGACCATGGCACTACACTGTAAACTTCTGGGGATAGTTTCATAATCTTGTATCCTAAGCACCCAGTCCAATATGTTGTCTGCTGTATAGTAAACGATCAGTAATGTTGGCTAATTGGTGATTGAATTATCAATTTTATCAACCAGATAAAGGTGGTCATGTAACCAAGCAGGACCCTATGAGGCCTTCCCAGAATAAGCCCCCATGCATGTCATCTGGCTGCCTTTTGTCTGTAGAAAAACTTTAGTAAAAGAATATAATCAGAGAAGTGAGAAAATGCAGAAAGAAAGGAAAACAGTAAAGCAAGACAAAATAATAATACTTTAGCCATTAAACAAAGTCAAGAACCTTTAGTTCTTCCTCAAGGACTACAGATACTATTCTGAGCCGTGTCCTTTGAGCTGTTTTGCAGATACTGAAACCCCCCACCAGGTGGAAGAAGTTAGCTGTATGCTGTCCACAAGCACGTAGACTCCAGACCAGTTAGAACCATAAGGTTGATGATGCTGACTCCCAACTACGTCACCACCAACCAATCAGAAGAACGCCCATGGGGCTTCTCTGGTGGCGCAGTGGTTAAGAATCCGCCTGCCAATGCAGGGGAATGTGGGTTTGAGCCCTGGTCCGGGAAGATCCCACGTGCCACAGAGCAACTAAACCCGTGCACCACAACTACTGAGACTGCACTCTAGAGCCTGCAAGCCAAAACTACTGAGCCCACGTGCCACAACTACTGAAGCCTGCACACCTAGAGCCCGTACTCTGCAACAACAGAAGCCACCGCAATGAGAAGCCCTTGCACCGCAAAGAAGAGTAGCCCCCGCTCGCCACAACTAGAGAAAGCCCACGCGCAGCAACAAAGACACAGCACAGCCAATAAATAAATAAATAAAATAAAATAAAAGAATGCCCACGAGCTGATCACACACCCCACAAACCCCCTTCCTCACCCTGTCTTATAAACCTTTCCCTGAAAGACTTCAGGAAGTTCAGGTCTCGGCACTAACTGCCCTGGACTCCTTGCTTGGCACCCGGCAATAAAGCTATTCTTTTCTACCTCACCCAAAATTCTGTCTCCAAGATTTAATGCAGCAGCGGGGTACAGAGGCCAAATTTTGGCAACAGTCAGGAGAACCTTCTAAAATTAAAACTTTCAGTGGCACATTATCTACAGTGGGAGATAGCCGAGGGCATTGACATTCATCCTGGCTTTTCTGGGCTTATAGACTAGTGTCCCATCTGCAGCGATGGACAAAAGAAACTAACGCTATGATAGGGCCATCACGAAGAGTACAAATTTGTCATTAGAAATGGGTTTCCAAAAGAGGTTTGTAATCAATATAATTATAAAAGCATTTGAGTATCAAGGTAGTCATGGAACTTCTTGACTTTCACCATGAGTTTTTTACCATGTATTAATACTTCTATGTTGACAGCACTTTTTTTTTCAAGTAGATGTTTTAGTGCCATTCTGTCACAAAGCAAATCTCCTGCATGGTGAATAGAAGGCTCAGAGATAAGAAACAATGGTCCATGATCATCAGAATGCATTAGCACAGACCCTTAAGCAAGGAACTCCTTGACATTCTGGAAGGTGTCCTCATGTTGGCAATCCTCACAACACAGGGTACCTTTATCCTGCCACTGATGAAGTGACTCAGGGCTTCAGCTTCCTATGAAGAAAAATCTGATAGAAATAGAATCATCCCAGGAAGGTTTAATGCATCTCTTTTGTTTTTGGAGGAAATTTACCATGTGAGTGTATCCCCCAAGTGCTAATGCCTCCACCTAAACAGTGATACTGGGAATCCCAATTTCATATTCGCCTGCCCTTCAGAAATAAACTCTAATACCTAATATATTTAAATAATGTAAGATTTACTCAGATCTTTCCAGAATATTCTCTGTTGCTCTCCTTATCAAAACATGACTGTAACATAGTAACATTTGCAGAGCCTCCAAAAGCAGCGTCTTGGTGAAACATTTAACATTCATCCATTCAAAAATGTTTGTTGAGACTGTGGGCCAGGAGGTTACAAAAGGCTGGAGATCCTCTGTATCTGTCCTCAAAAACATCTAGAGGCAAGAGAAATTGTTAGCCAGAGATGCTGAACTTGGATTGCCACCTTAATAAAGGATGATTGTTTTAGTATCTGTAGTAGAAAATGTTCCATTAGGAAGTCAGGCAAGAGGGAGGTGCTGGGTAAGCCTTCAGTAGCCATCCTTTATCATGGCCAAATCTATGAGTTTACAACATCTTAAATGGTATACAATTACAGGATCTCAAAAGGAATAAAATGCACATCTGTTCCTGCCTGAAGTTTTTGGGTTTTTTGGGGGTTTGTTTTTTGTTTTTTTTTTTTTTTGAGCAACTATGTTGTGCTTTGTGGGAAGTAAAGAGATGAATCTGCACAGTCTACTAGGTGATTCCTTAATTTCCCCATCTATAAAATGGGGATGAGTTCCTATTCTATGGCAATATTAAAAGTAGATTCCTAAGGAGAATACATGAACCTATCCTTGGAAAGTGCTTAGCAGATTCTCTTACCTAGTAAGAGCTCATTAAGTTAGATTTATTAAAATGCATTGTAATTCAAAAGGCACTTTAGTTTGTTTTCTCATTTTGCTTCACAACACCCATGTAAGGATCAGGAAACTAACTCAAAGTTAGTTAGTTTAATTAGTTACAAACTGGAAGAACCAAAACTAAAAGCCAGTTTTCATAACTCCTAATTTAACTCTTTCCAGTACCTTGAGTTGAAATTTAGAGGCATCTTTTCTAACTCTGAACAATAAAGTTCATGCTTTTATAAAGGTTACTACAATTTCCGAAAATCTTAGAATTAAGATGAGACATTTTACTTGATTAGGGTTGTGTCTTTATAACTGAAACAACAGGTTAAACCAGTAGAAATCCAACCAATTAACTAGTTTGGGGATCAACTACGAAAAAAAATTGTGGGTTAGTATGTGTGCAAGCTGAGTGTAAAAGAAATGTGTTTAGCTACAAATGACAGAAAAAACAGATATAGACAATCCAAGCTGGTATATCAGTTCCCCAATTTCATGAATGTTCCAAAATCCTTCTATCTTCCCACTACACTCTCCTGAGTCCTTTGACATTCATCCTCATGCTTGCAGCCTCATGGTTATAAGATTGTAGCACCATATACACACATCATACCCTCATTTCAGGCAGGACAAAGGTAGCAAAAACTTCCCCTAAACCATTCAGCTTACACGTCATCGGTCAGAATTATGTCACATGCCCAACTCTAGCTGCAAGGAAGCCCAGAAAAGAAACCACTTTTAACTGGGCACACTGCCATGCCAAATTAAATCAGTGTTCTGCTAGCAACACAAAAAGAAAGAATGAATAACAGTGTCTGCCATTCTGACTAGTTTTGCCATCTTCAGCAACCTTAGGACATATAGAGTTTCTGTTAACTTAGACTCATGAAAATTTGAAATAGGTGCATCATGCATGGAATTATAAATAAATTAATTAATTAAAATTATAAATAAATGCCTGCTTTTATTGTGACATTTATTGTTCTATTTATTTTTGTCTCGTGTGTAGAAAGCAAATGTAAAATTGGGATTAAGATTTAGATGAGGTATAAATATATGTAGATATATTTATCTCTTTGGACATTGTTATTTCTCTGGAAATGTCTAAGGAGGGTATCCAAAACCAACTTGAAAACATATACAAACATTTCAACTTTACTGTCATTAACACTTTCTTTTCCGTAGCACCAGATTAAGGTCATTTCTACATAGCACTGGGCTAAGACAAGATGCAGTCAAATGTAGTTAATCTCATCCACTTCTGAAAATGCAAATTTCTGTGAAAATAGCAAAGAAAAGAACCATCCCCCTCAAAAAAAGAAAGAAGCTATTTAGTCTTTTAGGCTTAGCCATTTAGAGCTCGTTTAGACCTGCCCTCATCATTTGGGAAATATTTGCTTGCATATATTCTGAAGCATGAAGTTAAGATACATTAAAGATACATTAAAGTTTATTAATAAGGGTGCCACTAATTTGGGGCTATTCTTTTCAAGTTCACACTCTAGAGCTGTGCTGTCCAATATGCTGGCCACTAGTCACACCTGGCTACTCAAAGACAAGTTAACTAAAATTAACTACAATTTAAAATTCAGTTCCTCAGTCACGATAGTCACATTTCAAGTACTCAGTAGCCACATGTGGCTAGTGGCTACATATAGGACAGTACAGATAGAGAACATTTCCACCATTGCAGAAAGTTCTATTGGACAGCACTGTGCTAGAAGATCAAGACTTTTTTAAGAAGCAATACCAGAACAAATCATCTAAATTAGTACAGCTCAATAAAGAAGATGTGATATATATATAGAGATGTATGTATGTGTGTGTGTGTGTGTGTGTGTGTGTGTGTGTGTAATGGAATATTACTCAGCCATAAAAAAGAATGAAATAATGTCATTTGCAGCAAAAAGGATGGACCTAGAGATTATCATACTAAGTGAAGTAAGTCAGAAAGAGAAAGACAAATATCATATGACATCACTTTATGTGGAATCTAAAAAGATGATACAAATGAACTTATCTATTAAACAGAAATAGACTCATAGACATAGAAAACAAACTTATGGTTACCAAAGGGGAAAGGGGATGGGAGGGATAAATTAGGAATTTGGGATTAGCAGATATACACTATCATATATAAAATAAATAGCAAGGACCTCTTGTACATCACAGGGAACTATATTCAATATCTTGTAAAAATGTATTCTTTTCTAATGGAAAAGAATCTTAAAAAGAATATATATATATACATATATATATATATAAAACTGGATCATTTTGCTGTACACCTGAAACATTGTAAATCAACTTCAATTTAAAAAAAAAAGAAAAAAAGTGCATCTCATCACTTGAAGCATTTTTGTCATTCCTCTTTGGAAACAGTTTTCAGAGCCCCTTAAAAGCCACATTAAGAAAACATCTTATTTTCCTTTACTCTGAGTTTACTGAGTGCCTTCTCAACAGCACACTCCAGATAGTGTGCTACATGTGGGGATTCAAGGTGCAATTAGACATGGCCTTTCCCCTCTCTGCCATGACCTACTGGGGGAACAAATAACTACAATGTAGTGTAATAGGTGCATAAATATGTGTGTACAACACTCTGGGAGCAGAAAGAAAGAAACAATTGATTCTAGTTAGGACATTAAGAAAAGGAGCTCTTTATAAAGAATTCAGGTGAATGTTACTCTAGGGGTTTCAGAGTTTTGCTTTGAGACATCATTGAAGTATTGTTAAAGAAAGGTCTGACAAGAAGTTATGTATTTTGAAAAGGGCATTCTGGTAGCAATGGGGCAGATAAAACACGGAAGACAAGACCTGTTGGAAAAAGCTATGGAAATAATTTGGGTTAGAGATGTTAAGGGATTGACTAGGTTAACGGCCATGGGAATCCACAGAGAAAGAACAGATTCAAGAGAGGTCTGATTCCAAATATAAAGTTTGATCATCATCCACTCTATTCCTCAGTCTTGGCCCTCCATAACATTGAGTAATTTTTAAAAATTCATCCTCAAAAGATGTATTGACCGCACCACTGAGGGTATTCTCAAGAATGAGTTGCACAGATAGAAAACAGTATTTCAGGATGTTCTGTTTTATAAAAACAAAGCAAGAAACACTATGTGTGTGTTTAGATAGATAGGTAGACAGACAGACAAATGGGAGATTTTGTAAACATACAGACCAAGGTCTTAGTGATTACCTGAAGTTGGGAAGGATCCAGAGTTTATTTTCTTCATTTTGCTAATCTGTATTTTATAACTTTTTCTGTAATGGAAATGTATTGTTCATGTAATAAAGACAAGCTATTTTTTTTAACAGTAGTTTTTAAAAGCCACAGCAATTAAATCTAAGGAAGAGTTCTAACAATGTTTTTCAACAGTGTCAACATGGCTAAAGTTCATTTCTCCAAGTTTACTACTTTAGAACAACACTCAGTTGAAATGTGAAAAAGATGTTTTCTTAAAAAAAAAAAGTTCACTGCCCTGAACCAGATGGCAGAGTAGAAGGACGTGCTCTCACTCCCTATGGCGAGAACACCAGAATCACAACTAAATGCTGGACAATCATCGACAGGAAGACACTGGAACTCACCAAAAAACATACCCCACATCCAAAGACAAAGGAGAGGCCACAATGAGACGGTAGGGGCGTGCAATCACAATAAAATCAAATCCCAAAACTGCTGAGTGGGTGACTCACAGACTGGAGAACAGTTATACCACATAAGTCCATGCACTGGAGTGAAGGTTCTGAGCCCCACGTCAGGCTTCCCAACCTGGGGGTCCAGAAACGGGAGAAGGAATTCCTAGAGAACCAGACTTTGAAGGCTAGTGGGATTTCACTGCAGGACTCTGACAGGACTGGGGGCAAAAGAGAATCTACTCTTGGAGGGCACAGACAAAGTAGTGTGCACATTGGGACTCAGGGGAAGGAGCAGTGACCCCAAGGGAGACTGAAAGAGACCTACCTGCTAGTGTTGGAGGTTCTCCTGCAGAGATGGGGGGCAGCGGTGGCTCACCGTGAGGACAAGGACACTGGCAGCAGAAGTTATGGGAAGCACTCCTTGGTGTGAGCCCTCCCAGAGTCTGCCATTAGCCCCACCAAACAGCTGGTAGGCTCCAGTGCTGGGTCGCCTGAGGCCAAACAACCAACTGGGAGGGAACTCAGCCCCACCCATCAGCAGACAAGTAGATTAAAGTTTTACTGAGCTCTGCCCACCAGAGCAACACCCAGCACTACCCCCCACCAGTCCCTCCCATCAGGAAACTTGCACAAGCCTCTTAGATAGCCTCATCCACCAGAGGACAGACAGCAGAAGCAAGAACTACAATTCTGCAGCCTGTGGAACAAAAACCTCATTCACAGAAAGATAGACAAGATGAAAAGGCAGAGGTCTATATATCACATGAAGGAACAAGATAAAACCCCAGAAAAACAACTAAACGAAGTGGAGATAGGCAACCTTCCAGAAAAAGAATTCAGAATATTGATAGTTAAGATGATCCAGGACCTCAGAAAAACAATGGAGGCAAAGATCAAGAAGATGCAAGAAATGTTTAACAAAGACCTAGAAGAATTAAAGAACAAACAAACAGAGATGAACGATACAATAACTGAAATGAAAACTACACTAGAAGGAATCAATGGCAGAATAAGTGAGGCAGAAGAACGGATAAGTGACCTGGAAACCAGAATGGTGGAATTCACTGCTGTGGAACAGAACAAAGAAAAGAGAATGAAAAGAAATGAAGACAGCCTAAGAGACGTCTGGGACAACATTAAATGCACCAACATTCACATTATAGGGGTCGCAGAAGGAGAAGAGAGAGAGAAAGGACCAGAGAAAATATTTGAAGAGATTATAGTCGAACACTTCCCTAATATGGGAAAGGAAATAACGACCCAAGTCCAGGAAGCGTAGTGAGTCCCATACAGGATAAACCCAGGGAGAAACAAGCCCAGACACATAGTAATCAAATTGGCAAAAATTAAAGACAAAGAAAAATTACTGAAAGCAGCAAGGGAAAAATGACAAAAAACATACAAGGGAACTCCCATAAGGTTAACAGCTGATTTCTCAGCAGAAACTCTACAAGCCAGAAGGGAGTTGCATGATATACTTAAAGAGATGAAAGGGGAGAAACTACAACCAAGATTACTATACCTGGTAAGGATCTCATTCAGATTCGATGGAGAAATCAAAAGCTTTACAGACAAGCAAAGGCTAAGAGAATTCAGCACCACCAAACCAGCTCTACAGCAAATGATAAAGGAACTTGTGGGAAACACAAGAGAAGAAAAGGACCTACAAAAACAAACCCAAAACAATTAAGAAAATGGTCAGAGGAACATACATATCGATAATTAACTTAAATGTGAATGGATTCAGTGTTCCAACCAAAAGACACAGGCTTGCTGAATGGAAACAAAAACAAGACCCATATATATGCTGTCTACAAGAGACCCATTTCAGACTTAGGGGCACATACAGACTGAAAGTGAGGGGTTGGAAAAAGATATTCCATGCAAATGGAAATCAAAAGAAAGCTGGAGTAGCAATACTCATATCAGATAAAATAGACTTTAAAATAAAGAATGTTACAAGCGACAAGGAATGACACTACATAATGATCAAGGGATCAATCCAAGAAGAAGGTATAACAATTATGAATATATATGCACCCAACATAGGAGCACCTCACTACATAAGACAACTGCTAACAGCTATAAAAGAGGAAATCGACAGTAACACAATAATAGTGGGGTACTTTAACACCTCACTTACACCAATGGACAGATCATCCAAAGTGAAAATAAATAATGAAACAGAAGCTTTAAATGACACAATAGACCAGATAGGTTTAATTGATATTTATAGGACATTCCATCCCAAAACACCAGATTACACTTTCCTCTCAAGTGCACATGGAACATTCTCCAGGATAGATCACATCTTGGGTCACAAATCAAGCCTCAGTAAATGTAAGAAAATTGAAATCGTATCAAGCATCTTTTCTGACCACAACGCTATGAGACTAGAAATGAATTACAGGGAAAAGAACGTAAAAAACACAAACACATGGAGGCTAAACAATACATTAATAAATAACCAAGAGATCACTGAAGAAATCAAAGAGGAAATCAAAAAATACCTAGAGACAAATGACAATGAAAACACAACGATCTAAAACCTATGGGATGCAGCAAAAGCAGTTCTAAGAGGGAAGTTTATAGCTATACAAGCCTACCTCAAGAAACAAGAAAAATCTCAAATAAACAATCTAACCTTACAACTAAAGGAACTAGAGAAAGAGGGACAAACAAAACCGAAAGTTAGCAGAAGGAAAGAAATATAAAGATCAGAGCAGAAATAAATGAAATAGAAACAAAGAAAAGAATTGCAAAGGTCAATAAAACTAAAAGCTGGTTTTTTGAGAAGATAAACAAGATTGATAAACTATTAGCCAGACTCATCAAGATAAAAGAGGGAGAGGACTCAAATCAATAAAATTCGAAATGAAAAAGAAGTTACAACAGACACCTCAGAAATACAAAGCATCCTAAGAGACTACTACAAGCAACTCTATGCCAATAAAATGGACAACCTGGAAGAAATGGACAAATTCTTAGAAAGGCATTACCTTCCAAGACTGAAACAGGAAGAAATAGAAAATATGAACAGACCAATAACAAGTAATGAAATTGAAACTGTGTTTAAAAATCTTCCAACAAACAAAAGTCCAGGACCAGATGGCTTCACAGGTGAATTCTATCAAACATTTAGAGAAGAGCTAACACCCATCCTTCTCAAACTCTTCCAAAAAATTGCAGAGGAAGGAACACTCCCATACTCATTCTATGAGGCCACCATCACCCTGATACCAAAACCAGACAAAGATACTACACAAAAAGAAAATTACAGACCAATATCACTGATGAATATAGATGCAAAATTCCTCAACAAAATACTAGCAAACAGAATGCAGCAACACATCAAAAGGATCATACACCATGATCAAGTGGAATTTATCCCAGGGATGCAAGGATTCTTCAATATATGCAAATCAATCAATGTGATACACCATACTAACAAAATGAAGAATAAAAACCATATGATCATCTCAATAGATGCAGAAAAGACTTTCAACAAATTCAACCCCCATTTATGATAAAAACTTTCCAGAAAGTGGGCATAGAAGGAACCTACCTCAACATAATAAAGGCCATGTAAGACAAACCCACAGAAACACCATTGTCAATGGTGAAAAATTGAAAGCATTTCCTCTAAGATCAGGAAAAAGACAAGGATGTCCACTCTCACCACTATTATTCAACATAGTTTTGGAAGTCCTAGCCATGGCATTCAGAGAAGAAAAAGAAATAAAAGGAATACAAATTGGAAAAGAAGAAGTAAAACTGTCACTGTTTGCAGATGACATGACACTATACATAGAGAATCTTAAAGATGCCACCAGAAAACTACTAGAGCTAATCAATGAATTTGGTAAAGTTGCAGGATACAAAATTAATGCACAGAAATCTCTTGCATTCTTATATACTAATGATGAAAAATCTGAAAGAGAAATGAAGGAAACACTCCCATTTACCATTGCAACAGAAAGAATAAAATACCTAGGAATAAACCTACTTAGGGAGACAAAAGACCTGTATGCAGAAAACTATGAGACACTGATGAAAGCAATTAAAGATGATGCCAACAGATGGAGAGATATACCATGTTCTTGGATTGGAAGAATCAATATTGTCAAAATGACTATACTATCCAAAGCAATCTACAGATTCAATGCAATCCCTAACAAATTACCAATGGCATTTTTTTACAGAACTAGAACAAAAAAATCTTAAAATTTGTATGGAGACACAAAAGACCCTGAATAGCCAAAACAGTCCTGAGGGGAAAAAGCAGAGATGGAGGAATCTGACTCCCTGACTTCAGACTATACTACAAAGCTACAGTAATCAAGACAATATGGTACTGGCACAAAAGCAGAAATATAGATCAATGGAACAAGATAGAAAGCCCAGAGATAAACCCACGCACCTATGGTCAACTAATGTATGACAAAGGAGGCAAGAATATACAATGGAGAAAAGACAGTCTCTTCAATAAGTTGTGCTGGGAAAACTGGACACCTACATGTAAAAGAATGAAATTAGAACATTCCCTAACACCATGCACAAAAATAAACTCAAAATGGATTTGAGATCTAAATATAAGACCAGACACTATAAAACTCTTAGAGGAAAACATAGGAAGAACACTCTTTGACATAAATCACAGCAAGATAGTTTTTGATCCACCTCCCAGAGTAATGTAAATAAAAACAAAAATAAACAAATGGGACCTAATGAACTTCAAAGCTTTTGCACAGC
The DNA here is from genome assembly GCF_000442215.2 of Lipotes vexillifer. Lineage (NCBI taxonomy): Eukaryota > Metazoa > Chordata > Mammalia > Artiodactyla > Lipotidae > Lipotes > Lipotes vexillifer. The sequence continues at coordinate 83,141 of NW_006799313.1, forward strand.
AAAGGAAACCATAAACAAGATGAAAAGACAACCCTCAGAATGGGAGAAAATATTTGCAAATAAATCAACGGACAAAGGATTAATCTCCAAAATACATAAACAGCTCATACAGCTCAATATTAAAAAAAAACCCAACCCAAAAATGGACAGAAGACCTAAATAGGCATTTCTCCAAAGAAGACATACAGATGGTGAAGAAGCACATGAAAATCTGCTCAACATCACTAATTATTAGAGAAATGCAAATCAAAAGTACAATTAGGTATCACCTCACACCAGTTAGAATGGGCATCATCAGAAAATCTACAAACAACAAATGGTGGAGAGAGTGTGGAGAAAAGGGAAACCTCTTGCACTGTTGGTGGAAATGTAAATTGATACAACCACTATGGAGAACAGTATGGAGGTTCCTTAAAAAACTAAAAATAGAATTACCATAGGACCTAGCAATCCCACTACTGGGCATATACCCAGAGAAACCCAACGACAGACGAATGGATAAAGAAGATGTGGTACATTTCTACAATGGAATATTACTCAGCCATAAAAAGGAATGAAATTGGGTCATTTGTTGAGACGTGGATGGATCTAGAGACTGTCATACAGAGTGAAGTAAGTCAGAAAGAGAACAACAAATATCGTATATTAATGCATATATGTGGAACCTAGAAAAATGGTACAGGTGAACCAGTTTGCAGGGCAGAAAATGAGACACAGATGTAGAGAACAAATGTATGGACACCAAGGGGGGAAAGCCGTGGCGGTGGTGGGGATGGGGGTGCGATGAATTGGGTGATTGGGATTGACATGTATACACTGATGTGTATAAAATGGATGACTAATAAGAACCTGCTGTATAAAAAAAAAAGTTCACTAATTCATAGCTTTACCTTATATAATTAAGGTGTTATTTATAAACCACTTTTAACCAACCTGTCAGAACTTACTTTGCTACTGTTCACTGTAGTATCACTGTATATAATTACAGTAGAATGTTATCTATAATTTATACCTTCATTACCTTGTAATTTGGTCTTTGCTTTTCTTTCACGGAAATAACCAGATCTGTAGCTTCCCCACCCTGCCCCCAAAATCTTATACCCCATAGGTATATGAATGAGCTCACGTTTTCCTCCTGGACGTAGGAAGGTGAAATGTTTCTCCTGCCTCACTCCCACGTTTTCCTGGGCTAACGGGTTTGTACTTAGATGCCATCACCGTTGCACTTTTTGCTGACACTTGGGAGAGCTGAAAGGCATCTTCTGCACACCTCTGTACAGAATGACCAGAGCTCTCTGTATATCCTGTACCACAACCCTCTCACTCCTACCTGGGCCTTCAGAAGCATGTTGGTGGCAGGTAGGAGTATGTTTCTCAAGCCCACTGGAGCCATCACTCTGCAGTTTTCCAGCAGCCCCTTTCCCACTCTCCAGCCTCCATCCTGGAGCCCATGAGGATGAAGAAGGGATGCGGTGGTGCATTGAGAGCAAGGTATTTCACAGGAAGTAAAATAGAACATCAACGAATTATCATTTTTTTGTATGTAACTCACAGGTGAATTAATCAGTGGACTTGTGTAGAAGTGGATTATCTATTCTGGTGCAGTAGCGGAAATTAAAATTTTCGACTTGCCTTGTTTTGCCAGTATTAAAGCATTTTGTTCTACTGAATGTGATATGTACAAACTTTTATTTAGTCTCACACATGAAAAGAGAAAGCATAAGGCATGTAATTCACATGGTTTCTCATCCAATCATTTTAATCACCGATTACTAAATCTAGTTGAAAACAATAGGAAAAAGGATACAGTTGTCCCTCCAAGCCACGGGGGATTGTTTCCAGGGCCCCTGTGGATACCAAAATCCAAGGATGCTCAAGTCCCTTATAAAATGTTATAGTCTTTGCATATAACCTACACATATGGTCCCACATACTTTATTCATTTATTTTTTTAATATATTTATTTTTGGCGGCATTGGGTCTTCATTGCTGCATGCGGGCTTTCCTCTAGTTGTGGCGAGCGGGGGCTACTCTTCTTTGCAGTGCGTGGGCTTCTCATTGCGGTGGCTTCTCTTGTTGTGGAGCATAGGCTTTAGGCGCGCGGGCTTCAGTAGTTTTGGAGCACAGTCTCAGTAGTTGTGGCTCGCAGGCTCTAGAACGCAGGCTCAGTAGTTGTGGCGCCCGGGGTTAGCTGCTCCACGGCATGTGGGATCTTCCCGGACCAGGGTTCGAACCCGTGACCCCTGCATTGGCAGGCGGATTCTTAACCACTGTGCCGCCAGGGAAGCCCCCCACATACTTTAAATCATCTCTAGATTACTTATAATTCCTAATACAATGTAAATGCTATACAAATGGTGGCAAATTCAAGTTTTGCTTTATGGAACTTCTGGAATTTTTTTTCTAATATTTTCGATCGGTGGAGGCAGAGCCTGTGGGTGTGGAGGGCTGATTGTGCTATTTTCCCTACTATTTGTTCTATTAACCTAGCTTCGCAGTATAGACTATCTGGAACTGTAAAGTTTTCCGTTTATAAAATAACATTTCAGTTGTTGCTGTATCAAAAGATCAGCACACTGACCTGCTAAAAGTAGGAAATAACTGTATGTTCCTCCCTACAGAATGAGTATTTCAGAGGTCTAAGAAGGAAAGAAAATTCCGAAAAAGAATTCAAGAAAAATAGAAAGGAGAATGCTCCAAAGTAATGTGTCCACATCATTTCCCTCCAAGGCTAATTAGCAATGAAATACTTTTTGCCGACTATATGGCACTTCAAACCTTTTCCTAACTGACATTTAAATAGGTGATGACAGCAGCTATAGTAAAACTAGAAAGCCTTTCTACAAATGAACGTCAGAATGTACAATTTAGAAAGTAACCTGCAATACTAATTATTATATTCATTACATGGTTTGCTTCAGATCTGCTTGTTACAAAGTCTGGGTTTGAAAAACATGCAACCTCATTTCACGATGCACTGTAACTAGTACTTAGTTATGCTAATAACTCTGAATTATGTAAAATAATAGATAACCCAAACATCGTCCCAAACATGTTTCAGAGATATTTTTGGTTATTTGGATCTCGGTATCCTTGATCTGAAAATTCACTCAATCTCAAGTAAAATAACAAAGCCGCACCCGAAAAATCTAAAGATGTGAATGTCAAGAAATTCCCTATTTTTAATAGGCGATGCAGCGCATTCTTGCTCTCTCCTTTCCCTTAAATCAGCAGGTGTCTCTGCAGCTCCAGCAGACTGAGAAAAGCCAAAGGAGGGGCGGAAAGGAAAGGAAACGTCTATGTGGCTTCATCGTGGGGGTGGGGATGGAGGCGGGGCTGGGGGTGGTTTAGTATCATGATTAAAAGCTTTCCTCGGTTTTAAAGTTCGTTCCCATATTAATGATGACATTAATGCGGCAGAGCTTGGGTCTGTCCATCTGTAACTTATAAAAGGAAGGGATCGGAGGCAGCAAAGGGATGCAGGGAGAGAGCGAGATGTAGGCGCGTGGGGACGGGAAGGGAGAGGCGGATTTGGCAGTCCAAGTGGGGACGAGAGGAACAGGAATGGAAAGTGTGGCCTGGCCGTCCCACCCTGCGGTGCGGAAGGTGGGGCCCACGACGTCTCACTTCCCTTCCCCCCACCCTAGGCTTTTCCTTTGTAGGTGGGGTATCTCTGGGCATCTAGAAAGGGTCGGCCGACTAAAAAAGGATGCGCAGGCTCGAGACCTCTCTCCTGCGGCAAGCGGGCGTGTGGGCGGGCAGGGGTGGCAAGGACAAGCAGCGGCCCCAAGGCGACGGCTTTGCGGGCGCTGAAGAGGAAAAGGCCACCAGCCTAGATCCCGCGGGTCTACGCGCCCCAAGTCAGGGCCATCCGTGCAGAGGAGGCTGCCGCGCTCGCCCCGCCCCGCAGGCGCCACTCGGGAACGCTCTAGCCCTGCGCGACCCTTTGCAGGCCTAGCCTTGTGCCCCCCCAGTCCCGAGCCTCTAGTCCCAACCCCCTCCTTGCCATCTGGGGCGACAGTCCGCAAACAACATGGCGGCGCAGCGGCGGCGGCGCCTCCTCTCCTGGCCCCAGGGGTTAGCAAGGGCGGCCGCTGCCAGCGTCCAGGACGCGCGACCCGCGAGCCCAGCAGGGGGCGGGGCGGGGGCGATTGAGGAGAGCGGCTGCGGGGCATCCGGGCGCGCGCGCGGTGCGGGTGCGCGGCGGGTGCGCGGGCGCGGGCGCGGGCGCGGGCGGGGGCGGGGGCGGAGCGGCGGCTGAGGTTGGAAGCGACGGCGCAGAGCCCTCTCGCGGCCGCGGCGGCAGCAGCGCCAGCCCCAGCAGCAGCCCGGCCGCCGCCGCCGCCGCCGCTGCTGCCGCCGCCGCCGCCTAGCGCTCCCGTTGCTCAGCCTGACATGAGTGAGGTGGATCGGGTGCCGTCGCCCGCCGCGCCGCCGGCTGTGGCGGCGGCTGCGCCCGAGGAGAAGAAAGGGAAGGAACCGGAGCGCGAGAAGCTGCCGCCCATCGTGTCGGCTGGCGCCGGTGCGACTGCGGTAGGTTCCGGGCGGGGGCCGCGGGGCGCCCCGACGGCAGGTCGGGACCGGGAGAGAGGGGTGTCCGGGGACCCGCGTATCCTCCGGGGAGCCCCGGACCCGCCCGGGGAGAAGCGCTCAGGCTCCCCTTTCTTGGGCCGAAATCAAAGAGTTGTGCCTCGTGGGCAGCCGTGATCACTTCGCGATCTGTACCTTCCACCCTCGGGAAATGTCGGGGTGGCCAGATACGCTGGCTGTTTTCGGTTATTTTCTGGCTTGGGGGGTTCCCACTTTCTCTAAGGAAATGACCAGCATCTTGGAGTCGGCATCATCTGTTGGATAAGGATAAGGTGTCAGGCAGGCGGGAGTGGGTTTTCCTCTGAGCTATCTGCCTGTCTTGGGAGAGCGAATATTTCCCCCTTTTCCTCGCTTTTCTTTCCGTTCCCCCTTCAGATTGAACAGGCTCTGCGGCGAGTTTCCACCTAATTGTGACCTTTCCGTTGCTGTCAGCCTCGATGGTGGTTTTATTTTTCATATGATACAGGCGTGTGACGTAAGGTGGGGAAGCTTTTTTTAACCTTTTATTTAAACTCAAGTGATCTAAGCTTCACAGGGATGATTTCCCAGATGGATTTTTTTAAGGATTATTTGGAGAGTGCTCTCAGGCTTCAAACTACATATTGCCAGATGATGTAATGGGACAGCCCCTCTTCCCCGTTTCTACTGGTGGTTTTGACTGTTTACTTTGGAGCACACACACAAAATTAACCTCTGATTTTTGAGATTTTTATTTGACATCATATTTAAATACTTCTTGAAACTTTAGTACATTTAAGGCGCATGACTTGTCATGCAGCCATGCGTGACAAAATGGTAAAAGTTTAGAGACCATGGTACATTTTGTTTATTCCTGCTTGCAATTCATTTCTTAAAACCTCCCTCTTAAATGACTAAGAACTTACTAAAATAGCTCACTCTAATTTAAAGTATTATAGGAATAATGTTTTGATTTGGTAGGTTTTTCAAAAATGTCTAAGGACTGTGAACTGGAAATTGTTAGAACAAGCTCTTTACATTAAATGAGCACAGCAGAGTGTAGACAGTGATAAAATGACACTTTAAAAAATTAGTACAGTTGATTGATAAGTTGGAGTTGCGGGTAGAAATTACCTTGGGAAATGCTTTGAAGGAATTTGTCACCCAACTGCTTGTAGACCCAGTTCTTGCTGTTGGTTTCCTGGGCTTTCAGAGCTTATCTGGGAAGTTCTTAACTGGCAAATAGGCAGTGTTTCAACAGTTCATTTCTAAGTCAGTTTAAAACAGTGAATGCATACATGCTTATAGGAACAGTTATGTGAATGAGTTTAGATCCTCAAGTAAGCATGCTCCCCCAAACTTATTTATTTCTGTGTAACTGAAAAACTGAAGGCTTGAAATAAAAACTTGGAGAAATTGATAGAGTGTGGATACAGGTCTACAGACTGTTATCTGAAACCCTGGGGCTTTGAAATTCAGAGTTCTTCGGATTTTAGAAAGGTAATTCAGTACATATATCATGTATAATATACACAGTGGGGTCCTGGCCAGTTCCCCATAATCAAGCATATGAACAGCTCTGCAGTGAAATGTATGTGTTGTTCACACCAAATGAGGTAAGGTCTATAAGTAGCTTCCTGTCAGTTCAGCTCAGGTTGGATTGTCGGAGAGTTCAGATCAGGTACATGTTTTATCACCAAATAAGCTCTTTCAGTTTTAAGAGCTTAGAGGATTTTGGAAGTGTAATAAAGGAATATGGACTTGTACTACTAGACAAACAGAAGAATAGAGTGCAATAAGTTTTTTAAGATCTTGAATAAAACCTTGAAAAGACATAGGTTAAATCAGAAGAGGATACGAATGAATAGAAACACTTGAGATTTCTGAAGGCAGTTTCTGGTGCCTTACAAGCAGGGTTGGTAGCATTGTTTTTTTGTTTTTTTAAGTGACATTCAGAATTTAAGCCTCTTAGAAATGACAGAGGTTTATCATTAGCACTGATGTTCTGAGTCACATCAGGAGAGAAAAGGACTTAGGTTTTGCAGCAAGAGTTAGGAGAGCAAGGGAGAGATGAGCAACTTATCAATGATATGTGGTATGTATTTGTCAAAGAGATTTCTAGAGCTGGAATTCTGAGCTATAGCAATGTAAAGCCTTAGTCAAGAAAATCTGTGCTTGGTCCTCCAGAGGGCGAGAAAAGCAGGGAGCTGGCACAATGTCCGAATTCATCTGTAGGTGGGGAATGCCTTGGTGTGGGGGGCAGGGAAAGACAGCTTGTGGCCTGCTTGGTTGTTTTCCAGCCTCCATGTGGATCAAATAGAGCTTCTGGAGGTTTGCTTAGGAACCTGATTGCCATCAATAACTTATCTCTTTGAACCATTTTAGTGATTCTTCCTTTTTGCCCAGGTTAACAGCTCTTTCTATGTAGATTGAGTTTATGACTCAATTACTGTAGCCCTACAGTACTAGCTTTTTCCAATAATCATTGTATCACATTTCTGTGAGAGTTTGGAAATAGTTTAAAGTGACGGTTCCCTGAAATAAGTAGAAGGTCAGGTTATGATGACCCTAATTAAACTTAAAGAGTTGGGATTGTATCCCAAAATGTTTTTAAAAGGTGCAGGGGTGGGATTGAGGGTGCAGGAAAGAACAGGCCTAACATGATTGATCCTAAGACTGCCTAAGTGTGCAGGAAGTCCATTCTAGCCAGTAAGTGCCAAACATGGTGGTCTCAAACCTGGCCATCATTGCCCAGGCCCAAATGCAGGCCAGTTAAATCAATTTCTGGGAGTGGGGCTCAGGCATCTTTTTTTTTTTTTAATTCTCAGCTGTAGCTAAGATTGAAAATTGATGCTCCGTGTAGTGAATTAAAAGCTCCTTGGAGTCTGTATTTTAAGTACACTGCCCCGAGTCTGCTTAGTTAATGGAGCAGCATTTGAAATGGAGTAGCGAAAGGTATGGATTAAGTGAATGAGGCACAGCAGAGATCAGATTTAGTGGGGAATTGAGGGGAATGTCAGTAAAGGTGGTTCTAGTTAGAGATGCTCACAGGTCCAAGATAGAGCCCTCAGAGGCCTGTCAGTGTTTGGGGTTTGGCCTTGCTGCTGTGGAGAGGTGATGTAGGCCTACAGAGCTAAGGGGAATAAGGAATATGAAGGGCTAACGATGTGAATATTTACTGAAGTTTACAGATTAGAGTGGAGAAGAATATTATAAATTAGTTGCTGCTGTAATACCGAAGTTAGAAAAAAATTGTGAACGGGGAAGAAGGGTCAAAGGAGGAGCAGATAACAGTGATGAGTGAGGATGAGTTTGTCTACTTCATCATTTAAATCAGGTGAGAAGAGAAAGGGAGATTCTCCATGGCATAGGGTTCCAGAAAGAGCTAGAGAGGTCAGAGAGGTGAAAGGAAACGGAGGAAATCATTTTAGGATGGTAAAGGGAAGTTTGCCCACAGTGAAGGTCAGGAGACTTGTCAAGCAGGGGGAAGGTGAGAGCAAAGCTTAAGGTATGTGGAGAGGTTTTGGTAGGAAGTCGGTAACAAGAGTGAGAAGTTTGTACATGTTGTGTCAGGAATGTGTAAATGGGCTTGATGGAACCTCTGGGCCAAAATGTAACTACCAGTTATTGAACATCTATTATGTTGAGCTTTGGGCTAGATGCTACAGAAAACACAAAGTTTTTTTTAAAAAAAAAAAAAAGATTCCTGCCTCAGGGTAGGCAGGGCTGACACATGAAAACACAGCAAAGCAAAGCAATGTGTAAAAGCCACCATGTGCCATAGAAACAATTTGCTCTATAGGAGATCAGAGAAAGGATATCAGTGGGTACAGAACTGTAAAGAAAGGGCTTAAAGTAAAGGTAATTATTTAGGCTGGCTGGCCATTGAAGAATGATAGGATTTGGATGGGCAAAAGCAAGTGGGAAAAGTAATCCAATGGGGAAAACAATGTGAACGAGGCTTAAAGGGAAGAATTAGGGAGTAATAAAGTAAGCCCAATGGGAGCCTGCTGGCAACTTGTGGGAGGTAAGTGAGATTGCATGGGGGCTGGACCAAATCAGCAGGTGGGGAAGTTGGGACTTTTTTTTTCCTGTTCTTAGCAGGAAACCATTGGAGTTTCTTAAATAGAGGAACAACATAATGGAATTAGTGGTAGTAATTAGAGGTAGTTAGACTGGAGGAGGAAGGAGAAAGAGGGCAAGGAAGGAGCTCTGCAGTTCACACTGGAGATCATGGGGCATCCGCTAGAGTTGTGACCATGTGATAAGGTATAAGGGATGGAAGGTATAAGGGATGGAAGGTATAAGGTATAAGGGATGGACGAATCCACACGAAGTGGAATCTAGTGGAACCTAGATAACAGGGATGAAAGAGAAGGAAGATTAATAAAGAAAAAGGATTCTAAAGTTTGCAGATGAGTTCTCTCAGACAAAAACATTTACGTAAAAAGACAATCCAGCCAACAGCATTCCAAATAAACGTGTATGTGTGAACTTCGATAAAACTTGCCCATCTAGGTGTTTGGAACAAACTTATTTTTGGAAAATTTTGTACCCTTTTTAAACGAAATGAGATGGGAAAGAATGAAGGCTATGGTGGTAAAAGTGTCTTAAGCAATTTAATAAACCACAGATATTACAAAAATGCATCATTTATACATATGTGTAATACATATAAATAATACAAGTAGTTGCCACCATTTACTTCAGTACCTACTCTGTGCCAGGCATTTTCCATGTATCTTTCATCTAGTCAGTTAGTGTAACCAAAGCCAATCACCTAACTGCTGTGACCATGAGGAAGATACTGTTCCCACTTAACAGACAGGAATCTGAGAGTCAGGTTATGTGTGGTATACCTTGCCAGAGGGTAAAATGGCTAGTAAGGGGCAGAGCTCGGTTTCAATTGAGACTTTTCTGGCTCAAAAAAATGCCATGCTCTTTGCCTTATTCCATGTACTCTGTATCTGTGGTCAGAGACCATGGGGTTCAAAGAACCCGTACCTATAGCAGTATTTCCTAGTTTAGAAAAGAGGATGTGGCCCAGTGACAAATTTGTTCAAAACTTTGTTACTAGAGATAGAACTGTTACGGGAGAGAAATATGTATTCTAGAATATCTGATAATATCAGTTTTAATTATGGTATGAACGTATCATTAAATTCTATGTAAAATAAAGCAATCTCATTAAAGAAGAGTGATCAGAGATTCATAAGACACAAAAAGGGAAGGCTGTTGCTACATAAATACATAACCAAGGTGTGTCTAATTTTGAGTGGGTTGTAAAGTCGTCTGCCAACTTTTTTTTTAATTGCAAAGCCATATTGTAGTTGCTTACTTCTCCTCCCATTCAAAATTAACTCAGGATGTTAGGACATGAATATTTGACTATATTTACAGTTGAAGAAAAATGGTCATTATAAGTTACAAACCAGGGGCTTCCCTGGCGGTGCAGTGGTTTAGAATATGCCTGCCAATGCAAGAGACACGGGTTTGAGCCCTGGTCTGGGAAGATCCCACATGCCGTGGAGCATCTAGGACCGTGAGCCACAACTACTGAGCCTGCCCGTCTGGAGCTTGTGTCCCGCAACAAGAGAGGCCGCGACAGTGAGAGGCCTGCGCACTGCGATGAAGAGTGGCCCTCGCTCGCCGCAACTAGAAAAAGCCCTCGCACAGAAACGAAGACCCAACACAGCCAAAACTAACTAACTAAATAAATTAATTAATTAATTTAAAAGAAAAAGAATCCGCCTGCCAATGCAGGGGACACGGGTTTGAGCCCTGGTCTGGGAAGACCCCACATGCTGTGGAGCCACTAAGCCCATGCACCACAACTACTGAGCCTGCGTTTTAGAGCCCGCAAGCCACAACTACTGAAGCCCGCGCACCTAGAGCCTGTGCTCCTCAACAAGAGAAGCCACCGTAATGAGAAGCCCGCGCACAGCAATGAAGACCCAACGCAGCCAAAAATAAATAAATAAATAAATTTATTTATTTTTAAAAAAACATAAGTTATGAACCAGAGAATCTCTAGAAGTGTCCATTATGATACTGCCTTGCTATTTGTAGCTCCCTTTCTACAAAATGGGGAAAATAGTAATAGAACTTACCTCACAGGGTAGATAAGACTAAATTAGTTAATACACATAAAGTATTTAAGAAAGAGCCTTGACAAAATTAGCATTCACGTAAGCCAGCCAGCCCTTTCCCATCCTGTCCTGTGGCTTCAATACTTTCCTTTACAAGCTTTCTTGGTTTTTTTTTTTTTTTAGCTGTGACTTGCACGCATCTTGCGGGATCTTGGTTCCCTGACTAGGGGTCAGACCTGGGCCACAGCAGTGAAAGCCCCGAATCCTAACCACTAGGCCACTAGGGAACTGCTTTACAACTTCTATATCAAGCCTCAAGCTCTACAGATACTACCTTTATCAACCTACCTGCATCACACCCCTACACACACACACACACACACACACACACACGCACACGCACACACACACGAGCACTCTCTGAATTAAGGGATGTCATGCACTCTCTGAACTCTTCAGGGCTGGGGTATGGTACATATGAATTTTTCTGAAAGGGAAAAGCAATGGCTTCAGAAAGGGGTACTACTCACTGTTCCAGTGTAGCAGCTTAGTCTGGCATAGTGTTTGGAAATTAACTTGCTTATATTTACTTGAATTGAGGAAGAGAGAGTAGCGAAAGATCAACAGAAGATGAATGAAGAAGGAGGTGGAGCTGAGAAAGCTCTGGAAAGTTTGGATTTTTCTACTTTTCCTCCTGTGATAAGGATCCCTTCTTGCACTATAAAAATATTAGCCTGCTAAGCTTTATATGAATAACTAGTTGTTCTTAAGTTGATATTTATAACTTGGTGACAGTTTAGTAAGCAGTCAAAGAACATTTTGCAGGGAATAATTATAATAAATGTCTGTGCCTTTTAAAAATAGAAATTATTAAAATTTTACTAATTCACCTTAATTGAAAAGTCATTGTGAAGTTTGAACCTAGTCATTAAAGAAAGCTATGTTTCAAATTAACTCGGTTTTGATCCAGACGTTTTTATTAAAGAACAGTAAATTGGTTGAGAATTGTGACTACCTCAAATCACACATTTTAAAAGTAGTATTTTATCCTATAAGGGTAATCTGTTGATGCAATTTCTTTTTTTCCCATCTTGTGAAATAAGTGAATAAAATCACCCAAGCCACTTTGCCTTTCTGATAAGCAAACACTGAAATTTCTGAGCATCAGGACTAACATTTCCTTTGTATTAAGTAGAGTTAGTTTTCAGTTATCTATAAGGTCAATCACATTGTGATTTTTTTTTGAGTGTTAAAGTTTTGTTTCAGAATCCACATCCTTCCTAGTCTCCTTTGAAAGATGTGGTTTATATCACTTAAAGAAAGCAATTTCACTTGGGCCGGTGCTATTTAGTTGGGGAGGGAGATTCTTCACACCTTGAAAGTAGCCAACTTTTCACATCTTAGTAGAAGGTTATAGAGCACTGATTTTATAACCTAGTATCCTAATAAGGAACCATGAAAAAACATACAAAAAAGAAGAACAAAATACCTTTACCCAGGAACAGGGCCTAAAATAGTCTCCTTTGTAGACTCTAAATACAGTTAAGGCCTCTCATCTGGTGTGGCCCTAAGTGGTAGTTTAGGTCAGTTTATTTTAAAAGTTGGTAAAGCAAAATATATTCAGTGCTTTTTATTTTAACTTAAAACATGTAAATGTACATTTGTTCACCAATCTTTTGACTTAGTAACATTTGCTCAGTATCTCAGGAAGCCACTCAAGTCTTTTGTAAAGTAGTTTTTCTATGCACCATAGGTATTCCCTGGACTCATTGAGACTGAAGGATCCCTGCTTTATATTAAGAGCACTTAATGTATTGCTGAACTATTCATCTTTGGGTTTGAAAAATAAATTTCATTGAGGTGTGACCAAAGTGTACAGATTGCCATTGTTCCTATATACATATCTGAAATGACCAAAGCAAGAAACTCAGTTTTTATTACTTCAGATATCTTTGATTCTTCGTCTATATTTTATACCGTATTTAAATTTGCTACCTGTCCAGCAAATCTTTTCTTCCAGAATGATGCAGGGAAATGATGAATCAGAATAATAATTCTGTCCTAATTCCTAAGATTGTATGTTGGAAAAAAAAAAAAAAAAAAAAAAAAAAAAAGAATAAAAATAAAGACGTAAAATAAATTTTAATAATGTATTTTATTTAATACAGTATATCAAGAAATTTACCATTTCAACATTTAATCAATATAGACGCTTAATGAGATATTTTATCTCTTCTTCATACTAAGCCTTTGAACACTGTGTATTTTATACTTACTAGCACATTTCAAGTGCTCAGTAGCAAATGGTTATATTAGTGCAGATTTAAATGTTGTCTTCTTGTTCTCCCAAGATTTCTTACATTCATTCTTCGTTCTAATTACTGTTTATTCCTACTGCAGCAGTCCTCAACATGTGGTCCTCAGCATCCTTTTAGATGTCCATGAGGTCAAAACTACCTTTGTAACGATACTGGGATATTATTTGTGTTGTCTTGTTCTCTCTCATTCTCTCGAGTGTACGGTGTAGTTTTCTGTGTGACACATGATATTGCAACAAATTGAATGCAGAAACAGATATAAAAATAGATTTGCAAAATGTAAACCATGCCACTCTTCTCACTGATTTTTGTTTGGGAAAATAGTTAATTGTCCAGAAATGGGTTTATTCTATTTTAAAAGGAATTGTACATACATACAATAATTTTTAAGAATGCAGAGAGGTCCTGAAACTAGAAAATTTGAGAACCACTATGCTAGTGTATGTAGAATTTCCTTTGTATTATTACCATTAATGCTTTTTATTTGGTATTACTGATGACAGATATTCTACATAAGTGAATTTTCCAACTAGCCAAGTGTTGTTGGACATTTTAGAATACCCAGTCATTTATTGTCTGGAACATTTTCTGAAATAACATTATGTACACCTCTTCTCAAATAGAAGATACTGAACATAATTTAACATATCCTGGTGACTGGATCCCCTATGACAACTTTGCACAGCCAACTAAACCAAAGAGCTCTATGGAGAATCCATCTACCTGTGCATTTGTGTGTGTTGTCTCTATAGTAAATAAAACTTCTGCCAGTCTCACTTATCTAATAGCTAGAATGCAACATTAATTTTTACTTGATATTTAAAATGCTGGCATTTCCAGCTGGTTGCAAAGCTAGTAGTTTAAAATATGTTGTGAATAATGAATTTTGTAAACATTACAAAATAATGAATTTTGTAAACAGTTAAAAAAATTTTCCTTCAGATACTCTAATATAGTGAGATATTATGACTTTAAAAAGTGTTTCATGATGGAACAGAGCCAGCAATTATTCTTTTATCAAAGATTGGTTTAGGGACTTCCCTGGCGTGCATTGGTTAGGACTCCATGGCTTCCACTGCAGGGGGCAGTTATAACAAGGAATGATATACTTTTTCAAATGTATAGGCTATTTTAATTTTATTTTTCTAATTAGCTAGGTCTGTGAACTTGAGCATATTGTTTTAATTTACCAAGATTATGCAAATTATGTAATTTACAAAGAATTTTATAGAAAAGTATTGCATATCACTATTTTATTAATCTCTTTCTCCAATTTTCTCTGTCCTCCTTGGGAATCTACATTATAAATCTGTTAGAGATTAGAACTGATAGTTGTTAAATGGCTTTATTGATTGAATCAGTTACTTGTGGGTTTTTTAAAAAATTATTTGAAGATTCCACAAGTGAACCAAGCAATGTTCTTTGGGATCTCCTTTTATTAAGAAGGAGTAGAGGAAGGGGGAGAAAAATACAATAAAATATTGAGTCTTTCCCAGATTGCTAGAATATCAAAGATTTTCCTAAAGTACAGTTAGTTTTTCTGCTTATGTTAATTTCCTCTGGTTAGGTTAGTTGCTCCTGAAGCTATTATATTTCATTCAGCATATATCTATAAAGGTAGAGAAGATAACATCAACCACAAGAGCTGTGAAAACAGGCTGACATATGTAACATACTTCCTATTGCATGATAAATCCTTAATAAGTGATAGCTACTGTAGTGAGAAACTCTGAGCTATAGTGGTTTAAGAATACAGACATTAAGGTTATTCAGACTAGAGTTTGAATTCCCACTTCCCAGCTCTGTGAACTTCGGCATGGTACTTCAGTTTCTTCATTTGTAAAATAAAGTGTAAATATGCAACTCATAGGAATGTTGTATTAAAGCACCTAATATAATAGTAGGCATATACCTAGCACTCAATACATGACTTGTTTTAGTGTGTTATTATCATAGGAGTAACCATTTGTGAAACACTCAGCGTGTCATATGTTCTGTACAAGACCCTAGATGACATTGTCTGTGATTCTGAAACTTCAGATTCCTATCCTACATCTGTTAGAAGATGACTTTATTTCAGTTGGGCAATATGTTTAACTTTTTTTAGGCTGGATCATGTAGCCTAATCCTAACACAGAAATATTGATTCAGACTTCACTGAGCCTAAATCTAGCCAAAAAGCAAGCAAAAACAAATAAAACAAACAAACAAACAAAGAAACCCAAATTCTTTGAGCAGCCAAAGGTGTCACACACACAAAATCACATATGTACTTTCCTTATGGAAGCATTCCTCAAGTTCTCATTTAGTGCCCCTCACGTCTCTGTTGCTTTGTTAGCTGAATGACTTTAGGTGAGTCTCAATTCCATTTTCCTCATCTATGAAATAAAGGAGTTAAATAACTAATTTCTAGAAATCTCAAGTCCAGAAACTTTTAAATTCTATGTGTATAGTATCTGAATTTTTTTTCTGGGTTATTTTTCTATACTAATCTCTTAAAAAGAAAAACAATAAATTTACTCTGAAGTGTAGGATCTATGCCCAGGATTCCCTGGGCGTCAAGCTCTGTGATGAATAAGGAATTTCTAGCCCAGCATGAAGGACCAGTATGAGAACAATTATAATTTCAGTGGAATAATTTAAGTAAATCACAAGTATAAATAAGAGTGATTGATTTTTGTGGAAATGGTGACCACCAGAAAAAGCTTTGCAGAGAAGTTACGATAGAATGGGTTAGGCTGCATTTACAAGGTAGTCCCAAGTTTCAGTGTTTGAAAATTGTAAAGGTGCATTTATTGCTGATGGTATAATCTAATGTTGGTCAGCAGTGACTCTGCCTCACATAGTGATTCGGGGACCCAAGCCAGCGAATGCTCTAGCATCTCAGCTTGTAGCCTCTGGGATTATTACAGTGGAAGAAAAGAGAGAGGAACTGGAGATTGGCCCACCAGCCTTAAATGCATTAGTACTTTCTGGTCCCAAAATGGCAGGCATCACTTCTGCTTCTGGCCTGTTAGAATTAATCAGATGGCTCCATTTAGCTGTAAGAGAGTGGGCGATGTGGGAAAGTGAATATTTGGTGAGTGTAAATGTTTTTGCAACATGGCATCTGAGTTGATTCTAAAAAGCTAAGTGGAAATCAGTCTGGTAAATGAGGAAGGAGGAAATGAAAAACTCTCTACTCTGAAAGCAAAGAATGCCTAGCCATATTTTTCTTAAGTTCCCTTACACCCAAAGTCCAATCTCGTGTTTAGAGAAATAAATGAACTCTAAAAGATTTATCTTTTGACCTGAGCTTTTGAAGTTGCATCAAGACAAGAAAACCTTTAATGAATCAACCTGCGAAGTATCATATGCATGTTAACTACTGAAAAAATATTTGTGGAGGTCACAAAAACAGTGTTACCTAAATACCAAGTTAAAATAGCAGATAACATGAATGGAACATGTACTGTGGGCAAGGAACTCTGCTCATTGTTTCACATGCATTATCTCAGTTCAACCTCACAGTAACTTTGTGAGGAAGGTACTGTTATTATCCCCATTTCCAAACTTTATCAACCTGTAAGCAGTTAGATGGCATGACTGTTTTCCTTTTATACTTAAAACAATTTGGTCCTGGAAAAGGTAAGTCAATAATATATACAGGTTTTATCTATCTATCTATCATGCATGTATCATCAGATTAAAATCTCTATTTTAAATGTTTATGATTTTTGCAGTAAAATAATTTAAATAGAGTGACTAGGAATTATGCTGCAAAGTTAACTTTTCTGTTTTTAGGGTTTGGACAGGGGATCCAAAGGCCAGATTTCTACTTTCAGCAGTTTTATTTCAACTGTTAACCAGAAGAAAGAAGCCGCTGAAAACAGAAGTTCACCTACACATCTTGTTTTCCCTAACATCAAGAATGGTAAGAAATTTTTAATTTTAAAAATTAATGTAGTTACAATTATTAAAAGTATATGTAGTATGTGTATCTTGGCGCAAGTATATTATTGAACTATTAAAAAGGAGATTTTAATTATTCAGTGTTGTTCTACTAGGTCTAGTTAGTTAATACAATAAAAAATAAGCTATAAATATTTACAGAAAGGAGCAAAATCATTATTTTTAGGTAATTGTTAACTAGAGTAAGAGAATGATATACAAAGCTCATGAATAAGAAAGTTCGGTTAGGGAGCCTGACACAATATAAACATACAAAAATTCAGTAGATTTCCTTTATTTAAGCAGTAATCAATCAGAAGAGTTGATGGAAAATATATGAAATATTTAGAAATAAACCAAGGAGAAAGTGAGCAAAACCTATACGAAGAAAAACTATGAAACTTTATCAAAAGACTAAAAGGTGGTTTGAATGGAAAAACTTAAATATCATAGAGATCTCAGATACACCCGATTTACTCTCTAACATTTAATGAATTTTTCAACAGTTTTTTGGGGGGAAACTTAAGAAAATGATGCTCTATTTGATTTATAAGAATAAATGAGAGGATGCAAGGAAAAGTAATGAGGGAACCCATTCCTTCATATTACTATATATTATAAAGCTGTACCAATGGTAGGGCTACCACCAAGGTAGCCAAATACATGGAGATGGATCAGTAAAGCATAGTGTATATAAATGATATTAAATTATTCAAAAGATGGAATTAGGCCAACTAGCCAACTTTTTGAAAATGGTAACTTTAGATTTTTTAAAACTACAAAAGTACTAGAAGAAAACACAGGAAATTGTTTTTATAATAAAATTCTTGGAATGATAGCAATGTGAACAGCCATAAAACAAAAAAATTGAAAAGTTTGAAGACATAAGAAAATTTTAAAGTTCTATAGGAATTTTAGAAGGTCATAAACAAAGTTAAAGTAAAATGTCATAGTCAGAGAAAACGAATCCTTGAATCATAGAGATCATTAATAAATCAGTAAAATGAACATTTCATTAGGAAAAAAAGACAAAGTGTATGAACAGACCAATCAAAAAAGGAAATATGAATAATTAATACACGTGAAAGGATACTCAGTCTCACTAGTATTAAAGGAAGTACAGATTAAAATGAGGAGTTAACATTTCCCTACTCAGTAGCAGAGAATGAAGGCATGTGTATCTGTGGGGTTGTCTAGGGAGTGTGAAAATGGGCACTTTTATGAGTAGAGGGCTTGGAAATTGATACAACTTTTCTGGAGAGCAAATTATTTGACATACATTCAATTTTTTAAATGTTCATATACTCGCTGACCCAGTGTTACATTTCTAGGAATTTATTCTAAGGAAATAACATATGTTGAAAGACCTATGGAAAGAATGTACATTGTTTATAATAGTGGTATTTGAAGCAATCTAAATGAATTGGTTGACTAAATTATGGTAATCCATATTGTAAATACCATGCTTTTATTAAGAGATGACAGGTATATAAATTTTCTAGGAGAAATACTTATAATACATTGTAAAATGAAAAATACAAGTTACACAGTAATAGGTAGAATATGACTCCAATTTTTTTAAGTGTGGGGAAACCTTTTATACTTCTTTGAGCAGAATAAAGAAGTATGGAAGGATGCCCACCAGCCTGTTAATGGTTTCCTTAGGAAAGTAGGATTGGGTGGATATTATTAATATGCTCTATTTCTTTATACAACTCTATATTGTTTTATCACAGGGAACATATACTACTTGCATAATTTTAAGTGCCCCTTGCCCTATAATGAAACAAAACAAATCTGCAAAGGTTTAAATGTCCCTCACACCTGGACAAAAAACAACAAACCTCAGAATGTTTAAGGACCTTGTTCCTGGTAAATTGCTGTGTCCATAAGCTGCACATGGCATAAATTATTCTTGCATGTATTTTCTGTTGACACTCCAAAGGATTGCTAGACCTATTCTACACTCTTGCAAGTTAGTATTTATATTGTCTCATTTATCAACCTTTGCCTTTGATCATTTCTTTCTTCTTTTATTTATTTATTTTTAGATTTTATTTATTTTTTTATACAGCAGGTTCTTATTAGTTATCTGTTATATACATATTAGTGTATATATGTCAACCCCAATCTCCCAGTTCATCCCACCCCCACCCCTGCCCCACTTTCCCCCCTTGGTGTCCATACATTTGTTCTCTACATCTGTGTCTCTATTTCTGCCTTGCAAACCAGTTCATCTGTACCATTTTTCTAGATTCCACATATATGCGTTAATGTACGATATTTGTTTTTCTCTTTTGGACTTACTTCACTCTGTATGACAGTCTCTTGGTCCATCCACGTCTCTACAAATGACCTAATTTTGTTTCTTTTAATGGCTGAGTAATATTCCATTATATATATGTACCACATCTTCTTTATCCATTCGTCTGTCAGTGGGCATTTAGGTTGCTTCCATGACCTGGCTATTGTAAATAGTGCTGCAGTGAACATTGGAGTGCATGTGTCTTTTTGAATTATGGTTTTCTCAAGGTATGTGCCCAGTGGTGGGATTGCTGTGTCATATGGTGATTCTATTTTTAGTTTTTAAGGAACCTCTATACTGTTCTCCATAATGGCTCTATCAATTTACATTCCCACCAGCAGTGCAAGAGGGTTCCCTTTTCTCCACACCCTCTCGAGCATTTGTTGTTCATAGATTTTCTGATGATGCCCATTCTAACCTGTGTGAGGTGATACCTCATTGTAGTTTTGATTTGCATTTCTCTACTAATTAGTGATGCTGAGCATCTCTTCATGTGCCTCTTGGCCATCTGTATATCTTCTTTGGAGAAATGTCTATTTAGGTCTCCTGCCCATTTTTTGACTGGGTTGTTGGTTTTTTTAATACTGAGCTGCATGAGCTGTTTGTATATTTTGGAGATTAATACTTTGTCCGTTGATTCGTTTGCAAATATTTTCTCCCATTCTGAGGGTTGTCTTTTTGTGTTGTTTATAGTTTCCTTTGCTGTGCAAAAGCTTTTAAGTTTCTTTAGATCCCATTTGTTTATTTTTGTTTTTATTTCCATTACTCTAGGAGATGGGTCAAAAATGATCTTGCTGTGATTTATGTCATGGAATGTTCTGCCTATGTTTTCCTCTAAGAGTTTTATAGTGTCTGGCCCTACATTTAGGTCTTTAATCCGTTTTGAGTTTATTTTTGGGTACGGTGTTAGGGAGTGTCCTAATTTCATTCTTTTACATGTAGCTGTCCAGTTTTCCCAGCACCACTTATTGAAGAGACTGTCTTTTCTCCATTGTATATTCTTGCCTCCTTTGTCATAGATTAGTTGACCATAGGTGTGTAGGTTTATCTCTGGGCTTTCTATCCTGTTCCATTGATAAACATTTCTGTTTTTGTGCCAGTACCATATTGTCTTGATTACTGTAGCTTTGTAGTATAGTCTGAAGTCAGGGAGTCTGATTACTCCAGGCCCATTTTTTTCCCTCAAGATTGCTTTGGCTATTCGGGGTCTTTCTTCTTTTATTTACATACACACACACAAGCATATTTCATTACCTCAGTCTTATTCTAAGGAGGCACCAGTGCCCGTATGTCACAGTCCTGCAACCCACAACAAAACAAACTTATAATTGTGATACCATTATACCATAAATAAATAAAGTGAGCCTGTTTGATTGGGGAGATGAGTTCTATTTTAGACATTAACTAGATACTAACTGTAACCTTTATTTGTATAATATTTACAATTTAGGAAAACCTTTCATGTAATTTTCTTTGAGCAATCACATAAAATAGAATAGGTATTAGAATCGTTGCCGTATAGTTTTCTGTTGCTGCCTAACGAATTATCACAAACCTAATGTCTTAAAAACAACACCATTTATTAGCTCACAGCTCTTTAAGTCAGAGGTCTTGGTGGGTGTGGCTAGGTTTTCTACTTGGGGGTCTCTCAAGGTGGAAGCTGGGCTGGACTCTGGGGAAGAATCCTCCTCCGAGGTCTTCAGGTTGCTGGCGGAACTCACTGTTTGCAGTTGAGGCTGAGGTCCCGTCTCCTCGCTGACTGTCAGCCAGGGATGCTCTCAGCTTCCAGGGACCCTCATCAGTTGCCGCGGGCTGCTCCCAGGCCCTTTGGCTGTATCCCAGCTTACTGTCTCAGGGCTGGCAGCAGGATCCCTTGTGTCGAATCCCCTTAGTACTTTCAGTGCCTCTGCCTTTGCCTTCTGCAACCGGTGGGAGAAAGCTCTCTACTTATAAAGGCCTCACGTTAAAAGGTTTTGCCTACCTGGATAATCTCCCTATTTTAAGGTCAACCAGTTAGTAGCCTTAATTGGATCGGCACAACCCCTTTTGTCATGTTATGCAAGGTGATCAGGATGGAACACCAGGAGGCCGAGAATCGTCCAGCTATCTTAAAATTCTGCTTCTCACACCCATAAGAGAATTGGCTCAGACAGGGTAAGTGACTTGGCCACAGTCATGCTGCTAAGTGACAGAACCACAATTCAGTCCCACATTTTCTGACAACAGAACTCTTGTTCTGAGAGGCAGAGGAAACTCCTGATTGACTTGTTTCTCTTGCCTGATTAATCATATCACATTAATCACACAACTCTGATTACATCATCTCCATACTCCCTAGCTTCCAAAATTAAATAAAATTTTTTTACCTTGACACGCAAGGATATTCGTAATATGACAGCTTTTCAACTTTATCTCCCGTCTTTCTCCTACATACTTACATTTCAACTATTCTCCAGGATGCCTCACACCTTTTTACCACAGAGTTTTTGCAGTTTTTTCCCACTGCCTGGAACACTGTCTCCCCTCTTCTCTACCTGTCAGATCCTGTCTGTTCTTCAAAGCTACCTTTTTACTAAACCTTTACTGATTCTCCCTAACCAGATGTAATTCTTCCCTTCTTACAATTTAGGGGTTTTTTTCTCACCTCTTTTAGTCTCTCAACCTTGTGTAGTATCACTTGTGTACTTTAATCTCCTAGACTGTATGTTTCATGAGGGAATAAATACCTTTGTAACCCCTGCAGAGCCTAGGACAGTCCCCTTATTCATCAGGGGATCTTAGCAAGTATCTATCGCATAGGGTGAAACAAGAGAGAACTCGGGACTGGAAAGAGCTGTGCGAGTGGGCACACCAGAGCAGTAACAACAGCAGCCACATCAGCGACTTCATATAGTGCCCACTGCGTGTCAGGCACAATTCCAGGCACTGTACAGATAGAGACTCCAGTAGTCCCTACAGCAGCCTGAGATAGGACTTATTTTCCTAGTCCAAGGGTAAGGAAACTTAAGCCACAGAGAGTTGTAAGTGCTTGCCCTGCATGAATTTATGGAGCTAATGAATGGCAGAGACAGAAAAAGGAAAAGAGAGGCAAACGTAGTTTAAAAGAAGGAGAGTTGGTAAAGGAAAGGAAATGAGCCCTGAAGGAGCTAAGAGACCCAGGTTGTGCTATAACTTGGAAATTCAAGGGAAAAGAAAATTTAAAGAAGAGGATTTAGTCAATAATGCCATTGGTAAGAGAGAACAAGATGAGTAAGCACTGCGGCAGAGCCAAGGATTTGTTGGTTAATGTGTTTATGGTGACTTTGAGAACAGTTTCAGTAGGATGGGATGAGGAGAATTCAAATTGTAAAAAGTTAAGGGTAGATCTAATTAAGGCTACTAATTGGTTGACCTTAAAATAGGGAGAGTATCCAGGTAGGTAAAACCTTGTAACGTGAGGCCTTTACAAGCAGAGAGCTTTCTCCCACTGGTTGCAGAAGACAAAGGCAGAGGCACCGGAAGCACTAAGGGGATTCGACACAAGGGATCCTGCTGCCAGCCCTGAAACAGTAGGCTGGGATACAGCCAAAGGGCCTGAGGGCAGCCCGTGGCAACCTGTGAGGGTCCCTGGAAGCTGAGAGCATCCCTGGCTGACAGTCAGCGAGGAGACGGGACCTCAGCCTCAACTGCAAACAGTGAGTTCCACCAGCAACCTGAGGACCTCGGAGGAGGATTCTTCCCCAGAGTCCAGCCCAGATTCCACCTTGAGAGACCCCCAAGTAGAAAATCCAGCCACACCCACCAAGACCTCTGACTTAAAGAGCTGTGAGCTGATAAATGGTGTTACCACTAATCTGGTAAGAATCTAGGGGCAGTGTAGACAACCTTTAGAGTAGCTTGAACTGGAAGGAAGAAAGAAAGAACAGTGGAATTTTCTTTTTTTAAGCCAAGTCAAAAAAAAATTTTTTTAACATCTTTATTGGAGTATAATTGCTTTACAATGGTGTGTTATAAAGCAGAAACTAGAACAGTGGAATCTTGCAGGGTAGTGTGGTCAAGCAAAAAGATCTGGCACAGGGAGAGGTTAAAGTTGCAGTAGGAACGTAAAATAATAAAATGAACAGAGAGAATAGGATCCAGGATGAAGACAAGCACAGGGGTTGAGGTGTTGTCTCCAGCAAGGAAAGAAGGGTACTTCTTGTTCAGACTATGGACTTGAGGGAAGAGAGGAAGTAGGAGAAGGAAATGGAAGTTTTTCTTGCCATGAATTTAGGCATCTCCTTGGAGAATGTGTTAGTTTCCTAGGGCTTCTACAACAAAGCACCACAAACTTGGTGGCTTAAAACAATAGAAATTTGTTCTCTCCTGGTTCTGGAGGCTCTAAGTCTAAACTGCAGGTATTGGCCGGGTTGGTTCCTTTTGAAGCTTCTGAGGGAGAATCTGTTCCATGCCTCTCTCCTAGCTTCTGGTTGCCAGCAATTCTTGGTGTCCCTTGGCTTGTAGATGCCTCACTGCAATCTCTGCCTCTATCTTTACATGGCCTTCTCTCCTGTATGTCTTTCTGTGCCCAGATTTCTCTCTTCTTGTAAGGACACCAGTCACTGGATTAGGGCCCATCCCAATCCAGTATGACCTCATCTTAATTCAGTTACAACTACAAAGACCTTATTTCCAAATAAAGTCACATTAACAGGTCCTGGGGATTTAGGACTTCAACATATCTTTCTGGCTGACACAGTTCAGCCTACAGCAGAGGGTTAGAAACCTTATGAACCCTGAATTGTCTGCTAAGGAGAATGATAGGGAATCAAAAGGAAAGGATGCATAGCCATAACCTTCTTTGTTTGGGCTGTTCGTTAAAATTTCTTAGCTTTTGATTCCCACTGACACTATACTCCATTCTTTCTACACTGCTACTATCTTAATCTCTGAGCCCAGCTCACCAGCGTGTTGCCCACACCTGCCTGTCTCCTCCCTGGGTGCACGTATTGATTCAGAATGTGGTCCACCTACTTGGGCTCCCACCACTTGTCTGCTTCCCTCTCATCTGTTCCATTATTGTGGAATCTGCAGTCAGCCCGACCCTAAACTTGGAGTATTTGTATATATGTCACTCTATAGGAATAGGCCTGTTAGCAGACTTCCTTTACCATGTTGGAACTCCTAGTGCTGACTTCTGCTAGCTGTTCTGTCTGGATACTGCTTGAATTCAGCATGGAGTTCATATGTCAGGGCTGCTGCAAAAGAAGTCTTTTACTGAGTGGGAAGTTAGACAAAGTCTTCCAAATGTAAGCGTGTTTATAATTCCATGATCTTTTGCGAAACCTCTCTTGCCAATAAGATTGTTTCCTCAAAGATGCCTTATTCTTGGCATTTATTACAATTTCCCTCCCTCTAGCGGGACCTGTGCTGGGTTTTCTCTAACAGCTTGTCTCCCCGTCTGATCTTCAAGTGGTATTAGAGAAGCTGCAAAAGCCCAGCGTGGGTTTACCTAACAGCTGAGGGATGCCTTTTCTCCCTGTATATCACATGACTAGGTATGCCTCTCGAGTTGGCTGTCCTTTTAAAGATCAGAGAAGTGTGGGAGTTTTACCTACTATAACAGCTGCTGGAGATGATACATCTTCAGAAAAACAATGTAAATGGTAAGTAATGGTGTGGGGTGGTAAGCACTGCATCCTCTCTTACTCTTTTGTACCTTCCTTTCTGCAGTGATTATGCT
This sequence comes from Lipotes vexillifer, assembly GCF_000442215.2. Lineage (NCBI taxonomy): Eukaryota > Metazoa > Chordata > Mammalia > Artiodactyla > Lipotidae > Lipotes > Lipotes vexillifer. Next base: position 108,032 of record NW_006799313.1, read on the forward strand.
CCTGTCAGATTATTTAAAACATCTTTAAACAGCACAGACCATCTTTAAAAGAAAGGAAATAATTCCTCTCCAAAACTTTTAAAATATCTTTGCGCTCTTGGTAATTCAGAAAGAGTTGACCTTAACTCTGACAGTGCTCCAGGGCACTGTTCCTCTCCCAGCTCAGTCTGTTTTATGAGTTTACTCTAGAAGAGCTCCGAGGTGACATAATGAACTGTGCAGTTTTTACACACTCTGGAGAAATGTGTCCCATGCTCTTTGCTGCTCTGAAAGAGCCAAGAGAACAGAGTGGTCTTCAGCTCAGATGGTGCTGGATCTGTGTGTGGTGGGGATGCTGTGATCTCTTCGCAGGTGAAGTACCACAGAGTTTTCACAGTTTCTCCAAAAGCAGCTTTAGAGGCAGACAGGGAAACAAACTGTGAGAAGAAACCCAGCACAGGACTTGCCATCTGGGGAGAGAAAAGTACTCAGAATAACTGCTATAGGATTTCCATCTTAGAAAAAGTATCACCAAGGCCTCAAATGACCCCCATTTCCAGGATTCCTGGGAGAATGAATTTATTTTGGACTAAATCTCCAAGATCCTTTTGTAGGTCAGTCAGTAATCTTGGACTTAGCTTTTCTTAACCATGCCTATGGTAGCGATATATCCGTCAAGAACTTAGAGTACCTTGCTACATTGATTTGTTGATTCGTCTGTCTCTTTACTTGTCTATAAACTCCTTAAGCTTATTTTTGGAGAGGGAAAAGCCTAGTCTAATTTTTTTTGTATTAAAGTTAATTTTTTGAATGGATAGCACACTTCTGCGTTTCAAAAATCAAAGCTATAAAATTAGGTATGTTTCAGATGTCTCACTTTCACACTCTTCCCTGCTGTCTTCTGTATTCTTTCCTGTGTTTCTTATGTAAATGAAAGCAAATATAAATATTCATTCTGATTTTCCACTTTATCTTAAAATAAAGTAACTACCTACACTTTATCCAGCACATTGGTTTTTTTTCTTAATGTACCCTGGATATCTTTCTATGTCAGTACATAAAGAGCTTCCTTACTCTTTTTTTATAATTATATTCCATTGTATTGGGCTTACTAAGATCCTATTAAAATAAATTAGTCGTTTTTTTGTCTTTTGCTTTTGTAAACAATGCCACAATGAATGGCTCTGTACATATGTCATTTTGTTCCTGTGCAGGTTTATCTGTAGGATTTCTTAGAAGTGGAATTGTTGAGTCCAACAGTAAGTGCATTTGCAATTTCTGTGTATCTCCAGGATCCAGTGTCCATGGTACACAGAGTCTTTACTCAGTAAATAATTTACTGAATGAGGAAATATATGGGAGGTACTTTTTCTAGGTTTCTGGCCAGTTCACCCTGTAACCTATCTCAAGGCTACAATAAGTTCTCTAAGATACATCCAGTATAGGGCATCTATTCTATTAGAGATAACCCTGTATAAAAAGGACTTTTGAATATTTTTATAACTAGACCCATAAAAGAACATTTTATATATGCTTTCATTGTAGTTTTACAAACACACATACCATTGAACTTAGTAAAAAGTACATCTCCAAACACTAATGAATGTGTCACTTTATTTGGCTCTGATGGCTAAAGTCCTGTGAGTCAGAGTGGGGTTTTTTTTCCCTTCTTTCTTCCTTTCTCTCTCCCACCTTCAATTTTATTTTTTGCCAAATGTTCAGAAAAGTCGTCCTATGGACAAGGATGTAAACACCACCTGTTATGAGTAATCCACTCTGGTCACTCCCTGTTTCCATGGCTTGCCACTAGTGAAGTAGTCAGAAGCCGTAGGGTACTGAACTGCTAGAGGGCTCCTTCCGACTAGCTCGCTTATTACCTGCCTAGCACTCGCAGGTTGTCAATTATGATACTAAATAAGAACTGCGTCTTTGAGTTTACTACTACTGGTAGCTGTCATTGGGACCTTAGACGTTAGACCTAGCCCTCGGGACCCTTCGTTTACTCATCTGTAGACTGAGAAAATGGGGAATTATAAGTTGTAAAATATCTTCTACACCTGAATTTTTTGGTTTCAAGGGTTAATTTTCCAACATACTGATTTTGTTTGATCCTTGTTGAGTTTTGTTTGACATTTCATAGTTTACTAGCGCCTACTTCCATGTAAATTTAGGATTCAGTTTTGCTACTTGTTTTTATACACGATAGAGAGTTCAGCTTTATTCTGTAATCTAGTCATACAGCATTCTGCCACATTTTTCATCCGCAGAGAGCCACTAAAGCTGGCCCAGGTTCAAAGGGAAAAGAATTAGACTCCATCTTTTGATGGGAGGAATATCGAAGAATTTATGGACATATTTTAAAAGTACCGCATCATGTGAATTGTAAGATGCAGATCCAGAAAGAGAAGCCAGGTCTTTTGAGGCTTATTTCAGAACTTTTTCCTTTACCCTGTTGTAGGGCAGGAGGTTGTAACTAAAATCAGGTGTTTAAATGACATATTCATGTTAAGTTTCCAGGCTCCTTCAATTTTTCTATTATAGGTCATTATATTATATTGTATAACAGAGAATTTTTACCTTTTTTGGTCGGTTTATAAGTCCTGTCCATTTTGTTCTTAAAAGTTTTAGAGATGGAAGTTAGAAATTATTGAACCAGTGGTTTTCAACTCTTTTTGTTACTTTTATTTTAGGAGCAAAATACTTTTTGAAAAACAATTTTTGTCAGACCATCAGTATATTAAGCAGAGAAAAGCTGAGCTTCCCTGAGTAGACACGTCGACACAGCACCATTCCCCTGAAGTGGCCCTTGAAGTTCTTCTTAGGAACCTTGGGAGCAACAGACTTAGGCCATCTGTTTCATTTTATAATGTCACAGGTGAGGCCCAAGGAGTTTCATTGACTTGTCCACGGTTATGAAAGTTAGTAACCTAGCCAGCAATAGGACCTAGGGCCTTACTTCCAAGGCTGTGCTTTTTCCATTACTTATTACTTATTTAATTACAAATTATTTGGGATGACACTTAGGGTATAGCATTTTGCAACAGTGTGTCACCAGCAGCAAACCTTTATATCAGTGTTTCCTCTCCAGCAGTAGGGGGTTAAGGAACAGAGACCCAGTTTCCTCTTATTGGACACCTAACCTACATAGAGACTCTTGTTACCTTTGATGCTGCTCTTGCTACCTGTGCTGGCCGACCAGGAACTGTCTTCAGTCTCCTAATCATATGACCAGTTTAGAGTGTCAGTCTTCATCCTGGTGGTGCAGCTGTGGAAAGCTACATATTACTCGTCTCCAACCAGAGTCAACCTGCACTAGCTTCTTGAAAACAGTGAGCTGGTAAAATTTGGCTAATAATCTCACACCCATATATATCGTTATATTATGATCTTCACATTTTTAAAAATACACTACCAGCCCCCACCATAACCCTTATTCTTCTTGCATGGCATTAAGTGTTTTACTTAATGTTTCTAAGCAACCAAGTAAAATTGGCAACACTATATTAAAAGAAAGAGAGAATGATTACCGTTTATCAATTTAGCACAGAGTAGTCCCAAGTATTGGCTGAATGAAACCTAAATGACAGGTTCACTGGTAAATATATTTTGACTTTTTTCAGTGTATTACGATATTCTGTATTGCAAAGAAAGCTGCATATGATAGAACAAAGATTTGCCTGTTCTATTTATAATATCGGTTTGAGATTTAATTAATCCTTCATCACCACAGTTATTGGTTTTCTCTCTTAAATTAGATTTTAATAACCATCTGCGAGAACAGGCTGAAAGCCTGTCTCTGGAAACAATGCCTTGATATTCGGGGACGTGAGAGCAGCTGTGAGCTGTTATTCTTCCTTTCTTAATAGCTGAATGTCACATCCTGTAGATTGGCTTTCATTCACTAATGTGAGCAAAGGATTCTGCCTTTCTTTCTGACTCAAGTGCCATTAACGTCGTACGTTAGCATTCTGCATTACTCTTCAGTCCAAGTTACCTTACAAACTAAAAATAAATTCCACCTAGGCCTCTAATTCTAACCTCACCCTATAATCCTCTCGGCTTTGGCATTGCGATTTCTCTTATGTAAGAATCTCCCCACTCTCAGTCTTTGCCAAAATCCAATTCTCTTACTAAATAAAATTTCACTCTTCCACCTCAGTATGGTAGTAATAAAAATGAGTGGGTATTAAAATGTGTATATATTCTCTATGAGTGAATAAGTTAATTTATATATGAATGAGTTTGTTTGTTTCTAATAGTGGGTGTTTATAGCCAGGTTGAGAAAGGTGTGCAGGAAGGGAAAGGAAAGGGCAAGCCTGGTGAAGAGGAAGAGAAACTGTAGAGGAGCCTGAGAATATAATAATAAAAGACTGGTGTTGGAGAGAGGTTCTTGTCTGCAACATTCTTTCCCTTTAATAATGATTGCCAAACATAACCCATAACAAATAATTTACAGAGATACCAAATTTTACTCACTCATAAATTGAACTTCTGTCCAATTTGTGTTTAAAGTACAAATTGCTAGAAATTAGTTATTTCCACATTTAATAAAGGGTTTAAAACTCAGTTATAGAACTAAATTAAAGAAATTTAATCATCTGTTTTATGTTGTCGGCATCATTGATCTCTCCTTAAACCACTGAACAACATTTCTCAGTGTGATCCTCAGACTTGCATGTTAGAAATGCAGATTCTTGGACCCCACCCCAGACCTACTGAATCACAAACTTTGAGAGGGCCTAGTAGTCTTTGTTTTAGTTCAACAAGGTCTTCAGGTGATTCTGATAAACAGTAAAGTTTGAAAAACGTTGCTGTTGAGTATAAGAAATTGGCATCTCTGTACTATCTTCTAATGTGAAAGGTTATTTTAAAAGATACTCTTGGGACTTCCCTGGTGGCGCAGTGGTTAAGAATCCGCCTGCCAATGCAGGGGACGTGGGTTTGATCCCTGGTCCGGGAAGAACCCACATGCCACGGAGGAACTAAGCCCATGCGCCACAGCTACTGAGCCTGCGCTGTAGAGCCCACGAGCCACAACTACTGAGCCTGCATGCCACAACTACTGAAGCCTGCCCACCTAGAGCTTGTGCTCCGCAACAAGAGAAGCCACCATAATGAGAGGCCTGTGCACTGCAACAAAAGAGTAGCCCCCGCTCGCCACAACTAGAGAAAGCCTGCGCACAGCAACGAAGACCTAATGCAGCCAAAAATAAAATTAAATTAAAAAAAAGATACTCTTAACACTAATAAAATTTGAAGTCAGTGATAGATCCAAAGTTAGCTGCTTGATTGGGAGAGTGAATAAGGAAGGAAGGAGGACCTTATAGCTGTGTTACTGCTGTGATGATTGATGATTCTGTTTGCTTAGTAGAAAATATATTCTGATTACATTAGAATGGAATTACATTTCATTATTGTAGAATTTAGAATCTATAGAATATTCATCTATTCTATTGGTTTGGAAGTATTAATACTTGACAAAATACAGTAACCAAAGTAAAATGCTTAGTGGATAGGCTCAGCAGCAGAATGGAAGAGACAGGAATTAAAGAGCTGGAATATAGAACAATGGAAATTACCCAGTCTGAACAATAAAGAGAAAATAGACTGGAAAGAAAAAGAGAATCATCTCAGAGACCTGTGGGACTATAACAAAAGACATTAAATTCTTTTTTTTTTTTTAACATCTTTATTGGAGTATAATTGCTTTACAATGGTGTGTTAGTTTCTGCTGTATAACAAAGTGAATCAGCTATACATATATCCCCATATCTCCTCCCTCTTGTGTCTCCCTCCCACCCTCCGTATCCCACCCCTCTAGGTGGTCACAAAGCACCGAGCTGATCTCCCTGTGCTATGCAGCTGCTTCCCACTAGCTATCTATTTTACATTTGGTAGTATATATAAAAGGCATTACATTCTTGTCATTGGAGTCTTAGAAGGAGAGGAAGAAGAGGGTAGGCTGAAAAAGTACTCAAAAAATAATTGAAAGCTTCCCATACTTGGCAAGAGACATGAACCTATAGGTTCAAGAAGCTGAGCAAATCCCATACAGGGTAAACCCAAAGAAATCCTCATCAAGTCATATCATAATTAAACCTCTGAAAACTAAAGACAACAGCAACAAAATGTTTAAAAGCAGCCAGAGAAACAGGATACCTTTACTGCTAGGGGAAAACCTTTCAAATAACAGCAGATTTCTTATCAGTAACCATGGAGGCCAGAAGGAAGTGGCTGGGAGAACTCCCAGCCCAGAATCCTATACCTGGTGAAAATGTTTTTCAGGAATGGAGAGGATATCAAGACATTCTCAGATGGAAGAAAATAAACAGAATTTGTTGCCATTAGATGGTCTAAAAGAGTGCATTAAGAGGTTCCCTAAACAGAAAAGAAACAATAAAAGAAGGAACCTTGAACATCAAGAAAAAGAAATAACATGATAAGCAAAAACTAGGTAGTACAATAGACTTTCCTTTTCCTTTTGTGTTTTCTAAATTATGGTTGACACTGGAAGCAAACATTATAACACTGGTATGGTTCTAAATGTATTTAAGTAAATACTTAAGATAATTATAAACAGAGAAGTGTAAAAGCAGGTACAATTTCTACACTTTACTCCAGCTGGTAAAACGATGGCACCGTAGACTAAAATAAGTTATGTGTATATAATGTAACATCTAGAGCAGCCTTTCAGTAATGCTACAGATAAATCAAAATGGAATTCTAAAACATGTTCAGGTAACTCACAGGGAGGCAGGAAAAATAAGAATGACCAAATAGAAAACAAAAATATTAAATGGTAGAACTTAAGCCCTAACATATCAATAATTATATTAAATGTAAATGGTCTAAATACATCAATTAAAAGACAGAGATTGGCAGAGTAGGTTAAAAACATGCCCCAACTATATGCTGTCTACAAGAAACTCAATTCAAATATAGCAATATAGGCAGGTTGAAAGTGAAAGGATGGAAAAAAGGTATACAGTAATGGCTATATTAATATCAGATAAAGTAGACTTAGAACAAAGAAAATTACTGGAGGCAGAGAGGGATATTATGTAGTGATAAAAAGGATGATCATCAAGAAGATACAGCAATCATAAATGTGTACATACCAAACAATAGAGTTATAAAATATGTAGAGCAAAAACTGGTAGAACTGAAAGGAGAAACAGAAAAATCCACAATTGGGTGTTGAAGTCTCTAACTGTAACTGTGGATTTGATAGACCTAGACAGAAAAATCAGCAAAGATATAGAATATAGAAGAACTCAACAGCATCATCAACCAACAAGATCTAATAGACATTTGTGTTCCACCCAACAACAGTAGAATACACATGCCTTTCAAGTGCCCACAGAATGTGTACCAACACTGACCACATCCTGGACCATAAAACAAATCTCAGTAATTTTAAAAAGTTGAAATAATGCAGAATATGTTCTCTGACCACAGTTGCATCAAATTAGAAATCAATAACAGAAAATAAAAGGAAAATCTCCAAACACCTGGAAACCAAACAACATACTTCTAAATAACCCATGGGTTAAAGAGGAAGTCTGTAGGGA
>NW_006799313.1:115591-147801 GCF_000442215.2 Lipotes vexillifer
AAATGAATGGAACTGAATGAAGATTAAAATACAGCATATCAAAATACTTCTAAAGCAGTTTGGAAAGGGGAAATGTATAGCAATCAATGCATGCATTAGGTAAAAGGGAAAGTTTCAAAACCAACATCTAAGCTCCCACTTTAAGAACCTAGAAAAAGAAGATCAAAAGAAACCCAAAGCAAACAGAAGTGAGGAAAGATAAAGATAAGAACAAAAAATCAGTAACAAAGAGAAAAGAGAAACATCAGTGAAGCAAAGAGCTGGGGTTTTTTTTAACAAATGAATAAAATTGACAAACTTCTGTCATAAAATTGACAAAAAGAATACATAGATCATCAATATCACAAATGAAATGGGATATCACAACAGACCCTACAGGCAGTAAAAAGGGTGGGCGGGGGATGCCACAAACAGCTCTGCATAAATTTGACAACCTACATGAAATTGACCAATTCCTCAAAAAAATACAAACTACCACAACTCATCCAGTATGAAGTATATAGTTTGAATAGCCCTATAAATATTAAAGAAATTGAATTTATAATTTTTTTTTTTTTGGCGGTACGTGGGCCTCTCACCGCCGTGGCCTCTCCCGTTGTGGAGCACAGGCTCCGGACGCGCAGGCTTAGCGGCCATGGCTCACGGGCCCAGCCGCTCCGCGGCATGTGGGATCCTCCCAGACCAGGGCGCAAACCCGCGTCCCCTGCATCAGCAGGCGGACTCCCAACCACTGCGCCACCAGGGAAGCCCTGAATTCATAATTTTAAAACTCTTAAAAAAGAAATCAGGTCCAGACAGTTTTACTGGAGAATTCTACCAAATATTCAGAAAAGAATTAACACCAATTTTATCCAGTCTCTTCCCAAAGTAGATAAGGAGAGAACACTTCCCATTTCATTTTATGAAACTAATGTTACTCCAACACCAAAACCAAACAAATATGGTTAAAAAAAATTATAGACCAATTTTTAACAAAATATTAGCAAATAGAATTCAGCAATATATAAAAACAATTATACACCATGATCAAGTGGAGTTTATTCCAGAAATGCAAACTGTTTCCATATTTGAAAATCAATCAATGTAATTTACTATATTAGCAGTCTAACAATACAAATCATGTGATTATATCAAAAGCATTTGACAAAATTCAACACCCATTCATGGTAAAAATAAATAATCAAAACATAAAACAAAAAGAAAATCTCAAAAAATAGGAATAGAGGAGATCTTCCTTAACTTGGTAAAGAGCATCTATAAAAAACGTACAGCTAACATTTTACTTAATGGTGAAAGACGAAATGCTTTCTCCTTTTAAGATTGGGAACAATGCAAAAAAATGTCTGTTCTCACCACTCTTATTCAACATAGCATTGGAAGTTCTAGTCAGCAAAATAAGGCAAGCAAAAGAAGAGCCATCCAGATCAGAAAGTAAGAAGTAAAACTGTCCCTATTTGCAGATGACATAATTATCTACATAAAAAAATCCCAAGAAATCAACAACAAAACTCCTAGGACTAATAGACAAGTTTAGTAAGTTGAAGGATATAACATACAAAAACCAATTGTGTTTATTTTAGCAATAAATACATGTACACTGAAATTTAAAATATATATCATTTATAATCACATTAAAAATAAAATGCTTAAGTATAAATCTAGCAAGCATTACAAGACTTATATGCTAAGAATTGCACATTGCTAATGAAAGAAATTTTAAAAAACTTAAATAAGTGGAGAGACATACTGTGTTCAGCGGTGGGAAGACTCGATGTAGTAAAGATGCCAATTCTCCCCAAATTGATATACAAATTTAACATAATTTGTATCAAAATCCCGTAAACCTGTTCTTTTCTTTTTTTTTTTTTAGCAGCTATAGACAAGATTATTCTCAAATTTATGTGGAAGGGCAGAGGAACTAGAAAAACAATTTTGAAAAAGAATAAAATGGGAGAAATCAGTCTACCTGATTTCAAGATTTACCATATAGCTACAAGTAATCAAGACTGTGAGGTATTAGTGGAGGGATAAATACAGGGATCAGTGGAATAGCATAGAGAGCCCAGAAATAGACCCATGTAAATATGCCCAGTTACAATTTGACAAAGGAGCAAAAGCAATTGAATAGAAGAAAGATAGCCTTTTCAACAGTTGGTACTGGAGTAATTGGACATGTATAAATATCGATCCAGATCTCACACCTTATACAAATATTAACTGAAAATGGATAACTGACTTAAATGTAAAACTATAAAACACTTAGGGAAAAAACCCAAAACAATAGACAATCTTCAGGATCTAGGGCTAGAAAAGAGTTCTTAGTCTTGACACCAAAAGCACAATTCATTAAAGGAAAAAATTGTAAAATCTGACTTTTTGGTGATGGCCATTCTGAGTGATGTGAGGTGATGCCTCATTGTGGTTTTGATTTGCGTTTCTCTAGTAATTAGTGATACTGAGCTTCTTTTCATGTGCCTGTTGCCCATCTGTATGGCTTCTTTGCAGAAATGTCTATTTAGGTCTTCTGCCCATTTTTTCATTGGGTTGTTTGTTTTTTTGATATTAAACTGTGTGAGCTGTTTGTATACTTTGGAAATTAATCTCTTGTCAGTCGCATTGCTTGCAAATATTTTCTCCCATTTCATAGGTTGTCTTTTTTTTTTTTTTTTGTGGTACGCGGGCCTCTCACTGTTGTGGCCTCTCCCGTTGCGGAGCAAGGCTCTGGATGCACAGACTCAGTGACCATGGCTCACGGGGCCAGCCGCTCTGCGGCATGTGGGATCCTCCCAGACTGGGGCACGAACCCGTGTCTCCTGCATTGGCAGGCAGACTCTCAACCACTGCGCCACCGGGGAAGCCCGGTTGTCTTTTCATATTATGGTTTCCTTTGCTGTACAAAAATGTTTAAGCTTTTAGGTCCCATTTGTTTATTTTTGTTTTTATTTCCATTACTCTAGGAGACAGACCCAAAGAAATATTGCTGTGATTTATGTCAGAGAGTGTTCTGCCTATGTTCTCCTCTAGGAGTTTTACAGTATCCAGTCTTATACTTAGGTCTTTAATCCATTTTGAGTTTATTTTTGTATATGGTATTAGAGAATGTTCCAATTTCATTCTTCTACATTTAGCTTTCCCAGTTTTCCCAGCACCACTTAGTGAAGAGACTGTCTTTCCTCCATTGTATATTCTTACCTCCTTTGTTGTAGATTAATTGACCATAAGTGTGTGGGTTTATTTCTGGGCTTTCTATCCTGTTCCATTGATCTATGTGTCTGTTTTTGTGCCAGTACCATACTGTTATTACTGTAACTTGGTAGTATAGTCTGAAGTCAGGGAACATGATTCCTCCAGCTCTTCTTAAAAAACTAAACATGCAATGACCATTTAACCCAGCAATTGCCCTCCTGGGCATTTATCTCAGAGAAATGAAAGTTCACCCAAGAACCTATACACGAATGTTTATAGCAGCTTTACTCAATAGTAACTCCAAACAGATGTCCTTCAATGGGTGAATGGTTAAATAAACTGTAGTACACCCATGCCATGGATTACTGCTCAGCAATGAAGAGGAATAAACTGTTCATACATGCAACAACCTGGATGAATCTCTGGAGAATTATGCTGAGTAAAAGAAAGCCAATCCCAAAAGGTTACATATATGTGATTCTGTTTATATAGCACTTTTGAAATGACAACATTACAGACATGAAACAACAGATCAGTGGTTGCCAGGGATTAAGCAAGGTGGAAGCAGGGGGAAGTAGGTGTGGCTATAAAGGGCACCATGAGGGCAACATGGTGATGAAATGTTGTATATCTGACTGTCTGTGTCAGGGGTACATGGGATGTCTCTGTATTATTTCTTACAACTACATGGGATTCTACAATTATCTCAAAATTTTTAAAATTTAATTATAAAATTAAGTATGGTAATTCTAGAAGTTTAGGGAAAAACAGTTTTTTGATCCTCAGATGTACAGAATTTGATTAATCACAATTCTGGTTCATGACACTGACCTTGGTCCATGCAGAGCTCTATTGGTTGCTTTATTTTAATAATAGGGATATGAAATAGTATAACATAGTATAATATAACATATTACAGTGTCATAGTTTATTTCCACTGCATGCTGTGTAAATACTGTGTTGTCTAAATATACCACAGTGTATTCAATTCTCTGAGTAATGGATAACTGGATTATTTTCAGATTTTTTTTCCTGAAACAATACTTTTGTGAATATTCTTGAATATGTCTTCTGATGTACTTATGCAAAATTTCTCTTGGACATGTGTTTAGGAGTGAATTGCTGGAAATGATTATCTTTATAAGATAATGCCAAACTGCTTTTCAGTTTTTTAAAGTGTTTGTGGAAGTTAATACACCTACCAGCAATACATGAAATATCAAATTAATCTACATCCTCTCTAACATTATCATACTTTGTAATTCTTGCCAGTTGAGTGGATATAAGATTCTGTCTCATGTTCTTTATTTGCATTTTCTTCTGGGCTTTTATCCTGTTCCATTGATCTATGTGTCTGTTTTTGTGCCAGTACCATACTGTTATTACTGTAACTTGGTAGTATAGTCTGAAGTCAGGGAACATGATTCCTCCAGCTCTTCTTAAAAAACTAAACATGCAATGACCATTTAACCCAGCAATTGCCCTCCTGGGCATTTATCTCAGAGAAATGAAAGTTCACCCAAGAACCTATACACGAATGTTTATAGCAGCTTTACTCAATAGTAACTCCAAACAGATGTCCTTCAATGGGTGAATGGTTAAATAAACTGTAGTACACCCATGCCATGGATTACTGCTCAGCAATGAAGAGGAATAAACTGTTCATACATGCAACAACCTGGATGAATCTCTGGAGAATTATGCTGAGTAAAAGAAAGCCAATCCCAAAAGGTTACATATATGTGATTCTGTTTATATAGCACTTTTGAAATGACAACATTACAGACATGAAACAACAGATCAGTGGTTGCCAGGGATTAAGCAAGGTGGAAGCAGGGGGAAGTAGGTGTGGCTATAAAGGGCACCATGAGGGCAACATGGTGATGAAATGTTGTATATCTGACTGTCTGTGTCAGGGGTACATGGGATGTCTCTGTATTATTTCTTACAACTACATGGGATTCTACAATTATCTCAAAATTTTTAAAATTTAATTATAAAATTAAGTATGGTAATTCTAGAAGTTTAGGGAAAAACAGTTTTTTGATCCTCAGATGTACAGAATTTGATTAATCACAATTCTGGTTCATGACACTGACCTTGGTCCATGCAGAGCTCTATTGGTTGCTTTATTTTAATAATAGGGATATGAAATAGTATAACATAGTATAATATAACATATTACAGTGTCATAGTTTATTTCCACTGCATGCTGTGTAAATACTGTGTTGTCTAAATATACCACAGTGTATTCAATTCTCTGAGTAATGGATAACTGGATTATTTTCAGATTTTTTTTCCTGAAACAATACTTTTGTGAATATTCTTGAATATGTCTTCTGATGTACTTATGCAAAATTTCTCTTGGACATGTGTTTAGGAGTGAATTGCTGGAAATGATTATCTTTATAAGATAATGCCAAACTGCTTTTCAGTTTTTTAAAGTGTTTGTGGAAGTTAATACACCTACCAGCAATACATGAAATATCAAATTAATCTACATCCTCTCTAACATTATCATACTTTGTAATTCTTGCCAGTTGAGTGGATATAAGATTCTGTCTCATGTTCTTTATTTGCATTTTCTTAATCACTAATGAGACTGAGTGTCTTTTGATGTGTGTATAGTATATGTGTTTCTTTCTCTAGAATGCCTGTTTGATTCTTCTGCACATTATTCTATTGGATTATTTCTCTTTTTATCAATGATTTTTAGGAAATATCTCTCTATTGTTGGTGCCCATCCTTTGTTGTATGTGTTTCAGATTTTCCCTTCAACTTAATTCAAGATATCTTTGATTATCAGAAGTTTTTAATTTTAACATAGTCAAAAATGTCTGTTATTTTATAGTTGCACTTTTTAGTTTCTCTTAAAGAAACATTTTTCTGTCCCCAGATCAGAAGGATTTTCCTATTCCTAGTTTTTAAGGAATGAGATAGGAATCCAACTTCATTTTTTCCCCATGTGGTTAACCATATTTTCAAATCCTTTCTTTCTTCCAATGATCTGCCATATATTTCATATATTGAACTTTCATGTGTGGATGGATATGATTCTGGGTTCTCTAGTCCACTGGTCAACTTATCTAATCCTGTGTCAGTAAAACACTGCCTTAGTTACTATAAGCTCAAAATTTTTGATATCTGGTAGAGCAAGGTCCCCACTTCTTACTCGTGTTTCTTTAGAAATGCTTTAGCTATTCTTGTGCACTTGGTCTTCCATATGACTTTTAGAATCAGTTCTATGACTTTTAGAATCAGCAAGTTCCAAAATATTGCTGGGATTTTTATTGAATTGCATTGAATCTGAAGAACAATTAAGAAAAATTGTCTTCTTTATGATCGTCAGCATTTCTAGCCACAAACATGATATTGCTTTCTATTTGTTTAGATCTTCTTTTCAATCTCTCAACAAAGTTTTAGTATTTTCTCTACAGAGATTTACAATTTATTTATTAGTACTTAATTTTTAATAGTTCTACAAATTTTTAAAAATTGTATTTTCTAGTTTGTCGCTGGTGTTTACAAATGAAGTTGACTGTTATATATTGATTTTTTTCTAATCCATCCACCTTGCTAAACTCCTCTATTATTTCTAATTGTAGATTCTTTTGGATTTGTCTGTGTTTATAATCAAATCATTTGAAAATGACAGTGTTTTATCTTCCTTTCTAATCCTGAGTCTTTAAAATTTCTTTTCTGTCTTTATACATGCTAGGACCTCCAGCACAGTGTTGAACAAATGTGCTGATAGTACCTTTATTCCCATGTTATTCCAGTCCTTATTTAAAAGAGAATGTTTGTAATATTTCTCCATTAATTATGATGTTTGCTGTAGTTAACTCACTTTGTCCCCTTCAAATAGAATATAAATCTTTTAAAAAACAAAATTTCATAATATATGGGCAGAGTTGTTTTCAATAAATTATTCATATGAGGAATTGTTAAGTTTATATTCCTTGACCGCAATGGCACAAAACTAGAATTAATAATAGAAATTTAAGCATACTGGCTGAAAAAAATTTTTAAATAGATTCTTTAATTTCTACATCAAAAAAATTAAAACTGAACTTATAGGTTTAGAAAATAGCAACTATGAGAATACTGCATGATGAATTATGAGATAAGACTAGAGATGTATTCAAAATAAAAGTCAAGCCTTTAATATTTTCACTCTGAAATAAAAGAGAGAGAATTAATTAGCTTCCAGTGTTGGATTGCTCCAGGGCTCAGTCCCCAGAACTCAGTCCTCAGGCTTCTTCTCTATTTACACTCTCCTTAGGAATCTCATTAATCGAGCATTTTAACTGAGCTATAAACCTTCACACTCCCCTGAACTCAAGATTCATATCTACTCAACATCTGCATTTGGATGTCTCATGAGCATCTTACCTTTAATGGGGCCAAAAGAAAACTTTTGACTCCTCCCCCAGCCCCACTCCCCCATGCCAAAAAATTTTCTCTAGTGTTCTAGTGTTCTCCATTTCAGTAAATGGTCTCACCGTTCACCCAGTTGGTCAGGCTAAATTATCAGTCATCTTTGGCTCGTCTTTCTTTTAACAGATTCTGGCATTTCTACCTTTCTGCCAGTATACCTTCCAACAGCATATCCTATTAATTCTATATGCAGAATATGTCACAAATCCAACCATTTCTCATCAGTTCTACTACCACCACTCTGGCCCCAGCCACCAACCATCTCTCACCAAGCCTACTGCCTTACCAGGTATTGATAGATATTATTAAACTATAGTAATTGAAATTGTTTGGTACAATAATAAACAGGTCAGTGGAATCATATGCATAGCCCGATAATAGACCGCCATATATAAAAGAACTTAATATATGATAAGAGTATCAAAAAACATTGTGCAATGACATACTTTCATAAACGATATTCTGAAATGGGCCATTTAGGAAAAAGTACTTATATTTTATATTGTATTACCTCTTATATAATAAAATAGATTCTAGAAATGATAGAGGACATTTATTGAGCATTTACTCTTTGCCAGGCAATGTGGTAAGTGTATCCTTCACAAGTACTATAATGAAGAAAACAAATTAAAATAGATACATGGTTATCTGATCTCTAGAGAGGGAAGGCTTGGCTTACTAATCATAAAAAATACTAAAGGAATAGGTTGATAAAATTAACTAATACAAGTATTATTTAAATACTTTTCTGTTTTCAGAAATAAAATTAAAAGGCAAAAAGATTTTGTGAAGGTAGCAGCAGAAGCAGCATTGTTTTTTAATCTCCCTGAATCCCCAATGAAACAGGCACACCACCTATATAGCAGAATTAAACATCATGGACATCATTTACCACAGAATTAGCTCATAAGATATTCCCATAAGCCCCAAAAGATAGCAGGACAGATCACCAAAATCAGAAGATCTCTATGGTGTAAGCAGAAGAAAGCATCTGGGCTGTTTGATGGACCTGAGAACAAGAGAGCTTAAGCATAAGCAACATGTACCTGTCCAGTTTTCCCAGCATCACTTATTGAAGAGGCTGTCTTTTCTCCTCTGTATATTCTTGCCTCCTTTATCAAAGATAAGGTGACCATGTGTGCATGGGTTTATCTCTGGGCTTTCTATCCTGCTCCATTGATCTATATTTCTGTTTTTGTGCCAGTACCATACTGTCTTGATTACTGTAGCTTTGTAGTATAGTCTGAAGTCAGGAAGCCTGATTCCTCCAGCTCCATTTTTCGTTCTCAAGATTGCTTTGGCTCTTCGGGGTCTTTTGTGTTTCCATTCAAATTGTGAAATTATTTGTTCTAGTTCTGTGAAAAATGCCAGTGGTAGTTTGATAGGGATTGCGTTGAATCTGTAGATCGCTTTGGGTTGTAGAGTCATTTTCACAATGTTGATTCTTCCAATCCAAGAACGTGGTATATCTCTCCATCTATTTGTATCATCTTTAATTTCTTTCATCAGTGTCTTATAATTTTCTGTATACAGGTCTTTTGTCTCCTTAGGTAGGTTTATTCCTAGATATTTTATTCTCTTTGTTGCAGTGGTAAATGGGAGTGTTTTCTTAATTTCACTTTCAGATTTTTCATCATTAGTGTATAGGAATGCCAGAGATTTCTGTGCATTAACTTTGTATCCTGCTACTTTACCAAATTCATTGATTAGCTCTAGTAGTTTCCTGGTAGTATCTTTAGGATTCTCTATGTACAGTATCATGTCATCTGCGACCGCCTCTTCAGTAAGTGGTGCTGGGAAAACCGGACAGGTACATGTAAAAGTATGAGATTAAAACACTCCCTAACACCATACACAAAAATAAGCTCAAAATGGATTAAAGACCTAAATGTAAGGCCAGAAACTATCAAACTCTTAGAGGAAAACATAGGCAGAACACTCTATGACATAAATCACAACAAGATCCTTTTTGACCCACCTCCTAGAAAAATGGAAATAAAACAAAAATAAACAAATGGGACCTAATGAAACTTAAAAGCTTTTGCACAGCAAAGGAAACCATAAATAAGACCAAAAGACAACCCTCAGAATGGGAGAAAATATTTGCAAATGAAGCAACTGACAAAGGATTAATCTCCAAAATTTACAAGCAGCTCATGCAGCTCAATAACAAAAAAACAAGCAACCCAATCCAAAAATGGGCAGAAGACCTAAACAGACATTTCTCCAAAGAAGATATACAGATTGCCAAGAAACACATGAAAGAATGCTCAACATCATTAATCATTAGAGAAATGCAAATCAAAACTACAATGAGATATCATCTCACACCGGTCAGAATTGCCATCATCAAAAAATCTAGAAACAATAAATGCTGGAGAGGGTGTGGAGAAAAGGGAACACTCTTGCACTGCTGGTGGGAATGTAAATTGATACAGACACTATGGAGAACAGTATGGAGGTCCCTTAGAAAACTACAAATAGGGCTTCCCTGGTGGCACAGTGGTTGAGAGTCCACCTGCCGCTGCAGGGGGCACAGGTTCGTGCCCCGGTCTGGGAAGATCCCACAGGCCGCGGAGCGGCTGGGCGCGTGAGCCATGGCCGCTGAGCCTGCACGTCCGGAGCCTGTGCTCTGGATAAAGAAGATGTGGCACATATATACAATGGAATATTACTCAGCCATAAAAAGAAACGAAATTGAGCTATTTGTAATGAGGTGGATAGATCTAGAGTCTGTCATACAGAGTGAAGTAAGTCAGAAAGAGAAGGACAAATACCGTATGCTAACACATATATATGGAATTTAAGAAAAAAAAAATGTTATGAAGAACCTAGGGGTAAAACAGCAATAAAGACAGAGACCTACTGGAGAACAGACTTGAGGATATGGGGAGGGGGAAGGGTGAGGTGTGTTAGGGCGAGAGAGAGACATGGACATATATATACTAACAAACGTAAGGTAGATAGCCAGTGGGAAGCAGCCGCATGGCACAGGGAAACCGGCTCGGTTCTTTGTGGAAAAAAAAAAATGTCATGAAGAACCTAGGGGTAAGACAGGAATAAAGACACAGACCTACTAGAGAATGGACTTGAGGATATGGGGAGGGGGAAGGGTAAGCTGTGACAAAGTGAGAGAGTGGCATGGACATATATATACTACCAAACGTAAAATAGATAGCTAGTGGGAAGCAGCCGCATAGCATAGGGAGATCAGCTCAGTGCTTTGTGACCACCTAGAGCCGTGGGATAGGGCGGGTGGGAGGGAGGGAGACACAAGAGGGAAGAGATATGGGAACATATGTATATATATAACTGATTCACTTTGTTATAAAGCAGAAACTAACACACCATTGTAAAGCAATTATACTCCAATAAAGATGTTAAAAAAAAAAGAAAAAAAAATGAATAAGCAACAGGTATTCATTGGAAAGCTCAGGAGCCCAGTTTGAGAACAAAAGCTGAAACTGGGAGGGGTTTTGCCAAGAACAGGTGAATGCAGAGGGCCCATGCTGAGATCTGAAGGGAGCAGGTAACCCCTGTGAATTCTCCAAACTAGGGGTCCCTTCCAGGAAGGGGGGCAGGGGCCGCATTCTGAGATTAGAATCAAATTTGAGCAGCATTGGGACAATAAAGTTTAAAGAGAGAGATCACCTGAACAAAAGTGGAGGACGGAAACAGGGCCTGGAAATCCCAGAAAGAAGCTACCATGTATTTGAGTTCTACATAAAAACAAAAGAAGGGGGAGCTACACCTCCTGAAAGTTTGGAAAGCTTAATTTCAAATAAAATTGGCTACAGAAAAGAAACAAGGTCAAATTCTATAATTTTTAATTACAAAATTGTATTGTAATAAAAAAGAATAAGAAACAGAATAACAGCCACTTGAACAATGGGAGCACATCAGAAACACATGCCCACAAAAATAGATAAAATACTATTTCAAAATGAGCTAAAGTTCATTAAGAAAATTATATGACACTTGAAAGAATGCCATAAATCAGAATTGCGAAAAGTGAGGTGACAATAAAGGAAATAATTAGATTTTTTTTTAATTTTAGAAATAAACTAGAAGGAACACAAAAGCAAACAAATGTAACAGATAATGCCTTAAGAGAACTAGAAGATGAGAAGAAGGAAGTATTTAAAATTTTAAAAAGAAATGAGGAAAGAGATAAAAAGAAACTGAGAGAAATTAAAATTAGAATAGGCAAAACAAGAAGGGGTTGGTAGCACTATTCCTTGACTGGTTAGTGGTTTCAGAGTTATTTGCCTTATAGTAATTCATTAAGCCATACATTTGTTTCGTGAGATTTTTCTGTGTTTGTTTTATTTTACAATTATAAGGTTATAAAATGCAACAAAAAGGCAAACGATGAACTGGCGGATATTTGGAAAAAAAGAAAAATACATAAAATGTTCCTGCAAATTGATGAAAAAATGCTAAAACTCCAATAAAGAATTGCAGAGGATGTAAATAAATGATTTACATACACAATTGACCCTTGAACAACATGGCTTTGAATTGGGTGGATCCACTTAATGTGCTGATTTTTTCAATAAATTTCAATAAATACCTAGTATAGTACTACAGAATCTGTGTTTGGTTGAATCTGCAGATGCTGAACCACAGATGTGGAGGGCCAACTGTAAAGTTATGTGGGGGATCGGTGCCCAAACTCCACATCATTCAAGGGGCAAGTGTATTCAAAAGCTAATAAACACTAAAAACATCTAGCCTCACTGAAATAATCCCTGAAAGAAAATTTATGGGAAGGGAGGCGATGAAAGAAAAACTCTGTATTGTATCTATAGATAACTTTTAATGTCAGATACAGCCTAATTTATCTGCTATGGGTGAAGTTGGGTAGGTGGCAACAGACCCTCCAGTAAGTGCCCTTCAGTGTGCTGGGTTTTTCTGTTATATGATCCCAAGGGAATGCAATACAAAATAATCCGTTGTTTTCCGTTCATGTTAAGTTAGCCTGGCATTTTATAATTTGGAAAGATTTTATGATTAATTACATTGAAAGCTATTTTATCCCTCACAGTGAGAGACCTACCACCAATTTGCCTTGATGTTAGACAGAAACAGCGCATCTCTATAGATGCTTTATCATCTGAAATGAAGACCCCAGTTCTTCCAGAACCCATCCTTCCCGTTCAGCCGAAAACTATGAAAGACTTTCTGTAAGTTTCGGCTCACTGTTACATGTAGACACATAGTCATCTGCATGTCAGCACTTTACATAATTTAATATTTTTGTGTGAGAAATTAATTGAACTTGTGGCTCATTATAAGGTATTAGCTAAGAGTGAAGACGCAAAAGACTAGATGTCTCAAGTTGAAGGTGAAAACAAACATATAATTAACCAGTAAGGGATAGATAATGTTGCAGCAAAAGACACTAAATAAGAGAAAATGAGTCAAAACAGGCAAGGGAGACTTGCCTTGTAGCACAGTGGTTAAGAATCTGCCTGCCAATGCAGGGGACATGGGTTTGAGCCCTGGTCCAGGAAGATCCCACATGCCGCGGAGCAACTAAGCCCGTGTGCCACAGCTACTGAGCCTGCGCTTTAGAGCCCGTGAGCCACAGCTACTGAGCCCACATGCCACAACTACTGAACCCCATGCTCCTAGAGCCCGTGGTCCGCAACAAGAGAAGCCACCACAGTGAGAAGCCCGCACACCACAACGAAGAGTAGCCCCTGCTCCCCGCAGCTAGAGAAAGCCCATGTGCATCAACAAAGACCCAACACAGCCAAAAATAAATTAATTAATTAATAAAAAAAAAGAAAAACAGTCAAGAGGAGGTAAAGGTGGTAATAAAATAATAGAACGTGTCCTTTTTAAAAAATGAGATTTCATCTACTATGTGACATATGAATCATAAAAACCATGTTAGTAGTAAAAACTACTAAAAAAAACCCAAATGGACACTTGAAGGACTAAGTGGGAATGAGAAAGTAGGGACAGAATGTAAACAAAATCTGTCAAGAAATTTGGCTATGAAGTGAAGGAACAGAAGAGTGATAATTGTAAGGAACATGTCAAAAATTAACTTTTTAAAAAGCAAATGGGGAAGTTGAAGCTGGAGTAATATCTTAATCCAATTAAGAATTATAAATTCATAAGCTACCTTTACATTAACTGGAACATATTTCTGTATTCAGCTTAATTATTTCAAGTTGCATGTTGGGTGACATTTATCTATAAAGAATTAATGCTATTTTATCTGAATGACTTTTTTATCTGTTACGGCTAATAAATGTTTTTATTTTAGGGAAGATGTAGAAAAAGCTAAGTCATCAGGAGATTGGAAAACAGTACATGATTTTTATCTCACAATGTTTGATTCTTTCCCAGAACTAAATGCTGCATTTAAGGTAATAATACATAAAGCACATTTTTCACTTTTAGTTTAAATTTTCCAAAAAAAGATACTATAAATTAACTTCTTTTTCTACCCAGTATTGGCTTAAGCAGCTGTTTAAGCAAACATAAATAGGTATTAATTCTGAAATTGTATGTATCACAAATAAGTATTACTTAAGTGATATCTTAAAGATTGTTTTTATTTGTACTAATGTTAATGTTTGACTCCATTCTTTCAGTTTTAAAAAAGAAAGTTATTGAAATAACCCTTATATATTTATTTTTAGCAATCTTGCCCTGACAGTCCTTTTTTATCATCATACTAGGAATATTAGAAATTATGTAGGAATAGTTATGGTTCAGATATTACTTAGATTAGTTCTTAAAATGTTATATACACTTGGTTCTTTAATTTAATTTGCAGAAAGATGCCTCTGCCTCATTTAATACTATCGAAGACTCTGGGATTAATGCTAAATTTGTGAATGCTGTATATGATGCCTTACTTAATACTGTAAGTATTATTTATGAACACATGCAAATAGCATAATTGTTTGACTCTTCTGTATTTTAAAAACAGCCAGATAAATATTGTAAAATTCACCTTGTAACATAATTGCATGAGAAACTCTGATATAATTTTTGGTAAATTTAGTTGAAATTCTCAGAGAGTTAGATTATTTTATTCTTATATTTTTCTAATTAAATGAAAATTCAGTAGAAAATACTTTTACGTTCAGTCCTTATTTAGAAAGGCTTGCTAAGATAAAAATCATGCTTTACTGACTCAGCAAGAGGAAGTAAATTATTTGGTTGTATTGGAATTACGTTGAATCTGTAGATCAGTGGTTCTCAAATTTTAGCATGTATCAGAATCATAGAAAAGGCTTCTCAGTATTCAGTAGGTCTAGCATAGAGCCCCCAAATTTGTGTTTCTAACAAACTCCAGGGTATGTTGATCCTCCTGATCCGGGGGGCTCTCTGTGGCCATGTAAGTTTGAATTTCATTGTAATTATAATTGAAAGGCATTGAAAGATTTGTGTTTCTAACAAGTTCCAGGATATGTTGATTCTTCTGATCTGGGGGCTCTCTATGGCCATGTGAGTTTGAATTTCATTGTAATTATAATTGAAAGTCATTGAAAGATTTTAAGCTGGGAACAAAGGGATGACGGACATGATTTATAGTTTAGAAAGAGCTCTCTGGATGTTATGTGGAGGATGGTCTATAGTGAGGCAAGAGAAAGGAGTTAGGAAGGCGTTGCTGAAACCTAAACGAGGGTCAGTGTTTGGACTAGGGTTTTGGCAGTGGAACTAGTGAGACATATTCAGACTCTGAGTATATTATGGAACAGAGCTAAACATACTTCTGTAGATTGGATGTGGGACTTGAGGGAAGAAGGAAACTGAGTGGATGGTATTGCCATTGAATTAGATGGATAGGGCTCAGCCATCAGCAGAGAGAAAAAAGGTGTTTCAAAGAGGTAATAATTAATCCTGTCAAATGCTGCTGAGAGATTTAGTAAGATTTGGACAGAGAGTTGAGCACTGTCTTTGATAAGGTGAATAATTGATGACTGACTTTAATAAGAGCCGTTTCCGTGAGGTTGTGGAAACAAAGCCTACTTGGAATGGGTTGAAGGGACCATGAGCGGAGAGGGAGTAGAGATGGTGAATACAGACAGCTCTTGGAGAGTTTTGCTGTGAAGGGAAGCAGAGAAATGAAGGGTCAGCTGAAAGAGTACATGGGTCCAAATGAAAGGTTTTTAGCATGAGCAATATATTAGCCAGGGTCCTGACAGGAAACAGATGACACACTCTAACTGGTAACCTGGAGAGGACTGTTTACAAAAGTGTTAGCAGAACAAGGGAGGCCCTCAGGAGTAGTACAGTAGAGTGAATCTGGAGATGAGCTGTCGGGGAGAGGGCTGCCTTACAGGAGAGGAGGGGCATAGCCAGCCCATGGTGACCTTGCAGAGAGGGCGTTGAGGGAATAAATACCCCAGCTTTCCTCTCTTCCCTCTTCTGTCAGTGTTCCTTATGGCCGAATCCAACCAGCAGGCAAAAAAAGGCAAAGGAGTCTGGTTGATGTAGTCCTTGGTAGTCAGCCTCCTGGGGCATAGATCAGGGTGGAGAAGAGTGAAAATGCAGAGACACATCCGTGCAGATGGTATTAGGACGTCGTGTTGTGCTGATAGGAACGACCTAGTAGTGTGGAAGAAATGGATGATATGGGGGAGATAGAAGAAAACTGAATAACCAGGTCCTTGACAAGGTGAGAGAGGATGGAGCATAGGGCTCAAGTGAGGGGGTTGGGCCTGGTCAGTTGTAGTGCAGGTAAATGATTAGAATAATAGTGGCAAGATGAATCTGTTCTCATTTGGGTGCATCTGTTTTCTCTCTAAAGTGTGTGGCAAGATCAGAGCTGAGAGTGTTGATGGGAAGGAGGTGTTGAAGGTTTGAGGAATGAGAAAAAGGTTTGAAATAGTTGTCTTGGGGAGCAGGGAAGCAGATGAACTAGGGAGATGTTGAAGGACTGTCAGTGGTGTTGAGTGTCCTTTTGAGATTTGTGACATAAACTCAGTGTGTCTAGTCAGCACATTTGTGTGATTTTTCTCCTGCAGCCTTCCATTGCTCTGGGGTGCTGTTTGCCTCCTGGGTGTGAAGGGTCACTGCAAGCAGAGGAGGAGAAAGGAATGATGTATTAAATAAGTTAGGTGCTAATTAAGAAAGGTGCTAGGCTGAATGAGTGCTGACAGACATGTCTTAGAAGTGATGATTGTGTGTTTTTTTTTAAAATAAATCCATGGGGCTTCCCTGGTGGCGCAGTGGTTGAGAGTCCGCCTGCCGATGCAGGGGACACGGGTTCGTGCCCCGGTCCGGGAGGATCTCACATGCCGCGGAGCGGCTGGGCCCGTGGGCCATGGCCGCTGAGCCTGCGCGTCCGGAGCCTGTGCTCCGCAACGGGAGAGGCCACAACAGTGAGAGGCCCGCGTACCGCAAAAAAAATAAAAAATAAAAAAAAATAAATAAATCCATGATATATGCTTGTTTTCTTGACGTTCGCCCCTTTCATATAACAATATAACAGACAAATTTTAATGACGGTTGGGAGCTTCTAGTTAATGAAGGTTTTAGTCATTACTTCTTATAAGCTAAAAGCACCATCTAGATGTGTTTTCATTCATTCTTATGGGACATGTTTGGTAGTAATTAAGTTTTTTTAGTATCTGAATTATTAAACTATAAAAAATGTTATTTAGTACCTTTTTTGGATCCTATAACAAAAAATCTTTATCTTGTTATTTTTTTATTGAACATAATTTGGTTGTACTTAATAATGAATTGTGGGCTTAACTGCTAATTATAACGTGGTATTGGTAGGACTAAATATGTCCAAAACGTATGCAGTCATTTTATATTGTTAAACATGCTATTCTTAGACTTATGTTCATGATTTTATCCTGTCAATCCAGAGGAAGTGAAATTGTTTTTCTTTTTCTGTTTTCAGTGTTATATAAAACTGATGGTAGTCATCAAACAGCCACCATGTACGTTTGTGCAGGTTGTACAGTGCACATCCCAGGGAGCATTCTCATTATAACCTCTCAGATGTGAAATTGAGACTACCGTTAAGTGGTAGTCCTTGGTCATCAAGTCTGATTTTAACTATGGAAACAGATCTGTAAATATAATTAACATATAAAAATCACCTAAATAGCTAATCCTAATTATTTCATGATTTTCTTTTGCCTACAGCCTCAAGACATTCAGAAGACAGTATTAAAGGGAATCATTAACAGCCTGTTACGAGAATGGAAAGGGTAACTGAAACTAATATTTGGCTAATCAGTATAGATGGTTAATATACACAGCTCATCCATCTTTAAAATATACGTATGTGTTTTACTCTCAGAAAAGATTTTAGTTGCTACAATAAAAACATAGATCAGAATGAAATTATAAACCATTTATAACAAAGCTTTTTAACTTGAGACTTATGACTTCTCAGGACGGTCCACAGGTGAGCTTCAGAGGATCTGTGAATTCTTTAAAATTGTATATAAGATCTGTCATGTACAGATATATGTGCTTTACAAAAATAGGATGGGTATTTAAATCAGTCACCTAGAATGAAATAATATGGGCGTTAAATTTAGCCTTGGGCTTTCTGGTAGCAGAGCAAAATTTTTCTTATTTCTAATATAAGAGAAGTAAATTTAGCTACTGAAATATTTTTTCCTGGAACTAAATATTGAATTGTTATGTAAGGAATGATGGACAGTGTAATTGATAATGTTTTGAACTGTGAATATGCAGAACACAAAAATATACTTTTAAAAGTACATATGATTTAAATTGGTGTTATTTAACATTATAATTTAAATGATAGCTTCTATTAAAGCCAAATAATACCATTAAATTATCATTTAAATGTCTATATTAAGCCCAATTTGAAAATACCAAACTAGAGTTCTTAACTATAATGTTAAATGTACCCTATATATTTTAATAACATTGTTCCAATTTTCAGAGAAAATTGTGGTTTTTATAGAAAATTGAGAAAAGTCAAGGTAGTATAAAAAAGTAAAAATGTAACATTTTGCAGTTTTTTTCTAGTCATCTTTTTAAAACAATTGAAATCATACTGTATTTTTCATGTGATTTTTAACTTAACAGTATTTTCCTAGTTTATCATTCTAGTAATACTTTTGCATTTTCCTTGAATTTTATGTTTCTGGTTGAATACATAATGCTTCATTGAAAATGAAGGGGAAAATTTGGAATGTAAAATGAACACTTAGGAGAGTGGGGAAGTCCAGTGGTCCGAAACTGCTGGGACCTCAGTCCCCTCCAAGCATGCTCACACAGCTTTCTAACCCCTGCTCCTCAAATGTGTGCCGGAGACAGATTAAAATAATTTGATGTAACTTACTTATCAAAGGATCATGTGGTCTTTACCCCCAAAATCTTGTTTTATTTTGGATTTATAATAACGACAACAAGATCTACAGTTTATTGACTATTTACTATGGGCTAGGCACCTTTCAAACGATTTTGCATGTATTTCTCATTGAATCTTCACTACAATCCTGTGAAATAGGTAATATGATTAGTTTCATTTCACACTTGAGGAAACTAATTTACAGAGAAGTAAATTGCCCAAGTTAACACAGTAAGTGCCTGAGTCAGAATTAGAACTCAGGCTGTCTGGCAAAAGAGCCTGTGGGGCTTCCCTGGTGGTGCAGTGGTTGAGAGTCCGCCTGCCGATGCCCTGGTCCGGGAAGATCCCACATGCCGCGGAGCGGCTGGGCCCGTGAGCCATGGCTGCTGAGCCTGCACGTCCGGAGCCTGTGCTTCGCAACGGAAGAGGCCACAGCAGTGAGAGGCCTGCGTACCGCAAAAAAAAAAGAGCCTGTGATCTTAACTACAATTTCTGTACCCAGAACTGTATACTGTACTAAAATACTAGTGCATAGAACAGGAAAATGGAAGTTTTCATGGTACAGCTATAAAATGGGAAAACAAAAAACGGACCCTCCTATCACCAGGAATTTTAATATTTATGAATTGCTTTGAACTTTTTAAAATGTTTTCAAATATAATTTCTAAAACAAAACAGTAGTCCTATTGAGAAAATAATCTGACAATTATGTAGAATAGTATAGAAAGAAATAGTTTAGATTTTATTTAAACCTAAATAATTTAAATCATTATTCAGTCAAGATAATTCTTCCACAGAGAAATATTACTGCTAATTTAAAAATTATATATATACATGTGTATATATATCAATTTCAAAATGTAATACATATGTTATATATTTATATTTCAGATGATGTGGCTTTATATCTTGTAAAGATCATCTAGTATACTTTGGGCAATGATTTATGTTTTCAGGTTTAAGTCTAGTTTTTGGCTTTTATCAAGTCAATTCTCACAGAAACATTGATAATTTTTTATTAGATACTATAAGATTAAACATTCATCTGTAATCAATTACAATTATTTCTGTTTCAGTCCACGAACAAAAGATGATCTTAGAGCATATTTTATACTTTTACAGGTAAGAAAGCAAAAACATAGTTGAAGTGCGTAATTCATATCTCAATCTATGCATGTGTAAGTGAAATGATATCAAATACTAAGTATTATTTTGAGCAACATCTTTGATACTTTTTTAGATTATAATTACTTGTAACCAGAGAATTAAAACTATAACAAATAAACAGTGGAAGGCTAAATTATCTCCAAGGTTAATATTTTAACTTGCCTTCCTGCTGTGGGATTCTGGAACAAACAGAAAGGAAGCACTTTTCCTCCTCCAGTCAACTTCCTTTCTTGTAACTAGTTTTTTAAGGGACTCCAAAACTTTCTTTTATTTCCCAATTAGTGGGTTTCTAACTTTTCTGTGTATTTTCAATAAATGTTTAAACTAGAATTCTAATGGAAAAGTCAAAGTGGTTGTTTATATTTGCTAAAGCAAATATGATGAACTTTTTCCTCTTGAGAAATACAGATTCACTGATACAAAAAAAAAAATAAGGTCCAAACAAATGAAAAGCAATTTTAGTTTTTATAATTTTTTGAGAAGTGCGTTATTCCCATAGCTAGCATACTATGTTTGCATTATTCTTTACAATTGACCAAAGGTGTTCATATAAATTATTATCTCATTTAAAGATAAGAAAAAATTATATTAAATAAGATAGGATATTTAGTTCAATATCATGTCCAATAAAAGGAAATATGGAAGATAGGGGTAGAAGAAGGAGGAGAGAGGAAACAAAAAAAGGGGAAATAGATAAGAGGTAGTTGAGGGATGTAAGGAGAGGAAGGGAAGTAAAGAGGTAAGAGGAGAAAGACAAAACTAGAAAAAAGAGGAAATATACCTGGAGAATAGTAAAAGCTAGAAAGTGACAACATGAGGCTCAAATTTTTAAGTGAGTGTATTGGTCAACAGTAAGCTCTGCTCATGACGTCTTGTTCTTATGAGCTATCACTTGATGAGTTTATCATCTAGGGTCACTCCCTCATTTTGAACCATCCTGACCATAAGTCAATTTTGAAAAACACATGGTGCTCTTTTATTTTTTACAATTTTGGTTTATTGTTCACTAATACTCATTTTTCCCATGGAGCTCTGAAATGTACACTGTGATGGAGTTTTAGATTTTGGAAATATAACTAGAGGTTTTGCTTGGTCTACAAGCTCTACTCTAACGCTTAAAAGTTCTCTGAAGCTATTATGTGGTTCTCCCCTTGTTCTTTGTGAAATATGCAAATAACTCATTTCACAATGGCAAAAGTTTCATTACCAGCTTTTATTTTTCTAGCATTCTCTCTCCCCCTTTTTTTTTAATCAAGGAAGAGCCAGGTTTTTGTTTAGTTGGATAGAAGTGATTGCCACCATTTATACCAGGCAGTGAGCTATGTGCTTTACATACAGTTTTTTTTAATACTCAAAACAACCTCCAGGATAGATACTATCATTCTCATTTTTCAGATGAGGAAGTTGAGAATCAAAGTTTAAGGAACATTCCTAAGGGCATATAGTAGTAAGTGGTAGAATTAGCCCTCAGACCCAGATCTGTCTTAATTCCAAAGCCACTGGACCATAGTGGAAATCCAAGTCTCTGTTAATTAAATAATTAAACAAATAGATTCTTGTTTGCAAGGATTTCACCTAGTATTTCATAATCTCAAATTTAGTTTTCTGAATTCGCCACTTAGCTCATTAAGCATAGTGTCTTTCCTTTTACATGTTAACAAAATTTTAACGCAATTATCTTTAATATCTTTTTCAGAATCCTCAATTTAATAACACATCTACATATGTCATCTATGCTCACTTGCTACGACAGATAGCTACCTTAGTGGAAGCTGACCATCATTTCCTAGTTCACTGGTTTAAAAAGTAAATTATTCTATGATATTAAGAACTTTTATAATCTTAAAGTTTTAAGTTTGTTAGTAACTTTATAAGAAAATATATTAAATGTTTTCAGGTCTTGAGAAATGATACTTATAATTCACAGTGCTTCAGAAGCCAATTATAAGCATATTCTTTAGTACTACATAGAGGATACATTAAAGATCTGTTTTGTATGTAAGTAATCGTTTTGCTTGTGCCAGCTGTTGTTGAGATTTCTGTCCACTGCTTTTGCATTTTATACAGCACATTCCTATCATTGATTTTTCATATATCTCAAAGATGGTGACTGGATTTGCTCATACATTACTATTTTAATTTGTGTCTTTTTATTTCCTATCAATAAATTTTACCATTATTTACACAATGCCTTTTCCTTACCTAAAACATCATTGTAAAACATACTAGCCATCAATATCAATTTATAAAAGTACAGTACTTTTTTTCCACAGAACAATACTTACATTAACAATTACATTTCCCCATGACTAGTAAAAGTTAAAGAAGCTAAATATTCCCAAAATTAATTTTAAATACGGTCAATTCTTATTATTAACAATAGTTATGTTCTATAAAGCTACTGGGAACACTGAATTGGTGAACAGTGAAATACAGGGTTAGCTTCCTGCGAGCCTTTGGTCACAACATTTTTATCAACCAATCAGTACATAACCTTGCTTTATCTGTATTTCTATTTAAAGACACCTATTTGATATAAATTTTTGTTTTATTAACATTGAACTCACGGCCAACAGCACCATAACTCATGTCTGAGCAAATTTTATCTGACATAAGTACCTTCTCCATAAGGCACATCACATCCTTCTTTACTTAGGAACACTAGACAGAACTTTAGCACTATAGTTAAGGGCCGTTTTAAAACAGCAGAATCGCCAACAAAAAGCACAAGAATTTGAAAAACATGACCCTAAGTAGACTGCATAAAGGACACTTGTTTGCAGTATGAGAGCTAAAACAAGAAGGCAGAGCGTGGCCTTGTTCAGCCTCAGCATAAGCAACTCCCATTTTTTGCCACTCTGCACAGCCATGATATGACCACGAAAGCGCCACAATTACTGATTTGGGGATTAGAATTAAATTGTAGGGAATGGGTGAATTTGCAAATACAAAGTCTGCGAATGAGGATTGACTGAATACTAAAAGCCTTAAAAGTGAAATGTTTAATGCTAGCTTTATAGTAATTTTGGTGTTTATTTCTTATTTAAGAAATGATATTCGAGGTAAGATTTTGCATCTTTTCAAATTTTTGGCAATTTAAGAAGTAGAATTTGGGGGAATAGTCTAAAATTTTATGTATAAAGGATGAACTTTGATCTCTAACAAATATATTGCCAAAGTAGAAAATGTGAATTTTGATTGGAATTATTTCAAAATCTTTACCAGATTATCCCAGAAGAGGTTCAAACAATTGGTAGAGAGATTGCTGCAGTTTATTTCTTTACGCCTGTTTCCTGCAAAGCCTGAAGAATTTCCACCTATATCAAAGTGTTCCTGGTGGATCCCATCAGCATCTAAAGTGTTGGCTTTACTTAGTAGGTTTTATTATTCAATCATCTTTACTTTTCTTTTGTTAAATATAAGGACATTTCCATAAGGATCTCAAAATACTATAGAGGCATTCTTACATCTTAAACCATTCCTTTGAGGAGAAGAGTTGTAGTGATTTATTTTCTGTTTTGCTAATGGATTTCACAATTAATGTATAAGCATGAAAAAGCTTTATGCATTTTATTGGGCAGTATCCTGTTTTATGGCTCTCAGCTGCATACGACCTGCTAAGTAGTGATTCCTAAGAATACAAGAACTTCCATTCATTCCTGCGGAGGGACCCGAGGACACCCTGACGGGGAAATAGGATGCCTAGGTGGCCATCTGCATACTCCCTTTACTATACTATTACAATCCCCACGATTCAAGTTTTTTTTTTTTTTTAAAACAAGAAATTATTGGCTGCATTTTGACCACAATTTTAAAACTACCTTTTCGTTTGGCACTACAATTGCTTAAAACAGGAATTTCTAGATAAAGCTTTCTGGTGGGCATTAAGATGTTCTTCTTATTATTAGAATGAATCATGTACATGTTAGGAAAGATCATTATGTTAGAATTTATCTTTACAGATACTGCAAACAATTTGGTTCATCCTCCCCTTATTCCTTATACTGATTTTTATAATTCTACACTGGATCATATTGATCTCATGGAAGAATACCACACCTGGCAGAGCTTTGGAAATTCTCACAGGTATGATCAAAAGCTCATCTGATTACTCACCTAAATAAAATGCTATTCAAAATAATGACTGGCTTTTAAGTTTGTGTAAATAAATTTAAATATACACATACCTTTGCATATAAACTTATAAATGTAGTTTAGATATCCAGCCTTGAAATATCATTATATTTTTTAAAGCATTTTCTTTTTCTATTACATTTTGAATTTATAGTTATGTTAATATGGTTTTGGCTTGATTAGTAGCATCTTTTTAAGAAGGGAAAAGTTCTATCTTAGTATGCAGTTTCTTATATCTTCTTATTCTATGTGCCATCACCTAGCACAGAGGTCAACAAACTTTTTCTGCAAAGTACAGGATTATAAATGTTTCTGGCCCTTTGGGCTATACAGTCTCTGGTCTACCATTATAGCACGAAAAACAGCCTTAGAAAATATGTAATTGAAGGGGTATGTCTGTGTCCCAAAAGCTTTATTCACAAGCCTAGGTTGTAGGCTGTATTTGTCCCATGGGCCATAGTGTGCCGGTGCCTGATCTAACACAGTGATCACACATGTGTGCACATACACACATACATTCACTCTTTCTCTCCCTTTTTCTGTGGATGAAGTGATTGTCCTTTATACACAGTATTAAAAGAATGGATGTTACAGAGAAATGGCTTTACTAGAAATGATTTATTACAGTAGTATAATAGACTTTGGAAACACTTGGCCGAATTCTTTATTACCCTGCACCTTATATCCACACTTACATTTTGGATTAAGCCAGCAAGACTATCCCAGACTTAATTTATTCCCAGAGCACGAGATATCCTGCAGAATGCATTATTCTAAAGGAGACTGACTAAGAAATAGGATGTGGATATAAGTAATCTAAAACCCCAGGTTACTTCAGAAATTGGTTCAAGCTCCCAGGGACCCTTTCTACCAGCATTGGCCTAAAACATAGACTAGCTTTCTGGACGTATCTCAGTCCACACCTGAACTAAGAATTCCGTTTGTGGGGACCTTGGTCAGTCTGATGGATATTTTCTTGACAGAGTTTATTTTACACTTTAATGTAATTGTAATGTTGCAGACAAAACCACAATGCAGTTGCGAGAGTTATTGTGCATATTTCAGTGACATCTTTTAATGCAGAGCTCCTCTAAACACTGTGCCATAGCATTGTTGTACCAAAAATGAGTTAACAGAGGTTGGATTCTATGATCCCTTCAGCCCTTGGGAAGCCACCCAGGACCTAGAGGGGGACCAGAGCCTCAGGGCAAGTCACATGTCTGGCCATGGGCAGCCTCATCTGTTTATCTCAGTGTGTCATACACATAGTATGGTTTGTCTCCGTGCCGTGACTAGGGAAAGGCTGAGACACACTGTTTTAAAGTACACAAGACCAACATTATCCTACTAAGTTCATTGCACTTCGTTTTATTTCCAGATTTCTAGTTAGCACTTAGTGATTCAAAATTATTACACATTAATACTGAACAGTTTTCTTACTGCTTTTTAACAGTTATGTCCCAAGGGGAAAGCCATTTCATTTTCAGTTCACACTAGGGCTATTTCCTTTTTCCTCGTAATCCCTGTATTGCACAGTGGTCACAGATGCACTGCTTGACTGTCCTCAGTGCATTCCAACTGTAACTGATGGATGCATTATAGCCACTTCTGGTGGGAGTCTAACTCCTGAAGTGTCATTGCTACGATACTAGTTCTCTCTAAGTGCATTTCTCTGTGTGGTTTGTGGCTCTTTTATATAACAGAATGAGCTCTGACCCAGGAAAGAAGTTATTTTCATAACTTTTGATCATATGTTGTATTTTTACAAATACGTACCATTTCATCTTACTACATCATTAAATACAGTGCTAAAGCAACACACCTTTTTCTAACTTTTATTTTATTGCTCTTAAATTTACTACTTTTCCTACCATAGTTATTGCTAGATTTCCTCATTTCTGAAGCTCACGCATCAGAAATACCCATATAGTAATGGATTCCTATATTAATTTCTGCACATGAATTTTCTGTCCTAAATCCTTCATCAACACTTCTGCCTCCTGGTTCTGCTGTTGCCCATATTTTTCCCAGGTAATGATATACAAGTGACTATCTAAACTGAAATTATTTGTGCAAACAATATAAGCAGTTAGCAGATATTTCAGAACATTAGGTGTAGCTTCCTCTAGAGAATAAAGGCACTGCACATCTAATAATGAAGCATACTTCACAGGGCTGTGGGGATTCAAAGAAGTGATGCACATAAAATCATTCTGTGAATGGTAAAACACAATACAAAAGTAATGTTTAATATTGTTAGAAGGGGTACCTTAGATTCCCTTAGTATAATTTTGCTAAAAATACACCATTTTGCTTTTTCTGTTTTCACTTGTTGAGCAGGTTTTCCTTCTGTCAGTACCCATTCGTTATTTCTATAGCTGCAAAAAAAATCATTATTCAGAGAGACTCAGAGCAACAGATGATAAGCATCGCAAGGGTAAGCCAGCTATGAAAACATTTATGCTGACTATAATCAATATGTAGTAAATAATTTAACAAATAAATGTCTTGTGAATTGTTCTAGCATAATCAGGAAATGTTAAAAGTAAAATTCATATCATACTCCCTCAAAAAGTACTTAAACCTGTTCATGATATGGGGAAAAGATACCCCTCATCAACTTCTCATTATATTATAAATATAGCATGGAGATTAAATGCCTCTCACAGATCCAAAGTACTCGGAACTTGTTGGACATCATTTTGTAGATAACATCTTCCAGGGTCACTAGCAGAGCACTGGTGAGAAAGAACTACAGTGAGGACAAGGAAAGGAGTATCCTTAAGAGCAAACTACTCAAACCACTGACACATTTTCTCGATTTTATGACAGTCAAATAGAAACAACTGAAAAATTAGAAAATGTAACAAAAAGTATAGTCTTGAAAAACTGAGAAAATATGTCCAAAGAAGGCGAGAGATGTTTAATGATCCTTAGGGAACCAAAATGCATGGAGGCCCATTGAAACTGGGGTAGCAGTCAGGCTGGCTTTAGACAAATTAATGGAGCAGGATGAAGTTCGTCTCTGGGCCTGTCCTGTCCACAGCCTACCATGGTTTCAGCACAGCGCAGTAAAGTTAGGTACTTTAATATATATCAGATTGACTGAGCTTTTTTGTTTTAGGTTAGAGCTTTAGACTATACATTTAAATGCTCATATATTTTGAGTATCTGCTTTTGTGACATGATTACTTGCAACTTTAAAACTTAGAGGGAAGGTTTGGCTGTAGCCTTCTTAAAATAAAGAGACCCAAGACAGACCCATAGAGTAAAAGGAAATGATTTCTGTGTCTTGTCCAAGAATATAAAAAGAATCCTAATGCATAAATTGTAATACTTCAAAATACCATAAAAATAAGAATTGTTTATTCTTCAGTAATTCACCAGAAGGTGAGTATTTTTTCCTGTCACAGAGCGGGACAAAAGATTCGAGTGACTAGTGACATCCCAGAGTCAGTTTACACTGAGTATTGGAATATTACAAGAAATGTTATTGCCTATGTGTACCAAAGGAGTAACATAGCCACGTTACCCTGCTGAAAAGTAGATTTCAACAGGTATATTTAGCACCAGAGCTATTACCTAATCTTGGGTAGATATTGGCTCAAAGATAAGTCTACATAGCTTGTCATTTTGACGTTTTCGGTTAATTGCATTTATGCAATTTCATGTGCCTTTTTAGTGCTTTTTTTTTTTAACTTTGGGTTATGATTTTTTTATATTTATAAGGGAAAAATCCAAAGAGCTAGAAGTTTATCTAAGTTCCTCTGAGCAGTCTTCTGCTGTGTCACTCACACTTAAAATATTAAATAATCTTCTTTTAACTTTTCTTCCAATTAAAAGGAGAGTGACAGCTGTAGACTGTGTCCCAGGCTGTCTTCCACAGGGCATGGGCACAAATGAGTAGCAATTGAAGAGTCAAGTGGCATTGTCGGTTATGGGTGTTTCCCAGCATTTTAACTTGTAAACTGCCATACCACTTGGAATTAATGACTGGTAACTATTTTGACACAAGGACAGCCTTATAAGTAGTTAATGCAAGCAAGAGCTTATATAGTATACTTTAAAGTTGCAAAAGACATTCCCCAGCCTAAAAATAACTTCCTCATCAGACTATGTCTAAAATTCTACCATTGTTGGTTATTTCTTTCATTTGAAACACTTTCTAGTCAATATGAATTCCTGATGGGAGGAGTAGCCACTAAGCCTTGTCTTCCATTAGCATCCTAATTTAAATTTGTGTGTTGGATATTTCCAGTGTGACAGCTTCCCAGAAGCTAGACTGGGAACAGAAGATAGTAAAGGGTTGGAAAACAGGTCCATGACACAGCATACTATCCCGGAAATATAGATCTCTTTGAGTACAAAAGAGAGGACACAGAGAAGGAATAAAAACTACTAAAAGCCTTTAGAATTGAATATTGGAGAGATGAGGAAGGGCTCTGAATAAGTATATTATTATAGTAATCTACAGAATCATGAAAGTAGCCTTATATAGATTTGGGGTATTAAAATTTTACCTAGTAAGCAAATTGCTGCATGTATTTAAAATGTCTGAAGTGTTCATCTTTAATCTGTACAATAATTCATTTTTTTTGTTACCGAAGAGGATGAAGTAGTCTGAAAAAGATTTAGATAAAGTAAATATACAAGCATGATATTTATATATTCCTTATATTTTTTAAATCATATTTCCATCACTCACGCATAACTGTTGTTAACATTTTAGGAAATTTTCTTTTGATAGTTTTTACCTATATTATCTTTAAAAGGCAGCAGAGTTGAAACAATATTGTGTATACAATTTTGTTTCTCCGCTTTTTTTTCAGTTGTATGTTCCCTAAACATTTTCCATGTTATTTACATAGTTTTTGTGACCATCATTTTTGATAGCTGTATTATATTCCATTAGAGAGATACTTAAGATATTTCTAAAGTTTTGCTCTTATAGATAATGCTGTGATGAACATTTCACTGTATAAAGTATTTTCTGTGTTTAGAATTCCCAGAAGTGGAATTACTGGGACAAGGGATATTAGCATTGTTAATGGTTTCTGAAATATGTTGAAAATTACTTTCTAAAAGTAGACTAATTGTGCTTTTAGAGTAAATCCAGTATCTAAAAAAGCTTAAGCCAAGTTTATCGTCAGAAGTATATACCTTGTTTCCAATGTTCCCACTTTGTTTGTATTTACTAAACAGAAAATTTTGCTATTTAAGAAATGAGACATATGGAAACAGTAATGCAACATTATTTTACTAAAGAAGATGAATTATTTTAGGTCCTCCATTTTGGATCCCCTTTGGTTATCATTGTCCCCAAATGAAATAATTGTAGGGCATTTTCATAAATCAAAATTTGTATAATCGAGTTTATGAAATTGTTTATGAGAGATGGCAAAGAGAAGAATATAAGTGATTTTTACTAAAGTGTTTAAATGTTTTAAATGAGATTATAGTTTAGTATAAATGAAAATGTTTGTTTTCTTTTTTAATTAGCAAAGTCTGGTGGATAAAGTATCTCGAAGACAGAGACCTGATATGAATATGTTATTTCTAAATATGAAAGTAAGGCGGACACATCTGGTCAGCGATTCTCTTGATGAGGTATTGATCATTTATTCCAGAATAGTATTACTTGATTAAAGCTTTAAATAAATTTGATAATATGGCTTATTACTAAAATCTTAGTAAGCTATCTTTTGTTTCTGTATGCCAGTAGTGTGCTTGCTTTTGTGTGTGTGTGTGTGAGGTACACGGGCCTCTCACTGTTGTGGCCTCTCCTGTTGCGGAGCACAGGCTCTGGACATGCAGGCTCAGCGGCCGTGGCTCACGGGCCTAGCCGCTCCGCGGCATGTGGGATCTTCCCGGACTGGGGCACGAACCCATGTCCCCTGCATCAGCAGGCAGACTCTCAACCACTGCGCCACCAGGGAAGCCCTAAGATAATATTTGATTTAGTTATGTGATTTTTTTAAAGTTTAGCATTGAAGGCAAGTTAAAAGGCAATGAACTACTTTGTACTGTATTCTGCTAAATTAAAATCTTGGAGACAGTATGGTGCTGGGAGACAGTAACCTTGGGCAAGCTACCTGAGCTCTCTAATTCTGTTCCTTGATCTCTACAACAAACATTACCACACCTGACTAATACAGTGTTGGGAGGCAGATGGATGGATAGAGTTTTGTGACATTGTAAATAAGATAATACATATTCCAAAATTTTAAAAATTAATTTCCTTTTTACTGCCCTTTGTTCTCCTCTACTTTATAATTTCTTCAAATAGTTAACCCGGAAAAGAGCAGACTTGAAAAAGAAGTTGAAAGTTACGTTTGTAGGGGAAGCTGGTTTGGATATGGGCGGCTTAACTAAAGAATGGTTCCTTCTTTTAATTCGCCAAATTTTTCATCCAGATTATGGTGAGTAGTTAATTTTTATGAAAGTGTTTTCTCCCTAATTGTTAGATTCAAGTAGTCGCTCTTATTTTTAATTTAGCCTATGATTTTACAGATTTTTTTGTCGACCATAAATGTTGAATGATTTTTTAAAGACTGTTAGTTACATTTTTTAAACTGACCAAATTGATGAACATAATATTCATTATCTTACTGGGAATCCTACACAAGATGTCTTTGCAAGGAAGCATCCACATGTTTTCTGACTAAGCCAAATGCATGAAAAATTGTCACTGAAATGAAAAGAACATTCGAAATTAAAAAACAGAACTATAGTTTGCTCTTCACTAATATTCAAAGTCTCTTTCATTAAAAAATGAGCCATTTTAATAAATAAGAATCATTAAATAAACCTTTGAAATTTAATTAGATTTATTTAGAGAAAACACCTATATAATCCTTAGTATCATTAAATGTTTTTCTTCAAAAGAGAGTTTTAAGTGTTTTTCTTATTCTTTATTTTTCTTAATTTGGTATATATGTATATATAGCACCTCTCTGGTAATGGGAAATAGAGATGACAGAGGTAAATTGAAATCTCCAGATAATCCTCAAAATTAATTTTGATCATAACTTATAAAGTATAAAATTATAGTTTTTATAAATCAACTGATTAATTTAGTTTCTGTCTTTTTAACCCTGTTTCTACCCTTGGTTCAGGATACCAGTGAACAATAAAGTGCTCTTGCAAATTCGTTGGACATGTATTTGATACATTTTAACATGAAAGGTAGTTTCTAACAGAACTATTGCTGAAATGTTTTGCTTCTAATAGATGAGATGCCATGTACATGTTTACTGCTCTGGGTTTTTTTAATCAATCATATTGATGAAATTATGCTTCTATTTTCCAGGCATGTTTACGTATCATAAGGATTCATACTGCCATTGGTTTAGCAGCTTTAAATGTGATAACTATTCTGAATTCCGATTGGTTGGGATTGTATCCTTTAAACTTTCCACTAGGAGGTGCTAGTAGACTAGAGAGTTTTAAGAATTTTATCTGAATTTTGGAAAACTGTTAATAAGCATTTTATTCAGATTAAACATTCTTGTCAAATTACTAGTAGATTTTTCAGTAATCTTTATTATTTTGTAATATCACAGCTCTGTAATATCAGCAGATTTAATTGGAAGGAGTGACTGAATTATTCACACTTTCCTCTGAAAACCTTATCTCAAAATAAATATTATTTCCTATTTCATATATAACCTAAATTATAAGAAATTTAAGACATTTTTTAAAACTCAGTATCTTTCCTATTCATAGTGAACTATTTTTCTGTTAGTTCTTTCACTTTGTGCTTATTTCACCCAGTTTTCTAAATTGAAAGTATGGAAATTAAGTCTAACTCTTAACGTGGCCTCAAATCCTGGGACATTCATAAAAACTTAAAAGTTGAATGGAATGGGAACATTTAAAGCATACGGCATTATTTTATAGTGTTTTTTAAAATTATATAAATTTCTGTGCCATCCTCTGATCCCTATCAGGTGTGTTGGAGAGGGCATTC
>NW_006799313.1:147811-164228 GCF_000442215.2 Lipotes vexillifer
TGGGTGGGAGATTGGACAGGATGTCTTCTGCATTCATTTTTAAATGCTAAAACATATAATTGTGGAAGAAAGGAGGGAAGAATAAATAAATAAGCAAACACTGGGGATACATAGGTTAAAAGAAGGAAAAGAAAACTACCTTTAAGAAGCTTACCATCTAGACAGACAGATGACCAATTCAGGGTAGTCTGTTCTCAGAGTCAAATGACCATTTGGCATTAAGTGCTGAAGAGTTCTGAGAAGGAAACGATTCAGTGTGTTCCTCCCAAATTTTAAAATGGAACCAATATATTTGATTAACACAGGACTGGAGAGAGTAGGACATAGACTGGGAGAAAGGCTGGGGACAAGTCAGCGTTGTGCTGGCCCTGTTACAGAGCAATGTGGAGGTCCACTTGATGGGAGCAGAGGGTGCTCCGAGAGTTATGGAAGGTGCTGGCAAAATAAGAATTAAGAGCCATCTGATGGAGAGCTTTGAATGTCTGTTTTTCTTGCATTTGTTGGAGTAAATCCTGAAGAATGTATATGAAAATTGAGAGGCTGGATGGAAGAAAAGGTAGTGAGGAAAACCACACCTTGTGATGGTAAACTTAATCTGAAATTTTGTATGCGTTGTCGTATCTAAAGGTCCAAAGTGCTAAGCCCACAGTAAGGAATGTTTAACAATTATTAGACTCCTGTTTTTACTCTCTTATCTCCAGTAGTCACTTGTTGGATATTTCGACTTCATTGAAGGCCTGAGTCATTAGTGCTTCTCACCACACTAGGAGCTATTTGAATTTGCTGATAAATAT
The DNA here is from genome assembly GCF_000442215.2 of Lipotes vexillifer. Classification (NCBI taxonomy): domain Eukaryota; kingdom Metazoa; phylum Chordata; class Mammalia; order Artiodactyla; family Lipotidae; genus Lipotes; species Lipotes vexillifer. Next base: position 148,606 of record NW_006799313.1, read on the forward strand.
GTTTGTCATTATTTTACATTCTTATCATGGCTTAGATTTGGCTGATACTTTGACTTTCTAATATTTGCAATAAAGTATCAGCTCTTGGGCTTCCCTGGTGGCGCAGTGGTTGAGAGTCCGCCTGCCGATGCAGGGGACATGGGTTCGTGCCCCGGTCCGGGAGGAGCCCACATGCCGCGGAGCGGCTGGGCCCGTGAGCCATGGCCGCGGAGCCTGTGCTCCGCAGCGGGAGAGGCCACACCAATGAGAGGCCCACATATCGCAAAAAAAAAAAAAAAGTATCAGCTCTTGGGCTTCCCTGGTGGCGCAGTGGTTGAGAGGCCGCCTGCCGATGCAGGGGACAGGGGTTCGTGCCCCGGTCCGGGAGGAGCCCACATGCCGCGGAGCGGCTGGGCCCGTGAGCCATGGCCGCGGAGCCTGTGCTCCGCAGCGGGAGAGGCCACACCAATGAGAGGCCCACATATCGCAAAAAAAAAAAAAAAGTATCAGCTCTTGGGCTTCCCTGGTGGCGCAGTGGTTGAGAGGCCGCCTGCCGATGCAGGGGACAGGGGTTCGTGCCCCGGTCCGGGAGGAGCCCACATGCCGCGGAGCGGCTGGGCCCGTGAGCCATGGCCGCGGAGCCTGTGCTCCGCAGCGGGAGAGGCCACACCAATGAGAGGCCCACATATCGCAAAAAAAAAAAAAAAGTATCAGCTCTTGGGCTTCCCTGGTGGCGCAGTGGTTGAGAGGCCGCCTGCCGATGCAGGGGACAGGGGTTCGTGCCCCGGTCCGGGAGGAGCCCACATGCCGCGGAGCGGCTGGGCCCGTGAGCCATGGCCGCGGAGCCTGTGCTCCGCAGCGGGAGAGGCCACACCAATGAGAGGCCCACATATCGCAAAAAAAAAAAAAAAGTATCAGCTCTTGGGCTTCCCTGGTGGCGCAGTGGTTGAGAGGCCGCCTGCCGATGCAGGGGACAGGGGTTCGTGCCCCGGTCCGGGAGGAGCCCACATGCCGCGGAGCGGCTGGGCCCGTGAGCCATGGCCGCGGAGCCTGTGCTCCGCAGCGGGAGAGGCCACACCAATGAGAGGCCCACATATCGCAAAAAAAAAAAAAAAGTATCAGCTCTTGGGCTTCCCTGGTGGCGCAGTGGTTGAGAGGCCGCCTGCCGATGCAGGGGACAGGGGTTCGTGCCCCGGTCCGGGAGGAGCCCACATGCCGCGGAGCGGCTGGGCCCGTGAGCCATGGCCGCGGAGCCTGTGCTCCGCAGCGGGAGAGGCCACACCAATGAGAGGCCCACATATCGCAAAAAAAAAAAAAAAGTATCAGCTCTTGGGCTTCCCTGGTGGCGCAGTGGTTGAGAGGCCGCCTGCCGATGCAGGGGACAGGGGTTCGTGCCCCGGTCCGGGAGGAGCCCACATGCCGCGGAGCGGCTGGGCCCGTGAGCCATGGCCGCGGAGCCTGTGCTCCGCAGCGGGAGAGGCCACAACAATGAGAGGCCCACATATCGCAAAAAAAAAAAAAAAGTATCAGCTCTTATACCACATTTTTAGAGTGGTATATGTAATATTGTGAATTTGCTTTTTGTGTGTGTGGTTTTTTTTTTTTCTTTTTTTTGCAGTAGGCATTAGTTTCTATTCAATCATTACCCAAAAGAGCATATTAAGTGTATTTACATGTTGTATATTACAAGTTAAACAATTAATCTAAAATTAAATTATAGCCACTATTATCTCATTATTATGTATATTTATCTCACACACACAAAATAAACTACAGAAAGTAAGATTGATGCCCTAAACAGCATGATAATATATGCAAACATGTGGGATGACAGTGGATTGAGATCACGTACGTGGTTGAGAGATCTGTCAAAGATGAGGAGAACAAAAAATTGAGAAGTAACAGGGATGATGATTTAGAAAATAGAGTTGGTTCCATACATAGTTCCAGTTTCTAAATTTCAGGACCAAAGATTTATTGTTCTAGTAGTTCTCACAGTATTGTATCTCTAATATAATTATTTTTAAATATTAAGGCCTTGGAGTTTACAAGAAGTGTTATAGTAAAGCCTATAGAAATAATTATAAAATGTTTTGAAGATTGCATGAAGAGCCATAATCTTAACAGTTTTTTAGGAGTAGAATTACCAAAGGGGCACTGGAACTAAGGGTAGGGGGCGACATAATATAGTGCAGGGTTTTCAAAGTCTGCTCTGTTTGCACCACATGACACTTCAGTGGCTCCAGCAGAATTCCCACATCCCTACCCCTGCTTCAACCAGAGCAACTTGATTTAGTGTGAAATGCAGCATGATTCTTCTGGGTATGGAAGTGCCCTGAAGCAGATCCTATGAACCTACTTCCTCATCTGTTAAAAACCTTCCTTCAGGATTATAATTTTTTTTGTAATTTTTAATGAAAAATGCTTAGAACTTGTCACTATAGTAGATGATCATAAATGGTAACTACAGTAGTATCATGCTTATTACTGTTATTGCTATTATCACAATTACAGGCATATATTAGAACTTAATTTCAGTATCTTTACCCTAGAACACATTGCTCAGTCTCTGTTAATATGGTTACCTGCAAAATCACATATCTGTTCCCTAAATTATTATTAGCCTTCATTCTGCCTTAGCAAATTGAAATATTGGCTGTCTTCTAATCTTTTAAATTGTTTTCAGTAATTTATCCAGCCCATATATTTAGATTTCCTTTTAAGTCAATATAAAATTTGACTTCCTTAAGCACTTGATATTATAATGTTTATTTGACAGTTGAAATATTATGAAATTTGATCTAAAACACCTTTTTTAGCAAATAGGTAAATTACATTCTGCTGTATAACTGATAAACAAAATACAATCAGGCAAAGTTTATAAATATAACATCTGTAGCTTTTTAACTTTAACACTTTGAGTAAACTCCAAGTAATAAGTCTTTCAAGTATTACTGTGGCAGATTAATTGTCCTATTAGCATATCAGTAGTGCATGTGTAGGTAGATGTCAGTGTGTGTGTATCCATACAATACAATACATACAATACATAGCCTGTATTTAGTTGTTTTTTTTGTTTGTTTTTGTTTTTGTCTTTTTGCAGTACGCGGGCCTCTCACTGTTGTGGCCTCTCCCGTTGCGGAGCACAGGCTCCGGACGGACGCGCAGGCTCAGCAGCCATAGCTCACGGGCCCAGCCGCTCCGCGGCATGTGGGATCTTCCCGGACCGGGGCACGAACCCGTGTCCCCTGCATCGGCAGGCGGACTCTCAACCACTGCGCCACCAGGGAAGCCCTGTATTTAGTTTTAAAATAGCCAAAATGATCACCAGAATCAATGGTGTTGTTCTGCAGTGAGTTCTGAATAAATTGCTGCTGCTTGTGAAATCACCTACATCTTTGTTTAAATTTAGAAAGTTTTCTTATATGTTAAATACTTTATAGAAATGTATGAAATTGCTATCTATTGTGATCTTAGATAAACTCTTCTAGGGAAATCATTAAATACTCTCACCTGATCCTCTCCTTTTTACATGATTTTTGGTAATTATCAATATATTATGTAAAATAAAGGGAAAATAAATGAAAGGAAAGAGGAAGTATGTGGGATTAATTAGAAAGTCAGTGTTAGATATGAAAGAAGTATGCAAGAAATAGACATGCATAATTCAAAACTCATTTGTTGTCATGGATTTTATGTTAATGCTTAACATTTAGTATGCATAGCTTATGGGACTAGCTGTTTATAACAGCATTACTTTGGATATTCGTTTCCCCCCCTGCTGCTACAAGAAATTATTGAGCCCTCCCATCGTTCCTAATGACCAAAGTATGCCAGTAGGCATCTGCAGTGTTACCACTGATGACCTGTGTCAAATTATGCCTGTAAGTATAAAGTCGTTTAGCATCTTATCCCGTAATTCTAGATCATCTCTCTTCTACTGCAGTTTCTCTCCTCCTAACACTATTCTTATGTTTAAATATGGTTTCCCTCTACCTTTGTAACCCATCTCCTTTTTTGTCTAATTTTCTCCTTTCTTGTAGAGACACATAACCCGCTTTGCAGCACTTCTAAGTTCCTCTAACATAGTAGAACAGGCTTTGAGTCAGGGGCAGAGATTTGAATCCAGCCTCTGCCACGTATTAGCTCTGTGAATTTGGATAAGTTGTTTATGTTTCTGAGCTCTAATTTCCTTATGTGAACAATGGGATAGTAAAACTTCCATACTGGGAAGATTACATGAGATAATAAAGTACTTAGTACTTGATTGCTTCTGTGGATTCTTATTAACGTGTCGCTATGCAATATCGTTAACAACATCTGCAACACCATCCCTGAATAAAATTAATGAATTTCACAGGCCTGTCTCTGATAACATTCCTCAATTCAGAAATTAGATTTCCAATCATCAAGTTGAATCCAGTGCAAAAATGTAGTAGAAGAATGGATAGTATACACATCATACTGAAAATCCCCTACAGTAATAATGCTTTTTTACAGCTGGGTTTTGGTAGCCATTGGTTAGCAGAGAATTCCCCATAATATTCTTAGTAAGTACCTGGATGTGGATTAAGGGCCTGTTTAAATATCTCTGTGTCTGAACGGTCAAGTGAGTTTGGTGTAGGGTTGGAACCTTCCTATCAAAGTTGAGAAACCTCTCCAGAACCTGTGACTAATTAGAAAACCATTCTTCATGTGATATCAGACACATTTTTGGAAGTTGGTTTGGATTCTTTCAGATTGAGAGCCTAAATCTATATTTTTATAAGACTCAGTAGTTGGAAAAAATTGCAAAAGGTATAGAGCAGACTCTACTTAAGAAACTGAAAGATTTGCCCTATATAGTCTTGTATTTTGGCCACACACTACCTATGAGCCCTGGACGATTCAATTAATTTCCTTATTTGTGTAACAGTGGGAGTTATTGTTATATCTGTACACTGATATATATACTAGTTAGTATATTATATATATGTGTGTATATATATATATATATATATATATATATATATATACACTAACTGCTGAGCTACCTTCTCATTTAGATTTCTGTGATTTTTTTAGTCCCATATATGCAGTTTTTGTCAGATCTTTTACCAATAAATTTCCTAATTTTATTATTGGTTTTTACCAATAAATTGTCTAATTTTATGATTAAAGCTATTTGAATTTGACTCATTTAGATCCATGTTTTTTTAGTTAATTATAATGGATATTTTATGAATGACTATACCAATACGTTGTTTTATATTACGGAGCTGAAGGTGATGCTGAGTTAATTTCATGTTCTTATATTGCCTCTTTAATAGTGAATCAAGATTGTGCATATACTATGAGATCAACTGTAGAAAATACTGAGTCTCTATGCGTGCATGAATAAAGATTGAAAGGAAGCAAGAAAACTGCTGTGTTGGATAGTGGAATGTGGGGATTTTTTTTTTTAATTTAAAAATGGATTATCGATTATTGATGGCATCTATTAAAAATTAACACCTAATTCCCATTTCATATATGGTAAAATATATCGATAAAAAAGTTTTAAGTGCTTTTTTATTCAGTACTTTGTTTGCCATTTGTGTTTGTACACTATGTGTTTTAAGAAGAGTAAACAGGAAAGCAAAGAGAAACCTATAGTGATACATTTCTTAATTTAAACACAGTATCTGTGAATAAGGACAAAAAATACAGAAAGTAAGCAAAATATTCAATGGTGGAGCCTTCAATAAATATAGTGTTAATAGGCCAGTGCTTTTCGATGACCATGTTAATGAAAAAACTCCATTGGTTTTATAGAGACGGATCCATGACTCAAAGCATCAGAACTGTCCGGCAGCAGCAACAAATCTTCCCCACACAGCCTTGTGAAAATTACCCTTGAGGGTTTTAGTTGAGAATGGAGGAGAGGCTAAGTGTAACCTTGAATCAGGAACTGCAGTAGCTCTTTTCTTTTTGCTTAAGTCACTCTCAAATATGCTCTATTAAATAATACCAGGGTATTCAAACAGTGTGTAAAACCAGTAGTCTGTATCTTCACACACTCTTAATTTTACATTTACAAAATTATAAAGATGTTGAACTATATGAGTAATTAATATTTTAGAGATAACGTATTACAGTTAAGAGTCGAAGTACAGATAAACAACAACAACAACAAATCAACAGAAATTGGGTTTTGAAAATACAAAGGCTGAGAATAAAAGGCGCTACAGTCCTGAATAAAGCAGATCTGAGTATATAATTTTACTACCTAATTGACTTTGTATTTTATCATTAAAAATTTAATCTTTGAAAGAAGATGGTAAATACTTTCCATTAGATTCATCTACTAGTCCCTTGAATTGTTTAAAAAACTGCAAATCTCCCAATTATAATTTTCAGCATCCATAATTTTATTAATAATTGAAACAAATGATGAAAATCTTATCGGAACCTATGCCAGCCTAGATTTGTTTAAAATTTTCTTATTTTAATGGAATGGAAATTTTAATATGTAAAGTGTGTAAGATCATTCTAACCATGCTGTTCCTTATATTTTCTACTAATATTTAAAATAAAACTTTTTTTCATAAAATCTGAAATTTTTAAAAATACTGGCTTAGTTTTTTTATTTTTCAGTCTCTATTCAGGGAAATCATGAGTTACAATGTAGGAAAATATTTCCTCCAGTGTTCTCAAGTTGTTCTTGGGAGAGGAGGGCACCGTAACTGAAATGTAAAAACCACTTACAATGTATGAACTGTGTATTTTTATGTTTAAAAGATGAATCCTAAAACATCAACAGAGTTTTTTAAGAATATAAACTGAAAGTGAGAAATACTGCAAATTCATAGCAGTGAATTATGATGGAAACTGTGCTCTTAGCTCACTGAATAAGAATAGACCCCAGAATTATGCCTCTGTGGGTATAATTGGGTATTTTCCTTTATGTGACCTTTTCCAATAAATTTTTCCAAGCCTTTTACCTGGTAGAAATCATTAACCAGCATTTTGTGCCCTGGAAAAAAATATATCAAATATTATCATTATTTCAAAGTCTGAGTTTATCTACTCTATCTCACATGTAACTGAACTGTAGTAGACCTGCTTAACTATTTTGGGTAGTACTATTTGATTTAAAAACACAGATAACAGATTTCTCTTTATAGGAGCTGGCCCATGGATTAAGTGAACTCCTGTCATATGAAGGCAATGTTGAAGAAGATTTCTATTCAACATTTCAGGTATCCTTAAGGGCAAATAGCTTTCTGTTAACCAGGTATTTCATATATGAAAAATACCCTTTGTTACCATACACCCACCATTAGAAAAGACGAACAAGGGCTGATCAGTACATACCACCCCCTATCTTTTTTGTTTGTTTGTTTGTTTTGTTTTGTTTTTTGCCGTATGCGGGCCTCTCACTGTTGTGGCCTCTCCCGTTGCGGAACACAGGCTCCGGACGCGCAGGCCCAGTGGCCATGGCTCACGGGCCCAGCCGCTCCGCGGCATGTGGGATCTTCCCGGACCGGGGCACGAACCCGTGTCCACTGCATCGGCAGGTGGTCTCTCAACCACTGCGCCACCAGGGAAGCCCCACCACCCCCTATGTTAAAGGATCTTAACCTGATAAAGTAGAGATAAAGAGGCAGACACATATAGGTGAGCAGTCAAGGAAAGTGCTTAAAGAACATCAGCAAGGGTGAGGGTACTCTGCCAGGCACCTGGCCTATGCCCTTGACTCAGTTACTTTCTCAGAGCTTTTCAGCTTCTAACAACAAGCCCCTTCTGTCGCTTCAATGCAAGAAGTTAGAAGCAGAAGCTAATCGACCAGACCAAAACTCTCTCGTTTCCACTCCCCTGACAATAATCAGGAGGTGGAAATTACAGTAATCCACATGGCTCCAAAGACCTGAGTGCTTCCCTAAATGCCCGCGCAAATTTTGTTAACATCAGTAAAGCATTTAACTGTGTTCAAGAGGGTTAAGTCCCTACTTTTTTACCCCAAAATGCTTTCACGACTCTATTCTTAATACAAATATCACAAAAGCCTAGCCATTCTGTAGTTTGTATATTTAGAAGAGGGGGGGGGGAAGTTTTCTTTTTAAATTTTACAGACCTGTTCACTGAAGTCTGTTAATATATCAGCCATACCAATAAGTACGCTGTGTTGGAATCTCCCATCAGGTGTTTCAAGAAGAATTCGGAATAATTAAGTCCTATAATTTAAAGCCAGGTGGTGATAAAATTCCAGTTACCAATCAAAATAGGAAAGGTAAGTTAAAACACGATTTATTAATTAAAGTGCATTAGTGTTTGCCACTTACTTTTACTACTTAACAGATATAAAATTGTTTTCCAGAATATGTACAGCTTTATACTGACTTTCTTCTCAACAAATCCATCTATAAGCAGTTTGCTGCATTTTATTATGGATTTCATAGTGTGTGTGCTTCAAATGCCCTAATGGTGAGTTTAAAACTTCATGCTTTCACTTAGGTTTTGTAATACTATGATATTGACAAATAATTCCTTAAATATTTTAGTAGATAGGCTTTTAAAAGTTAAAAAAAAAAAGGTTTCTAGGTTTTTTTTTTGTCTTGAGGAAAATAATAAAGATTTTTTAACATCCTTATTGGAGTATAATTGCTTTACAAAGGTGTGTTAGTTTTTGCTTTATAACAAAGTGAATCAGCTACACATATACATATATCCCCATATCTCCTCCCTCTTGTGTCTCCCTCCCACCCTCCCTATCCCACCCCTCTAGGTGGTCACAAAGCAACAAGCTGATCTCCCTGTGCTATGCGGCTGCTTCCCACTTGCTATCTATTTTACATTTGGTAGTGTATATATGTCCACGCCACTCACCCACTTTGTCCCAGTTTACCCTTCTCCCTCCCCACGTCCTCAAGTCCATTCTCTATGTCTGTGTCTTTATTCCTGCCCTGCCTCTAGGTTCTTCAGAACCATTTTTTTTTCTTTTTTTAGATTCCATATATATGTGTTAGCATACGGTATTTGTTTTTCTCTTTCTGACTTACTTCACTCTGTATGACAGTCTGTAGGTCCATCCACCTCACTACAAATGACTCAATTTCATTTCTTTTTATGGCTGAGTAACATTCCATTGTATATATGTGCCATATCTTCTTTATCCATTCATCTGTCGATGGACACTTACGTTGTTTCCATGTCCTAACTATTGTAAACAGAGCTGCAGTGAACATTGTGGTACATGACTCTTTTTGAATTACGGTTTTCTCAGGGTATATGCCCAGTAGTGGGATTCCTGGGTCATATGGTAGTTCTATTTTTAGTTTTTTAAGGAACCTCCATACTGTTCTCCATAGTGGCTGTATCAATTTACATTCCTACCAACAGTGCAAGAGGGTTCCATTTTCTCCACACCCTCTCCAGCATTTATTGTTTGTAGATTTTTTGATGATGGCCATTCTGACTGGTGTGAGGTGATACCTCACTGTAGTTTTGATTTGCATTTCTCTAATGATTAGTGATGTTCAGCATCCTTTCATGTGTTTGTTGGCAATCTGTATATCTTCTTGGGAGAAATGTCTATTTAGGTCTCCTGCCCATTTTTGGATTGGGTTGTTTGTTTTTTGATATTGAACTGCATGAGCTGCTTGTATTATTTTGGAGATTTTGTCAGTTGCTTCATTTGCAAATATTTTCTCCCATTCTGAGGGGTGTCTTTTGGTCTTGTTTATGGTTTCCTTTGCTGTGCAAAAGCTTTTAAGTTTCATTAGGTCCCAATTGTTTATTTTTGTTTTTATTTCCATTTCTGTTGGAGGTGGCTCAAAAAGGATCTTGCTGTGATTTATGTCACAGAGTGTTCTGTCTGTGTTTTCCTCTAAGAGTTTCATAGTTTCTGGCCTTACGTTTAGGTCTTTAATCCTTTTTTTTTTTTTTTTTTTAATTGTGGTACGCAGGCCTCTCACTGTTGTGCCCTCTCCCGTTGGGGAGCACAGGCTCCAGACGTGCAGGCTCAGGGGCCATGGCTCACGGGGCCAGCCGCTCCACCACATGTGGGATCTTCCCGGACCGGGGCATGAACCCGTGTCCCCTGCATTGGTAGGCGGACTCTCAACCACTGCACCACCAGGGAAGCCCTTTAATCCATTTTGAGTTTATTTTTGTGTGTGGTATTAGGGAGTGTTCTAATTTCATTCTTTTACGTGTAGCTGTCCAGTTTTCCCAGCACGACTTATTGAAGAGGCTGTCCTTTCTCCATGATATATTCTTTCCTCCTTTATCAAAGATAAGGCAACCATATGTGCGTGGGTGTATCTCTGGTCTTTCTATCCTGTTCCATTGATCTGTGTTTCTGTTTTTGTGCCAGTACCATACTGTCTTGATTACTGTAGCTTTGTAGTATAGTCTGAAGTCAGGGAGCCTGATTCCTCCAGCTCCATTTTTCTTTCTCAAGATTACTTTGGCTATTCGGGGTCTTTTGTGTTTCCATACAAACTGTGAAATTCTTTGTTCTAGTTCTGTGAAAAAATGCCATTGGTAGTTTGATAGGGATTCCACTGAATCTGTAGATTGCTTTGGGGAGTATAGTCATTTTCACAATGTTGATTCTTCCAATCCAAGAACATGGAGGAAATCTCTCCATCTCTCCATCTCTCTATCTGTTTGTATCATCTTTAATTTCTTTCATCAATGTCTTACAGTTTTCTGCATACAGGTCTTTTGTGTCCTTAGGTAGGTTTATTCCTAGGTATTTTATTCTTTTTGTTGCAATGGTAAATGGGAGTGTTTCCTTAATCTCTCTTTCAGACTTTTTCATCATTAGTGTATAGGAATGCAAGAGACTTCTGTGCATTAATTTTGTATCCTGCAACTTTACCAAATTCATTGATTAGCTCTAGTAGTTTTCTGGTAGCATCTTTAGGATTCTCTATGTATAGTATCATGTCATCTGCAAACAGTGACAGTTTTACATCTTCTTTTCCGATTTGGGTTCCTTTTATTTCTTTTTCTTCCCTGATTGCTGTGGCTAAAACTTCCAAAACTATGTTGAATAATAGTGGTGAGAGTGGGCAGCCTTGTCTTGTTCCTGATCTTAGTGGAAATGCTTTCAGTTTTTCACCATTGAGAACGATGTTGGCTGTGAGTTTGTCATATATGGCCTTTAGTATGTTGAGGTAAGTTCCCTCTATGCCTACTTTCTGTAGGGTTTTTATCATAAAGAGGTGTCGATTTAAATATGACAAAGGATCTGAATACACATTTTTCCAAGTAAAATACACAAATGTTCAAGGGCATATGAAAAGATTCTGGATATCATTAGTCACCAAGGAGATGGAAATCAAAACCACAGTGAGATTCCACTTGAAAACAACAATTAGGATGGCTAAAATCAAAAAGTGAGGCAATAAGTTTTATCGAGGATACACAGAGAAATTTGATCTCTCATGTGGGGTGGAATGAAGATAAAATGGCAAAGCTGCTCTGGATAAAGGTCTGGGAGATCCTCAAATACTAAACCTAGAATTATCATATGACCCATCAATCCCACCTAGGTACACGCTCAAGAAAATGAAAACACATGTGTGATCAAAACTTATATATGAATTTTATAATAATGTGATTCATAGTAAGCAAAAGGGAGAAACATCCAAATGTCCATTAACAGGTGAATAGATAAACAACATGTTTTATCCAATCAGTAGAATATTATTCTGACATAAAACAAAGGAAATATTCATGCATAGTTGTCTCTTGAAGGAATTATGCTGAGTGAATGAAGTCCTTCAAGAGGCCATGTATAATTCTTTTAATATGAAAGAACAGAATATGGAATTGCAAAGTACAGTAGTGGTTTTCTAGGCTGGGGGATTGGAGGAGGATAAGAAGCTTAGCAATGAAAGCTAAAGGGCAGAGGAGTTTCTTTTTGAAGTAACAAAAATCGTCACAAATTGTGGTGATAATTGTATCTGCAAATATACTGAAACCATTAAAATGTACACTTAATGGATGACTTCTAAAGTATGTGCATTATATCTCCATAAAGCTGTTCAAATAAATCAATGCATGAAGTATTTTGCAATGTAAAAAAAAAAAAAAGAGGTGTTGAATTTTGTTGAAAGCTTTTTCCGCATCTATTGAGATGATCATATGGGTTTTGTCCTTCAGTTTGTTAATACGGTGTATCACATTGATTGATTTGCATATATTGAGGAATCCTTGCATTCCTGGAATAAATACCACTTGATCATGGTGTATGATCCTATCAATGTGCTGTTGGATTCTGTTTGCTAGTATTTTGTTGAGGATTTTTGCATCTATGTTCATCAGTGATATTGGCCTGTAGTTTTCTTTTTTTGTGATATCTTTGTTTGGTTTTGGTATCAGGGTGATGGTGGCCTCGTAGTATGAGTTTGGGAGTGTTCCTCCCTCTGCCATATTTTGGAAGAGTTTGAGAGGGATGAGTGTTAGCTCTTCTCTAAATGTTTGATAGAATTCGCCTGTGAAGCCATCTGGTCCTGGGCTTTTGTTTGTTGGAAGATTTTTAATCACAGTTTCAATTTCAGTGTTTGTGATTGGTCTGTTCATATTTTCTATTTCTTCCTGATTCAGTCTTGGCAGTTTGTGCATTTCTAAGAATTTGTGACTCACGGGCCCAGCCGCTCCGCGGCATGTGGGATCCTCCCGGACCGGGGCACGAACCCATGTCCCCTGCATCGGCAAGCAGACTCTCAACCACTGCGCCGCCAGGGAAGCCCTGGAAGATTTTTAATCACAGTTTCTATTTCAGTGCTTGTGATTGGTCTGTTTATATTTTCTATTTCTTCCTCGTTCAGTCTCGGAAGGTTGTGCTTTTCTAAGAATTTGTCCATTTCTTCCAGGTTGTCCATTTTATTGGCATATAATTGCTTGTAGTAATCTCTCATGATCCTTTGTGTTTCTGCAGTGTCAGTTGTTACTTCTCCTTTTTCATTTCTAATTCTATTGATTTGAGTCTTCTCCCTTTTTTTCTTGATGAATCTGGCTAATGGTTTATCAATTTTGTTTATCTTCTCAAAGAACCAGCTTTTAGTTTTATTGATCTTTGCTATCATTTCCTTCATTTCTTTTTCGTTTATTTCTGATCTGACCTTTATGATTTCTTTCCTCCTGCTAACTTTGGGGATTTTTTGTTCTTCTTTCTCTAATTACTTTGGTATAAGGTTAGGTTGTTTATTTGAGATGTCTCTTGTTTTTTAATGTAGGATTGTATTGATATAAACTTCCCTCTAAGAACTGCTTTTGCTGCATCCCATATGTTTTGGGTCACCGTGTTTTCATTGTCATTTGGTTCTAGGTATTTTTGTATTTCCTCCTTGATTTCTTCAGTGATCTCTTGGTTATTTAGTAGTGTATTGTCTAGCCTCCATGTGTTTGTATTTTTTACAGTTTTTTTCCTGTAATTGACATAGATTGCATTGTGGTCAGAAAAGATACTTGATACGATTTCAATTTTCTTAAATTTACCAAAGCTTGATTTGTGACCCAAGATATGATCTATCCTGGAGAATGTTCCATGAGCACTTGAGAAGAAAGTGTATTCTGTTGTTTTTGGATGGAATGTACTATATCAATTAAGTCCATCTTGTTTAATGTATCATTTAAAGCTTGTGTTTCCTTATTTATTTTCATTTTGGATGATCTGACCATTGTGAAAGTGTGGTGTTAAAGTTCCCTACTATTATTGTGTTACTGTCGATTTCCCTTTTATGGCTGTTAACATTTGCCTTATGTATTGAGGTGCTCCTGTGTTGGGTGCATAAATATTTACAAGTGTTATATCTTCTCCTTGGATTCATCCCTTGATCGTTATGTAGTGTCCTTCTTTGTCTCTTGTAATAGTCTTTATTTTAGTGTCTATTTTGTCTGATATGAAAATTGCTACTCCAGCTTTCATTTGATTTCCATTTGCATGGAATATCTTTTTCCATCCCCTCACTTTCAGTCTGTATGTGTCCCTAGGTGTGAAGTGGGTCTCTTGTAGACAGCATATATACAGGTGTTGTTTTTGTATCCATTCAGCCAGTCTGTGTCTTTTGGTTGGAGCATTTAATCCATTTACATTTAAGGTAATTATCGATATATATGTTCCCATTCCCATTTTCTTATTTGTTTTGGGTTTGTTATTGGAGGTCTTTTCCTTCTCTTGTGTTTCCCACTTAGAGAAGTTCCTTTATCATTTGTTGTTGAGCTGCTTTGGTGATGCTGAATTCTCTTAGCTTTTGCTTGTCTGTAAAGCTTTTAATTTCTCTGTCAAATCTGAATGAGATCCTTGCTGGGTAGAGTAATCTTGGTTGTAGGTTTTTGCCTTTCATCACTTTAAATATGTCCTGCCACTCCCTTCTGGCTTGCAGAGTTTCTGCTGAAAGATCAGCTGTTAACCTTATTGGGATTCCCTTGTATGTTATTTGTTGCTTTTCCCTTGCTTCTTTTAATATTTTTTCTTTGTTTTTAATTTTTGTTCGTTTGATTAATATGTGTCTTGGCATGTTTCTTCTTGGATTTATCCTGTATGGGACTTTTTGCACTTCCTGGATTTGACTGACTATTTCCTTTCCCATGTTAGGGAAGTTTTCAACTATAATTTCTTCAAATAGTTTCTCAGATCCTTTCTTTTTCTCTTCTTCTGGGGCCCCTATAATTCAGATGTTGGTGCATTTAATATTGTCCCAGAGGTCTCTGAGGCTGTCCTCAATTCTTTTCATTCTTTTTTCTTTTTTCTGCTCTGCAGTAGTTATTTCCACTATTTTATCTTCCGGATCACTTATCCATTCTTCTGCCTCAGTTATTCTCCTGTTGCTTCCTTCGAGAGAATTTGTAATTTTGTTTATTGTGTTGTTCATCATTGTTTGTTTGCTTTTTAGTTCTTCTAGGTCTTGTTAAACATTTCTTGTATTTTCTCCATTCTGTTTCCAAGATTTTGGATCATGTTTATCATTACTCTGAATTCTTTTTCAGGTAGACTGCCTATTTCCTCTTCATTTAAACGCTCTTCTGGTGGGTTTTTAACTTTCTCCTTCATCTGCTGTGTATTTCTCTGTCTTCTCATTTTGCTTAACTTCCTGTGTTTGGTGTCTCCTTTTCGCAGCTGCACATTTGTAGTTCCCATTGTTTTTGGTGTCTGCCCCCAGTGGCTGAGGTTGGTTCAGTGAGTTGTGTAGGCTTCCTGGTGGAGGGAACCGGTGCTTGTGTTCTGGTGGATGAGGCTGGATCTTCTTTCTGGTGGGCAGGACCACATCCAGTGGTGTGTTTTGGGGTGTCTGTGACTTTATTATGATTTTAGGCAGCCTCTCTGCTAATGGGTGAGGTTGTGTTCCTGTCTTGCTAGTTGTTTGGCATAGGGTGTCCAGCACTGTAGCTTGCTGGTCGTTGAGTGGAGCTGGGTGTTAGCGTTGAGATAGAGATTTCTGGGAGAGCTTTTGCCATTTGATATTACGTGGAGCCGGGAGGTCTCTGGTGGACCAGTGTCCTGAGCTCAGCTCTCCCACCTCAGAGACTCAGACCTGATACCCGACCAGAGCACCAAGACCCTGTCAGCCGCATGGTTATAGATAGTTAGTTCCACAGGGCTTCCCTGGTGGCGCAGTGGTTGAGAGTCCGCCTGCCAATGCAGGGGACGCGGGTTCGTGCCCCAGTCT
>NW_006799313.1:164265-173601 GCF_000442215.2 Lipotes vexillifer
AAAAAAAAAAAAAAATATATATATATATATATATATATATATATATATATATATATATATATATATATATATATGTATATATAAAGAGTTCCACAGATATGGCTTGAAGTCTGTAGACAAATCATTGATCATCAACTTGTATTGTCCTCTTCCCTCACAGCCTGGATACAAACCTCCAAGCTCATTTAGATTGATGGCAGAATTCAGTCCCTTGTGTTTGTGGACTAAAGTTCCCATTTCCTGGAAGACTTGGATGGGGTGACTCCCAGCTCTCTCCGATTCTCTCATATGCTCCCCTCCATTTCAAAGCCAGCAGCAACATGTACTTGGAAACTCTCTGGCTTCCTCTTCGGCTACCAGCCTGTGAAGACTCTTTTCTTCTTTTCTTTTCTTTTCCTTTGTGCTTAGTCTTGTTTCACTTGCTCATAGGGTGCCGCGTGGGGAGGACTCACACCAGGCACTTCACAACAGAGTCGCTAGTCAGTTTTCTAGTTTTTAAAGTCAGAACTAGAAATAAAAATAATTCTCTCATTTCAGCCTTAACTTTCTAAAGGGAAAAAAGACGAGTCAACTCCATTCCCTCCCCACCCCACTCCACCTTACACTATGTCTTATACTATGGTTTTTAAGGCTTTAAAAAATTTCCTCAAGCAGAGTGGATGAAGAGATCCCAAGGGCTCCAGGTCTTTAATACTGTGGGGCAAAGCACAGAAACTAGTCAACAATAAGCTCCAGGGCAAAAGCCACACCTTCTTACTGTTTAAGGAACAGGTTTATAACTGCTTCCTGCCTCTTCAGGGGTCCCCCCAGCAACTCTTGAGTTGCCTTTTACCCACAGGATGTAGTTTGTCACCAGAGTCATGGTGGACTCCAGTTGGTTTGACTTTTTCTTAGCCTTGTGAGTATGGGTCAGTTGCTGTTGAGAACACTATGTCGGAAATGTCATAAGATAAAAGCGTAGTTTCTCTTCACCGCTGCTCCCCTGGGCACACTCCATCAAGCCATTTGCACCTCCATGCAGTTTTATAAGGGGGGTTGGGAGCAAGGTCTTCGATGTGAATTATTTTGCATAGGAGAGAGCTTGTTTTAGAGTGATCTTTGTCACATGTTTATTGAAAGTACCTTTGGAAATGGAGCACCTGTTGATTTCAAATTGAGTTTTGTCTGTGACGCACTGTAGTTATGGGGGTGGAGGGAGGGAAAATAAATAAATAGCATAGCAGGTCTCTGTTTTTAAATTGTAATCTCTTTAGGTGGGAGACAACCTATGTAAGTGAAAAAAAAACAAGTGAACAACAAAGATACACTAACCTACTACTCAAACTCTACAGTGTACACAGGAGGCTTTATGGATGTTGGAACCAGGCATGTCAATAGATGCTAGAGTATTGATAGCTGAAAGAGTTTCAGGCTGGGTTTCAGGGAAGAGTTGTAATTTGGATTTATGCTTAGTCATCTGCTTGTTTTTCTGGCAAACTGCTAATTGCTATTATTTGCAAAAGGGGGAACCTAACAGTTTGACAATTATAAACTTTCAGAAGCAAAAATACCTTACCTTAGTAGGAAAAATATAAATGGAGATTTTTCTTTAACAAAAATGGTTTGATTTACTATAAGAACGTCATGATTTTTGTTATTTGGTTCAGTGAAAATAGTTCCAATTTCACTTTTTCTTATCATTTTTGATAAATAATTACTGGCAGCTGCTTCGTCCAGAAGAGGTTGAAATTCTGGTCTGTGGAAGTCCTGAACTGGATATGCACGCCCTGCAGAGAAGTACTCAGTATGATGGCTATGCGAAAACTGACCTGACTATACGGTGAGCTTTTTTTACTTCTGAGAGTGAGGGTGCTGAAGAGGGAATGAAAGAGAATGTGGTTCGTTTATTTGCATAACTTACAATCTTTGAATCAAGTTAAGTCAGCTGAAATACTGTACAGCCCACACTGCTTTATTTTATCTCTTGAAAATAATGTGAGAATATTAAATATGAAATCACTTAGCAGTCCCCTTAGGAGAAAGTAATATAAGTAAGTTTCTACAAAAGTATAGAGATTTGACTTTTTTTTTTTTAATTACTTTGGTTCCAGAATTGCAGGGATGCCATGCTTATAAATAGCCTTTTAATAGCACCGTGTTGAAAAATAAGGAAAATTATATAGGAGAAAAATGGCTTTTGTACTCCCTACTGTTGGACTATTTTTATAATGATGTTAGTCAAAAATCTAATTTATATCAGAAGCCTGTCATTCCTCAATTTAAGGGTATTATGTACCTTTAAGGGAAGTTGTTTCCCTAGAGCTTACTTTATATTACTTTATTCTGATCTGCAGGATTTTTGTCAAGACATTTTATGTAAATATCCTTTGGTGTTCTCTAGATACTTTTGGGATGTTGTGCTTGGATTTCCTCTTGATCTTCAAAAGAAGTTGCTACATTTTACCACAGGAAGTGACAGAGTACCTGTAGGAGGAATGGCTGATTTGAACTTTAAAATCTCAAAGAATGAAACTTCTACTAACTGGTAAATTTCCAAATTGTAATTTTTTTAATCTGTAGGTTTTGCTAATAATAATATGTTTGGAATTAGAGGATTCTTTGATTCTGAAGTTGTTTTCATAGAAAAATCTTGGGAGTAAGCATGGCTTTGAAATAAGAGAGACAGTGGCTTAAGGTTCTGTATGAATGTTGAGAACTACCAGTACAAACTGATAATAATTGCTGTGCATCAACTTTTTACTTTGATAAGTCAACTGCTTTGTAGTTGCTTCCAGAATCTAGCTTGCTTTTCATAGTAGATTATCTAACCTTCATTTTTACTTAAAGGTGTTTTTTATTTAAAACACTAAGGTGAGTTTTTTGGCTATTATAATTAGTTCTTGTGCTGGAATACCTCTAGTGCTAGTCTTTTTTTCTTTATCTAGTGCTCTTTGCATATGGAAGTGATGCCGATGATGGCTATAAATTATTTTCTATAGTGTTGATGGGTTAATGCTAATCTACTTACTTCTTTTCCCAATCTGCTTGTAATTTCTAAAGCTAATTTGAGTAGACACTACTTTGATTATAATCATTTTTTTCTCCTGCCCCATATATTCCCTGAGCTTTGTCAGTTCTTCCTTTCATAAATTAGAACTGAAATCTGTCCTTTCTTTTCTCACCGCCAGCTGTTCTGATACTGTGGAGTTCCTAAAGACTGAGGGAAAGGGCCTAAGAAATCTGTAGGAATTTTGAATAAAGATAACAGTGTCATCGGGTAGAGGGTTGGGAGAGCTGAACAAAAAGACTCAGAGGATGAATGTTGCTTGTACCTTGAGGGCAGCAACATGAGAAGCATGGGTATCAAGTGTCCCAGAAATGTTCTTTTTATTATTTTTTGACAATCAAGACTAAAAAAGTAGTAACAGTTATATTATCTACTGTTCTGCTGGGTGTTTTATGTAGATAGCTCTTTTCATCTTCCCACCCATTCAAATAGTTTGCCTTATGATGGTGATGAGGCAACTGAGATTTGGAGACATGAAGCCGCTTGAACAAGGTCTCACAGCCAGAAAGTGCAGGAGATGGTATTCAAATTCAGATTTGTCTGACTCCAAAAATAATGCCTATAGAATATAAGTTTTGTGAGAGCAGGAACATTGTCTTGTTGGTAAACCCAGCCCCAGTGTCTAGAATGGTGCCTAATACACAGCAGGTACTCCAAAAGTATTTGTTCAGTAAAGGAGTGGATGAGTCATCTCATTATAGTAAAATAGATTTGAATGTGTGTATCCAGGTACTTGAAAAGTTGCTTACCAGTCATTCTGTGTTTGTTTTAGGACTTGGTATCTTTAAAAAAAATTTTTTTCTCTAGGTTGCCTGTGGCCCACACCTGCTTCAATCAACTTTGCCTTCCCCCCTACAAGAGCAAAAAGGACCTGAAACAGAAATTGATTATTGGAATTTCAAATTCAGAAGGTTTTGGACTTGAGTAACCTAGAAGACTTGAAATATATTTTATATGTAGCATTCACTTCCCTCTTACTGTGCCTTTAACCTTTTCATGTTTCTGTCTCAAAACACCTTGACAAAGCTCACCAACTTTAAAATACTGATTTTTTTAAAATCAAATATGAAGTATGTTCAGTAGAGGCATGGTTTTCTAAAAACACAACACTGCTTGAGTGAGAAAAAGACCAGATGGCAGAGACAGGTGTGGGTCCAGTCCCTCTTTTTTATAGCACTTTATCATTCTCCATAAGTAGTTTGTCACAGGTGTTCCACCGGGAAAGCATCGTGCAGTAAAGAATGCAGAGACGACAGAGTGGAGACCAGTGGCACCTTGTGCGCTGCTAGCACACAGTAGCAACACAGATAGCTACATTATCATTAATGTAAGGCATGTAGCCATATTTTCATATAGCGGTTAAACAACAGTATAATTGCAAATGCAATTTACAGGGTTTTTTGATATACTGGCTTTGGTCCTCTTAGATTCTTTTCAACCGTTGCTGAAAAGCGTGTAAATAACTACATAATAGCCTGAGAATAATGGGATTTTGATAGTGCCATTTATTGCTAAAGATTTATTTTTACAAAGTAAATTCAGGGTTTTAGATGTGTATACAGCTTTTACAAATCAATAAAGATGATTGTACAAGAGTGTAACTATTTTCAGACTAATTGGATTCAAGGTTATATTCTTTTACATATTGTTAGTCTGCATGCATATGCACAGTAAGCTAGTTACTTTGAGTACTCTGTAATATTTGTATAATCATTTCTTCTTAAGGGTCAGAATATTATATAGAAAGGAAATAGAACTGACTAATCACTGATAAATTAAGTCAATTACAAGCACAAGAAAAAGAACTGTTTTTATATATACTTTGATTGATGTACAAGACTTATTTCTAATATTTTCTGATCACCAGTTGTACTGAAACACTAATTTTTGGGAAAAAGTAGGATAAGATATTTGACAAAAGTGAATACAATAATATTTGTGTCCAAATTACGTAGCTTGGTGTAAAAATGAAGTTCAACATTTTGGCCGAAATGTTTGTTTTCCACTGGATTCTGAATATAGCAAATTCAAAAGTCCCCTTTTTGGAGTTTCTCAATAAAGTAGCATGTAAAAAGAAACTGCATTTTTTTAAGTCAGACAGTAAATGGTTTTCTTTTTAATTTACAGCACATGAAGCAGTTTTATTAGCATGTTGTAGATATTTCCACATCAAGAATTCTCTAGTATACTTTGATAGCTTTCCTTCAGAAAACTCTGAATATATATTTGCAATAATAATGAAGCCAGCACTTAGTACCAGCACATGGTTCACATGCAAATAATACTTGCCCCAAATTTTTTCTGAGTTACACTCCTATCTTATTACTATGCTTCCTACACCCCACCAGCAGAATTTTTTTAGGGTGGAGGAACTAATCAGCTTGTTCTGCTTTTCTGAAGCCAACTTGTGAATCTTAGAGGAAAGGGAGTTAGTGAGTTTACTATTCTCTTGAGACAGAAGTGACTCCGCTTTTCCACTTGGACATACTGTTTAAAGGATTTTTCTTCTTACAATTTTTGGAACACCTAAGAGTTAAAGGCATGTTGGTTTGGTTTTGTTTGCTCTGTTTTTAATCCATATGCAAATAAAACTGCTTCTCTCTTACACTGCTTGAACTAGAAAGTAAGATTTTAACATAGGTTACTACTAACTAATAAGCACAAAAGAATCATGTGTAAGAAACCAGATTTAAGTGTTTTAAATAAAATGTAAACAGAGTTTTTATTTGGTAGAGATGGAAAACTTGTGTTGGTTTGGTCTGCATGTTTAATGATGTGCTTGTATATCAATAGCTATGTCATTTTTAAATAAGTACACAAGCAAGCCAGATTTTTAAATGACAGAGTCCATAAATAACTGGAAAATTTTTGTTGTCTGTTGTTGAAATTTATAATCATTTATCACTAAATTGCACATTGCCTTTATTTATTTATGCTCTGGTTTTGGTTTACAGTGTAATTAATACCTCATTTTTTAAAAGAACCACTACTGTTACCTTTCGTTAATTTAAACAGCTAGAAAATTCGTATAGTTGCTTTTTTTTATATATAATCTGTTAATGAATTCTTGATTTTTGTATCTGCCACAGTAAATTAAAGCATTGCACAGTATTTATCAGTATTTACAAAATGTCCTGTCCTTTTTTAATCTTTCCTTAATTAATCATATTTTTGTCTGTATGATCAGAAGTTTTAACAGTCCCTCTTTTTTGTACAAATGTGTATTGTATTACGTTGTTAATTTCTGGATAAATTTTTTTCAAATATTAAAGTTATATAATCAGCAGGCTTCAGTTCATTTTTTGAACATTAGGCAATGAATTAAAGCCACAAGTTTAAAATATAAATGTAAACTACTCTGTTTGTTACACTGTCTCTTAAACTGGTGCTTAGGAAAATTGCTAATACATACACCTTCAAAAGATATGTGTTGTTGACACCAAATATAACTAACTTCTAGCATTATTTTTCAGTACAAAACAATGTACAGCCAATGGCTGCATGATCACACAGATATTCCACCAAATGAACGTTATACCACCATCAAGGCCACCTAGAAATGAACTAAGTATGACATTTCATTGGCCATCGATAGACAACTTCAGATCTTAAGTATTCCCCTCCAAAACCATTAATTTGGCCCTTTTCTCCCGCATTTTCTATGCTTAACGGAAGAATAGAGGAGATTATGAGAAAGTAGGCGAGAATGTCAGGGGTGATGGATGGAAGAAGAAGGTAGCTGGGTGGAAGACTAAGGTGAGTTTTCACAGGGGAGGGTACAAGATCAATTCACCCAGACCACACACAGCCTTTAGTCCAGTGAGTGGTTAAGAACTGTGCTTTGGAGCCAGACTACCTGGGTTTGAGTTTACTGTTCAATGGTTGTGTTTCCTTGGGCAGGTTACTTAATCTGCCCATGCCTCAATTATCAAGTGAAAATAATTTATAAAATGGAAATAATAAACCTATCTATCTCTCTGATAGGGTTCTAGGGAAGAATAAATGAATTAAGATGTGTAAAGCACTTACACAGTGCCTGGCATATAGTAAACCGTATAATGTGATGCCAGAGGAACCGTGGTGCCAGTGGGATTACATCTTAGAACCACTGCTTCTGAAGCCTTCTGGAGGTTTTTTACTCTCCAACATCAGGTGCGACCGCAGATTAAAGAACACAAAGTGTTTCTGAGGCATTAAAATTGTGTTAGGAGAATATTCTTATTCTAGAAACAATGCTTTAGGATTTATCCTTATAGGTGTCTCAGTAGGCAAGGGCTTTTACTACTGTTTTGCAGATGTGTAACAAGATGTCATTTTAAAATTCAAAACTAAATGAGCAGTTTTTTATTTTTTTAGCATCTTTGAGTATAATTGCTTTACAATGTTGTGTTAGTTTCGAGCAGTTTATTTTTAATGTAACATTTCAAATACAGAGAAAAATTTCAGAGATTAACTTAATAAAACACCACGTCCCCACACTCAGATCTAACAAATGTTAACATTCTGCCAGATTTTTTTTAAAAATTAAAAAAGATGCAGTGGCAGCCCCTTTTTGTGCTTCTCTCCAAACCCAATATACTCAATCTTTTCCCCATTAAGCTGCAGTTGGTGTGAATCCTTCCCACACTGTCTTACATTTGTACTATACATGTGTCTCTCTAAACACATTTGACCCTTGAACAATTCAGGGGTTGGGGTCACGACCATCTTGCAGTCAAGAAATCCAGAATCTGCATATAACTTACGTGGTTCCTCTGTATCCACAATTTGCCATCCTCAGATTCAACCAACTGCAGGTCATGTAGTGCTGTAGTATTTACTGTTGAAAAAATCCATGTATAAGTGGACCCTCACAGTTCAAACCCATGTTGTTCAAGGGTCAACTATATAGTATTGTTATAGTTGCATATACCAAATATACTCTCCCTATCTTCACACAACTTTTTCCACTCAGTATTTTCTTTTCTAGATTTATCCCTGATTATACATTAATTCACCCGTTTTAATGCAGAGTAGAATCCTGTTAAATGAATATACCACAGTTTGTTGATCCATCCTCCTAAGAACTAACGTTTCCATGTTTTCTCCAGTGTGGCCCAGACTGTGATGAGCATCTTGCCTATACTAAGTATGCATGCACAGTCCCCCAAGGTTGCAGCCCAGGTGTGGAGTGACGGGATCACAGGCTGCATATCTTCAGCTCTACCAGGTATCATCTAGCTGCTCTCCAGAGTAGTGCTTCCAGCATGAATTTCCACATTATAGGAGCTGTAATTCTCCACGTTCTCCCAACACCAGGTTTTAGTAGATTTTTTTTTTTGCTAATCTGACCAATGTGTTTTAATTTGTCTTTCCAAAATTGATAATGATGTTGCACATTTTTGTATGTTTACAGGCCATTCAGATGTCTTCTGCGAATGGCCAGTTCAATATTTTTTGCCTAACTTCTATTCTTTTCCTCACTGATTTTCAGGAGTTATTTCTTTATTCTGGACATTGATGCTTTGTTAACGGTTATGAGTTACATTGCTTCAGTTTGAATCCCAGATCTGTCAATGACTATGTGACTTTGGACAAATTACTTAACATCTCTTGACCTCAGTTTACCTGTCTGTAAAATAAAGAAAATAATAATACATAGCTCATAGAATTGTTAAATAAGCCTAAGTACAACAGAAGTATATATGTGTGTGTATATATATGTATATATCTTTTATATAAATATAAGTAATGTGTGCATATGTATGAATTAGATATATAGATATATGCTTATATATAAAACATATATATACTTATATGAGACATATTTAACATATAAATGTATATAAATAAAGAAGTGCTTATATCATGCCTAACCTATAATAAGCATTATGCATTTGGTATTATTACTATTACCTTATTATTATAGCTCATGCACTGCAGAGACCTAGTTGTGGCCAGACTTTTATCTTTTATAATATGAATTTTTAATACACGCCATGAAATATTATTCTATATATTAATAGTTTGTTTAGATTTAACCACGTATTTATAGTTTCTTTGCACACCATTCCCTCTTCTATTGTTCTTCACAGCCACCTCTGGGATCAATATTTTTCCTCCTAAATTACATCTATTAGAAGCTGTTTTAATGGCAGTTTGTTGGTAGTAAATTCTTTTTCCATTTGTCTGAAAATGACTTTATTTCACCTTTATTCGTGAAAGATAGATTCATCAAGCATGCATTTCTATAGTGGTACTTTTTGTTTTCTTAGGCTTCTTTTTTTTTTTTTTTTTTTTTTTTTTTGGTC
>NW_006799313.1:174246-220727 GCF_000442215.2 Lipotes vexillifer
TGGCCTCTCCCGTTGGGGAGCACAGGCTCCGGACACGCAGGCTCGGCGGCCATGGCTCACGGGCCCAGCCGCTCCACGGCATGTGGGATCTTCCCAGACCGGGGCATGAGCCCGTGTCCCCTGCATCGGCAGGTGGACTCTCAACCACTGCGCCACCAGGGAAGCCCTCTTAGGACTTTTAATGTATAATCCACTGTCTTTGAGTTTCATTGTTGATAGGAAGTTAGCTGTCAGTATAATTGTCATTCCTTGGTAGATAATCTCTTTTACTCTGGCTACTTTTAAGATATTTTTTTTCTCCTGAAACTGCAAAACATCAAAGACAATGTGTATATTGTATATTTTTTTATCCCTCTTAGGATTTGTTATGGTTCTTGAAACTGGGAATTTCTATCTTTCAATTTTAGAAAACTCTTCAGCCATTTCCTCTTTGAATATTGCTCTTCCCTCTTCTCTCTAATCTCTCCTGTTAAACATAGGTTGGACCATCTCACTCAACCATTAAATCCCTCTCGGTGCCTAAACTGTTGTTTAACCAATGTTTATTTCAGTGGTTGTATTTTTTATTTCTAGGAATTCTTTTTGTTCCTTTCCAAGTGCACCTGCTCTTTTTACATACTGTTCTTTCTTTCATGTGTTTTTTTAAAAATAATTTTCAGCATAATTACTTGATACTCTCTTTTAGATTGTTTTACTCTTCTCAGTTCTCAAAGTACTAGTTCTTGTGTTGTTCATACACTGGCTCTCATAGTGACTTGGTTCCTTGTGTGATTTATAATTTTTTATTTTTGCATTTTTGATTTCATTTTGTGCCCTGAATAGCACAAGTGCCCCTAGCAGGGTCGTTTCACGTTGTTCTCAACCAAGCCCTATGGGTTTCCCACACCATTTTTTTCCCCTTGGATTAGGGTTTCTTCCCCACTTGTGTAAATTTGGACCCCCTCACCTAAGTGGTACAGGTTGGGGTTTATGAGTAAAGTTTTTCTATCCCCTTTTCATAGACATAGTAACCCTTTTAAATTCTAGGCTTTATGAAGTGGGATCAGCCTATGGCTCCTCACCTCGAATAGGCTTAAGGCATATCTGTTGAATTCATGTGGGCATTAAAATCCATTAGAGAGTTCATGACCCCCGTGAGTCACCTAATCCTGCTTACTTCTTCTGACTTTTCATTTCTTCCTCATTTCCTATAACTGATGACTTCCCTTCTTCCCTTCCTTTTAATCTTGGACATTTATATTTTAAGATTTTTGTAGCTATATGTTGCCCAAAATTTATAAAAGTTTATAGTAATAAATGGCCTCTTCCCTTTCATCTCAGCCTATAAGGCCTGCCCCTTGGTTTTTTGTGTTTTTTTTTTACCCTATCCAATGCATACAACTTTTAAATACATTGTTCTCTGTAGATTATTTGCACCAATGTTTATTTATTTGTTAATTTGACATTTGTGTATTTAGTGCCTATTATATTTCAGCTGGAGGCTGATCTTCAGCTCCATACGTCATTTGCTTATTCTTTACAAACATAAGAAGCGAATGTAGTTCTGAATACTTACCTTGTAAAGCATTAAAATGTGTATCATAGCAAGAAAATTTCTCCAGGACTTATATGACAATTATACAAATCAATGTTTTCCTGCCATTTAGATATTACAACTCTGATATACATACCATAGAAGCATTAGTCACCACTGAGTTAAGCTGCTAGATTTTTTTGGCAACCCAACTTGACATTTTCTATGTACGCACACACATGCACACACACACACACGTTGTGATAGAAAAAAATATAGAATTATTTCAGTAGGGTTCCTCAAGGAGCATAATCTTGTGCTGTGTTTCCACCTGCAAATAGACCAGCTCTGCTTTTAAGGCCTTCAATATGCCTTCCTTAGGTGTCTGTTTCTGTCACTGGCAATCTTATTCTCCTGATTCGCTTGGCTTGTAAACATTGGTCTCGTTTTGACTTCTCATTCTCTTTAACCTCATGTCTGCAAGGCTCATCTTTATGCTGTTTCTCAGGTTTGACCCTTCTTTCTACTACATTCCTACAGACCCCTTCTTAGTTTAGACCCTCAATCCTTCATAGCTGACTGGCTTCTCTGACTATAGGCTTACTCCTCCCCATTTATCCTAAGGTCCCTGCTGTTAATCTTTATAAAATTCTGTTCTTACCACGTACCTTGGTATCAAGTGCTTATCTGACCTCCCAACTCCAAAGCCTAGCATGTGTTCCACTTTCATTTTGCATATTCCCCAGTACTGACTTCCAAAAGGATCGCTCCTTTACTGTCTCCTGAGCACACTCTGCACTGTCACATCACTCCTCAGCCCCGTGCTTCTGAGGTGCTCAGGCCTCCTGCACTCCAAACTTCCCCAGAATAGAATTTTCTCTCCCCTGCCAAACCTTGTCCTGAACTACCACCAACCCCCAAACAAAAAAGCTAGCTGGAAGGCGTCTCTCCCTCTTTTTCACACCCATCCTACCCGTCTTCATTGCTCAGGTGGCTCTTAGTATTTTCAAACTTGCTGTGGTTCATTGTGTGCATATCAGCAACTTGAGAACAGAGGCGTTTCCTGTGTCCCCACCTAGCACAGAGCGGGGTCAGTCAACTCAGATAAAATCCTACCTGACTTGTTGACTTGACTGGGCAGGTGAAACACTCATCAAATCAGTGGAGCAAACCAGAAACCCGCCTGGGTTTCATCTTTCATTTGTAGCCTCTTGCCCTGACTCTTACAAACCTGCTGTCATCCTGGTTGTCCAGGCTTCAGTGTGGCAGCCTCAGGGAAACGCCTCTGAACCCCCGCCTACAACCATGTTCCCATCAGTCTAGGCCAGCCTTTCCACTCCCAACACACAGAGCCTTAGCCTGCCCACCCCCAGTTACCAAGTGCTCGTTCACCAGACGAAACAAAACCAGTGAGCAGTGGTGCCATCGTGCATTAACTGTGTAAGGGGAAAAAGGTGGTTGCAGAATAGCTCTGAGGTATCATCCAACTTTTGAGGGTGCGTGTGTGACTGAGGGTGAATATATATGAATGTGTGTATGTTCTGAAAGATCATATCACACTTTGTTAATAGTAGCTATCACTGGGATTATATATGATTTTATTTTTGTCTTTTTGCCTTGTTTGTTGTGTGTTTTTTTTTAATTTCTCTACAATGAACACTTTGTAATAAGAAAAGAAACCATTTGGTTTAATTTTTTAAACCAGTTATCCAGTACCTCAAGCATCTATAGAATATTACTTGAAGGAGCAGAGATGGATGTTTATTGATCACCTGTGGTGTATGAGGTACACTATTTCACGTTTCATTTAATCTTTACAACAGCATAAAACTGATGTTATCATCACCATGCTATAGGTAAGGAATTGAAACTCAAAGAGACCTAGAAGCTTGCCCAAGGTCACACAGGCGTCAAGGAGCCAAGGCAGAATTTGAACTCATGTCTCTCTGACTCTAAACATCACGATTTCCCATTTCATATGCTCCCTCAGCTAGTGAGCCTTTCCAGAAACTCCCAAGCTTGAACTGTTCTGCTAGGTATGGGTAAAACACGTTCTCCCTGTTCGGACCAGGAGTCAGTCAATGTGAACTCTAGTCCTGAGTCTGCCACTTAATGGCTGTATAACCTTGAATGATTTTTTTGCTTCCCTTTTTGTCTTCCAAAAGAGTGATAGATATCCTTAGAATTTTAAAATGTAGTACAGATTAGAATTTGCTCTGGGTCAAGGAAGAAATTAAGTCTATAATAAGGACTACTTAGAAAACCATGACGGTGACAACACTACGTATATGATCACCTGGGTTATAGGCAGAGGGTATTCGTGGGGACTTCCCTGGTGGCGCAGTGGTTGGGAGTCCGCCTGCCAATGCAGGGGACACGGGTTCGATCCCTGGTCCGGGAAGATCCCACATGCCATGGAGCGGCTGGGCCCATGCGCCACAACTACTGAGCCCGTGCTCTAAAAAAGCCCGTGTGCCACAACTACTGAGACCCGTGCACCTAGAGCCCATGTGCCTGGAGCCCGTGCTCCGCAGCAAAGAGAAGCCACCGCAATGAGAAGCCCGCACACTGCAACGAGGGATGGTCCCCGCTCACCGCAACTAGAGAAAAAGCCCGCACACAGCAACGAGGACACAACGCAGCCAAAAAAAATTTAAAAATTAAAAAATTTAAAAAAGGGTATTCGTGAGGAAATTTATAGCTCTAAATATTTTTATTACTAAAAGATAAAATTAATAAATTCAACAAATAAACTTTCAGGGAAAGGGACAATGGAGAGGGAACAAAGAAAAACAAAGAGAAGAAGATAAAAGCATCAATAAATAATTCAATTAGAAAACATAAAAACAGTATAGTTGCGGCATAAACTCAAAAGGAGATTTGAGCTTGAAAAAGCTGATAAAATCCATAAACTTCTAGCAAATATTAATCAGGTAAAAAGGAAAAGCACACTAGATTAGAAACAATAAGCAGTTGCAAATAAGCAGGGGTGTGCCATGGAGCATGTTGATCCTACTCAGCAGACTTTCACCCCACTCAGGCTCTCCTTCCAGGTCTGCTCTGTCCCCCACCCACCCTCTCCTCTGACCTCCACTCTGCTCACACCACCCTGGAGAGCGCTCGGTCACACACAGTCGCAGTCTGGATTCTCCGGACGCAGGTGCTGACATGAAGTTTGGGGGCACACGAAGGTTACTGGGAATCAATACCTGTGAAAGGAAAAGGAGAGGAAGCAGAATTGGGCAGTGGGAGAGGTCAAGCTGTAACACAGTCCTGACAAAGCAATGGAGCCAATACTGCTGGTCAGAGTCCTCTCTTGGGCCGAAATGGCCAGCCTTTCTGTCAGGCCTCAGGCAATCAGGCAGCCCCTTGGAAGGGTTTGACGTGGGGCGAGGCAGCTCTCCGCAGCTGAAGCCGACCCCGAAGGAGCTGACGGCCAGGACTCTCTGCTGACCGCACTTCCTGGCCCTGGGCAGCAAGGCCTTCCTTGGGGGCGTGGTTCTGGAGGCCTGCAGTCTACCTCTCATGGCCACACCTGACTGCCAGCGAGTGGGAGAAATGTGGTCCCGCTGCCTAAGAAGAGGGAGAGCCGAGTGTGGTGGCATCTGGCAACCAGACAAGATCTCAGCACGTTCTCCAAACCGACTTTCCAAAGGAGCCTGTGCTTGGGAGTTACCTGATAACAGCAGGCAGTATGATCTCCATTTAGCCGCTGCGTTTACCCCACCTGCTAGGACCCTAAAGGGAGCGGGGTGGCAGGCACGGGACCTAACCCTAGCAATAATGTCTGTAAAGTGCCTGGACAGGAGGTGCCCGATCAATGCGGCTTCCGTCTCCAGCTTTCACAGCTGGATGGGCTTCTTCCGAGAGCATGACCAGCCCCACTGGAGCCCCACTCATCACTGCTCGGAGTGATTTATTAAGTAAAAGGGGGAGATGAAAATGGCCTCTGGGTTACACAACTTGCCTTGTTTATGTGTGGGCCTGTCAGCCTTGACCTCCAAGATACCGAGGGCCTACAATCACTTTCAGGTCCAAGAGAAAAATCTGGAGACCTAGAAATAAATCCCCCACTTTGTACCAAGTGACCTACTTTTCCTTTTTGACTGTCACTTCTGAGGTTCCCGTGGTCAGAGGAAAAGTTGGGCAGTTCTCTGTGCAGGTCACAGATGCCAAGCACTCCTCTTTGACCCCTCACATGAGAACATTAGGAAATTCCAGCCAAACACAAGTCCTTACCATCCAAGGATGCTGAGGGTTAGCTCCTGGTCATCTGGAACAAGGATTGGGTACCACGGCACCTCCCCAAGCAGGAAACCTGGCTGGCTACCAGCTGAGGTGGGTGAGGAAGGGCCTGGCTGGATGGGCAAATATGGGCCCTCCCCTCCTCCTGCCACCCCTCAGTGGTGCCCAAAGCTGGCATTCCCTTTAGGGAGCCTAGGAACCATCACAGGAGGTGGAAGAGACCATCTCAGCCCTGCTCAGGCCCTAGCCCACTCCGTGACCTTGGGCAAGTGACCTCACAGAGCCTCCGTGATCCAACCATTAAATGGAGCCAGAATACTAAGTCCCCCTACCTCTCTGGTGGCCTTGTAAACCAGGAGGTCCATGTGCATTCTCTGGAGGCCAGTGGGCTCTCCTCTGTCATTTTTCTTTTTTATCTTGATAACCTAAAATGATTCCCACAAGCCAACTGGCTAGTTCCTGGTCATCTGGAACCACAGATGCGTCATGATTTAAGTAAGACACAGCATTTGTGTTTGAATCCAAGGGAGGACCAAGTGTCAGCATGCTAGAGACAAACAAATGAATGGAGGTGTCCTCGTTTCCTATTGCTACTGTAATAAATTACCACAAACTTAGAGGCTCAAAACAGTACATATTTATCATCTTACAGTTCTGGAGATCAGACGTGTGAAATGGATCTTACTAGGCTAAAGCCGAGGTGTCAAAAGGGCTGCATTCCTTCCGGAGGCTCTAGGGGAGAATTTGTTTCCTTACCTTGTTAAGCTGCTAGAGGCTGCCCGCATTCCTTGGCTCATGGCACCTTACTTCTTCATCCTCAAAGCCAGCAGTGTAGCACTCCAACCCTCCTACTTCCTCTTGCACTTATGAGAGCCCCTGTGATTACATTAGGCCCACCCAGATAATCCAGGGTAATCTGCCCATCTCAAGATCCCTAATTTAATCATATCTGCAAAGTCCCACTTGCTACGTTATGTGAGGTAACAAATTCACAGGTTCCTGGAATTAAGACATGGACATCTTTGGAAGCCACTATTTTGCCTACCACAGAAAGTTTTCCATTGTCCAAAGAGTCCAGTTGAAGGCAAAATGGACAAAAACAAAAGAATAAGGAATGGTTAGAATAGGGAAGTGCGTCTTCCATTTATTCACTGATTTCCTACAGCAATCCCTGTCGTTCCTGTGATCTTTTTTTTAAACTATAACTGAAGTATTTAAAAACTAATTTCAGATATTCTCCATTTCCTAAATACAGCAGAAACAATACTGAAAATGAAAGAAAGACAACAACAACAAAAAACAAACTTTATATACTTCATGGTTACCTCCTTTTTCTAGATTCCCTAATGCATTAAGAAGACTTCTTCCTGTTAAAAGGAATGAAACAAATCAACATGTGTTAACGTGGACAGATATCCAAAACAGGTGGTTAAGTATGAAAAACAGCCTTCAGAGCAGCGTGTTTAGTGTGGTCCAATTTCCATAAAAGTCGTAAGATTTATTTTTGTTTTCACGTAGAAAATACCCACAAGAATATAAACCAAACTTTCAACTGTGTGTGTTCGCCCGGGCACTGGGGCCAGCAGGAAGGAGGCAGCCATAGAACTCCAGGAGATTTTCACTTCCTAAATCATCATGTCTGTAACGTTTAATTATAGTTATATGTATTATATATATTATAGTGTTGTACTTAAAACCGTAAGTTTACGTATATAATATATAGTTACTGTATATTATATCAATATAACAATATGACATAATACATATAATATATCATAAATAATATAATTACATAATATGATAGATATAATAAACTCATCTTACTTTTTGTAACTATGAAAAAATAGAACAGTGCTTATTTATGTTTAAAGACTAAGGGGTGGGCTTCCCCGGTGGTGCAGTGGTTGAGACTCCGCCTGCCGATGCAGGGGACACGGGTTCGTGCCCCGGTCCGGGAGGATCCCACATGCCGCGGAGCGGCCGGGCCCGTGAGCCATGGCCGCTGAGCCTGCGCGTCCGGAGCCTGTGCTCCGCAACGGGAGAGGCCACAACAGTGAGAGGCCCGCGTACCGCAAAAAAAAAAAAAAAAAAAAAAGACTAAGGGGCACTTCTAAAATACAGCTTTTTCTGGA
The DNA here is from genome assembly GCF_000442215.2 of Lipotes vexillifer. NCBI lineage: Eukaryota > Metazoa > Chordata > Mammalia > Artiodactyla > Lipotidae > Lipotes > Lipotes vexillifer. The sequence continues at coordinate 182,137 of NW_006799313.1, forward strand.
GAAGAGCATCAACCGGAATTTCAGTATTCTGCCCAACTGATGTGAGCCTCAGCCTCACCTCTGAGTGTTGTCCATCCCCTCCTTTCCAATTCTTCCTTAGAAATCTTAGCTCTGCCCCCTGCCATTGCAATCACAGGGCATGTAGGTCAGGTAATTAGTAACCAGGGTTTATTTCCTTTGGAAAACAGTACATTTGGGCAAAATAGGCCAGTTCCCATTCCTGATGGCAGAATCCTAGAGCGTTCTTGAGGGGAGGGGGCGCTGAGGTCACTGAAAGCCAGGGCCCCCCGTTGTACCCTGGGGCCCACAGCTAGGTCACCAGCTAGTAAGCACTAGTACTGGGATGCAAGCCAGGTCCATGGGACTCCTGAAGCCGTGTCCTTGCCACTTGACTGCCCCTGGTCAACCACTGAACATGGTCCTCCCTGGGATTCCGACGTGGGGCTCCAGAGACTGGCAGAGCCCAGATATGCAGTAATGGCCCCACTCATGCCCCACTTCACCTTGGGCTGGGACACTGGTGACCATGGGGAGTGACTGGGAGCCTTTGTCACCCAAACAGCCCAGAGATGCACATGTCACAAATGGCTGGGCTGCCCCTGCTGCAATCCAGCACCATCTGGGTTAACACTGCAGTCCTGATGATCTCTTGGGTAGATTTTGGCTCCTTAAATGTGGAGTTTTACAACCAGGCCACTTTCTTGACTGACCTAAATATGATATGACTCATGGATCCCAGGATGGTTCTGGCTAGTGAGACTATCAATGCAGACAAGTGGGAGCAGCTTCCAAAAATCACTGGGTTGGGGGGTGTTTATGTCACCTACCAAGCATCAAGTGAGCTGGAAGACTCACATACAGAAAAGCCTGAGACCCACCCAGAGGGTCAGGACAAGAGGTCCCAGGACACAGCGGCAATTGCCCCAGGGCTCACAAGTGGGCAGGAATCTAGACAGAAAGGTAGCCCAGCTGGTAACCAGCTTGGAAATGCTGCCGGGCATTTTCTTCCCAGACTATTTGCTGGTATTGATGTGGCCACCATCCCCTCCCCCAACCAGGATAGGGCAAGCAGTGGTGGATGCTGGGGACACATAACGTTGGTGAGCAGGGTAGAGCTGCTTCTGTGTGACACCCCCAGGGTGTCACCACCTGTGAGCAAAGCCTGACCCCAGGAAATCACCAAGCTTTGTCTCCAAAGAACTTGGATCCCAGCGCCACACCACATGGGTCCAGCTACTGCCCTGCTCCATCCCTTGAAAGCTGGAAACACAGTGCTTTGTTCTGTGCGGGTGAGATGAATAAGAACTGGAGCCTCCACCCCAAATCAGCATTCTTTTACCACTGAAGCATCTCCTCCAGAGCCGCCTACAGTTTTGTTCTCATTGATCCCAGTTTTCAAGGACTCACCAGTGGGGGAAGACAACCAGCTGTTCTCTGGGCCAGAGGGGTGGTCCTTCTATCCCACCCAAGAGCACAGAGAGGGCCCTGGAAAAGGAGCCATTCTCCCTCCCACTGCCACCCCCAACACACACACACAGCTTATAAGCCTGTGTCGATAAGCAGGAAGCACCCCATCCCTAGGTCTTCCACCTAGAATCCTACTCAAGACAGCAGGTTTGGGCATGTAGGGCAGATGTGAGACCAGATCTCAGACATCAGGGAGCTCTATCTCCCGATGGAGGCATTTTGTTCCTTCTGAGTTCCTCTGTTCAAATGCCTGGGGACCATGGTGAAGTCCTTTCTGTATCACTATGGGTTGATTTGTTGAAGGCCTGCCTCTTTCTTGCCTCCTTACCGTGGCCAGTATGGCAGCCTGACCTTAAGGGAGGTCGGAGCCCACAGGACCAGAAACCTCCTAAGCTGGGTCAGAACTCAGAGACCACCTAGGAGGGAACAGAGTCACAGCATTGGGAACTTTGTACACAAGTTCACAAAGGAGATGGATGATCTTACGGCAAATACGGCCCCCAGAGCTCTGTGAATCATCTCAGGAGAGTAACCACCTTTGCACGTCAGCTTTTCAGTTTCACTCTCCAGGCTGTGCCAGAAAGCAAGAAAGGGCAGGTGGCTTCCCCCGCACCCCACTGGGCCCCCCGACCACCTTGGCAGCCTTCCCTCCCTCCTCCACTCCCAGGAGTCGAATGACTCACCACAGCATCGCCTTCCCTTCCTGAGGCTTCAAGACTTCCCTGTCTAGGGGAGTGGGCTGCACTCCCCTAGAAGGAGCCAGGGTCCAGGTTAGGAGGAGAGAAGGGCGGTGAGCAGAGATGAGGGAGCCCGGGGCCTGCTCTGCTCTGCGGAGCCCCGCATGGATGGAGCAGTGCTAAGGGGAGGCCATCTCCTCACCCCCTTCTGGATTCCGAATTTTGAATGTGTCACTGTGAACGTGCAGTAAGGAACCGAGTGGAATTTCTTCATGGCTTGTGCATGTGTATGTGCACATGGGCTCTTCAGCAGAGGCGGGGGAGGAAGGCAGAGCGCTGGACAGCACGGGCTGGAGGAGGGAGAGATGCTTGCAGCCAAGAACGCAAACCAAAGAGAGGAGCGGCTTCATGTAACATGGGGGTGAGGGACTCAGGCCTCCGGCCACCTGACCTCTGTCTTGCAGCTCCCCCGAGGCCTCTTTGCAGAACCTCAGGGCTTCCAAAACTCTAAGCAGAAAATGTCACCCATCCAATCCAGCCCCTCGGGGTGCAGCTGCAGGAGGGAAAAGCTGCCCCATCGCCTCACAGTCCTGGCAGGGCTCTGCCCTTGCTCCCCTGGTGGCTCGGCCTTTACTGAGCCACTCTTGCTCTTTTCAAGATTTCTTGGAGCTCTGACAGCCATGTCAACTTGCAGCAAGGCCCACGGTTGCATCATTCCTTGCCCCAAACAGTATGCAAGAGGGTTTGGTAACCCTGGTTCCTCAGTGCTGGTTGGCCCAGAGCTGAGACACGTGGCGGGGTTGGGGGCTGTCCTCACCGTCTCCCTGTCCCCAGTCCGTCTCTGCTCACTGTGCCTGATGCCTCTAAACGAGCGACTGTAGGACACTGATGAAGCACTGTGTGGACAGAGGGGAGACAGCAGGGGCGACACAATGGTCCCTCTGGCAACTTTTAAACGGCATTCCAAACAACAAGGATGCGGGGGGGGGGGCGGGGGGGGGGGGCCTGTGTCTATAACGCCCTAGGGACTGGCCTGTTGGCTGGCATCATGATGCTCTCAGAGCCTCTTGTATCTCTGACCCCCTCGCTGACCTCCCCACTCCTCCCTAAGTCCTTGTGCAGGTGTTTAATCCCCAAAGAACTTAAGATCTCCACCCCTCTGCCCTCCATTAATGGGACCTTTGTCCCAACTTACTACTCCCTGCCTATAAGATCTCAGGATCCTTCCTGCTAGTCTCAGCCCCCAAAACTCTGCCCAAGGACTCTACAACCAAGCAGTCCTGCTCTACAGTCCTGTTCTGGACCGCCTTCTCTGCTCCCTTGGCATCGGGGCACAGAAAACAGAGATGAAGTAAGACCTAGCCCCTGGCAGAGCTCTCCACCTGGTAGAGATGGGATCTCTATGCACTGGTCCCATAGAGCTCATGGCGGGGTGTACTGTGGGAGAGAATCATCACAGAGCCATGGAATCCCAAGAAGGGAGCAATCATGTCTGTGAGCAGATCCCCGATGGCTCAGGAAGGGTCAGGAGCATAGAAGGATGCAGAGCAAGGACTCTTGGGTTGGGCAGATCAGGTGTAAACCTTCCACTTCCTGCTGTATCTCTTTGTCCATGTTAATATCTCCGTGCACAGTCTCATCTATAAAGTGGGGATAACACCCCCCTTACAGGGCTATTGAAGACTTATTGAAGATTGTGTACTTGGTGCTTCCCCCCTTGTGGATGCTCAATAGGCATTTCTTTTCCCCTTCAAGGAGCAAATAGTGTAAACTCTGTGAAGCCAAGGGCCAGAGCAGGATTTGGACATGCCTATGGAATTAGAAGACCTGGGTTTGAATCCTGGTAAAGGATGTGGCCTTCCTAAACTTCAGTTTCCTCATCCATAAAATGGGAATGATAACAGGACCCAACTCAGAAGGTTGTTGGGAGGACTAAATGCAACAAGCTTGTAAGACAATTAATTAGCTCAGGCCCTGGCATTTATTAAACACTTAATAAATGTTGGCTATTGTCACAGCTTGTGGGCTCATACAGCCTAGGCTGACTGGTACATGTCACTCCCCGACCCAAATCCCAGATGGCCTGTAATGACACAGGGCAAGGGTCTCTCAGGGGCCACAGTGAAAGCAACCACAACCACAAGCTTCTGATGGGTCCTTCCACCAAAATGGGTCCTTTCTGCCCAAGGCCGCAAAGGCTTTGTGGAAACTTGTGTTTGCTCAACTGGTTTCGACACCCCTCCTGTTCGCCCCACCTCCATCTCATGAATTCTAACCTGTTTGTCTGAAACTTTCTTCCTGACGAATGGTTTACAAGTTCAGCTTCAAGTAATCAATGGTATGTATCATCCACCCACTCCTCAATTTGGTCGCTCTAAAGACAAGTCAGGTCGGACTCTGATCTCACCTCTGAGCTGTTAGGATAAATGTTATTTACAATGGTGAATAACATCTGTCCAGCATATGCAGCACCTTTGCTACACACTATCACTCAAAACTCACAACAACCCCATGAGGCTGATGGGGCAAGTCTGTCCCAGCAGGTTAAGAGTAGACGGACCTTTGGCATCTGCTCTAGGTTTTCTAAATTTTCATTTCTTTGGGTCAGCAACCTGAAAAGGGGATTATCTTGAACACACTGTTGTGGGTTGATTTGGGAGTGGCTTGGGGAACGGATAGCTGCCCCTGGGGACCACCAGACCTTCATTATCATGTAATTTAACTTTTTCTCATTCTACAAATGGAATAAGTCGAGACCCAAAAAAGGGAAGCAACTTCCCCAGGGTCATGAGACAGTCAGTGCAGAGCCTGGGATAAGACTCGGGTCTCCCAAAATTAACATTTTGTTGGCCACCTAATAGGTGCCCAAATTGAAATTTAAAAGGTTTCTTTATGGCAGGGCTTCTCAGTCTTTAATGTGCATTAATTTCTAAGAGTAAAATCATTTTTAAACTTCTTCCAAACTTTAAGTCCTTTTTCCACAACAAACACTTATCAATGTCATGGTAAAGAGCACAGTTGAGAACAGTTGGTCTCATCTTGCCTGTCTATTTACATCTAAACAAAAATCATTTTGTAAAGCCAAAAATCAATGCTGATTAAGAAGACAAAGATAGGGACCTCTTCTTGGAAAAAAAAAAAAATGTCCCAAGAAAGATTTGGTATGAACATGAGATGACCTTGCCTGCAGGTCCTTCCACCAGTACCCAACGCCTGGAAGTTGGTTCCCCAACTCTCAGCAGGGGAAGCTTGGGGGAGTGTACCAGATTGAATCTTTCAAAGATGGCTGCAGGGCTTCCCGGGTGGTGTGGTGGTTGAGAGTCCGCCTGCCGATGCAGGGGACACGGGTTCATGCCCCGGTCTGGGAAGATCCCACGTGTCCGGAGCTCCACAACGGGAGAGGCCACAACGATGAGAGGCCCGCGTACCACACACACACACACAAAAAAAACCAAAGATGGCTGCAAAAATCTCTCCTGTCCCACATTCTTTTCTACAATGCAGACTTGCTGAGATGTTATTAGGAGGCAGACTCAGTTTCCCTTCCCCTTGAGTGGCAGGAAAGTAATGCTGTGACTTCTGGGGCTGAGTCATAAGAAGTGATGCAGCTTCTGCCTTTTGCTCACTGGAAATTCATAACCATGTAAGAAGTCCAGCTACCCTGAGGCTGCCATGCTGTGAGGAAGCCCAAGCCCCGTGGAGACGCCACATGTAGGTGCTTCAGTCAGGAGTCCTGGCCTTGAAGTCAAATCAGCCCAGTGCCAGACATGTACGTGAAGGAAACTGCAGATGATTCCAGCCCTGTGGACGAAGAATGTCGCCTGCCTTTCAGTAAACAAAGGATGTTGTGGCCATCGAGTCATCAGCCACTGTAGCCGTCCCAAGACTGTGCACCCTCAGGGGATTCAGGATGGAGAAAAGCAGGATACTGGCCCTAGATAACTAAGGTGCATAACAAAGGAATGATTTCAATGAGCCCAGACTACTGCATCTTCCCGTATATAGAAAAGCACTAAATGTATTAACTTGATTTAACTTTATTAAATTAATTAATTTATTAATTTATTAATATCTGTTTTTCCTTAATTTACAGTAATCTTTCAATGTTCCAACTACCTGGGGTTTTGTTGCAAAAACTCCTATGTATCCTGGCTCCTCCCTTACCTCTTCAAAGCAGTCCCTCATAGTTATCTGAGAGGCTGTCTTCTGGGCTTAAGTCCTCAGTATGTCCACCAAATAAAATATAATTCTCAGCTTTTAGGTTGTGCATTTTTTCAGTCGACAGCTCCCTGTTGAGTCACCCCCAGGCTTTGGGTCTTCCCAGCTGAGGTCCCAGATGTCGCGGAGTAGTGACAAGCCATCCGCTTTGTGCTCTGTCTAAATTCTTGACCCAAAGAACCTGTGGGCATAATAAAAATGGCTGTTGTTTTGAGCCAGTAAGTTTTGGGATAATTTGGTATACAGCAATAGGAACTGGACTGTGCATAGCACAGGCATGAGTAAGCATGTTTAAGCTGAGGGTTTAGATTGGTATCAATGTTCTCTCTTATATCGAGAGGTGATTCTCTTCTGTATGCTTTTTTGTTTGGCACTCAACCTTTTGATGGAGGACTCATTTACTCAACAATACATGTTAAGATAGAGCTATATGCAGGATCAAAGAGACAAAGCACTAATATGGTACCATCTGCATGGAGTTTCTATTCTATGTGGACACTTAGACAAATGCTAGTATCACACAACTGGAAATACTCAACAAGAAGGAGTGACCAGGGGAGGAAAAAGGCAGAGAGACGCCCCTGGGTAACCAGGAAATAAATAAAGCTCTGAGAGCTTCAAGTCATGGAGACAGTAAGTCAATGGCTTGAAGCCGGAAATGGTTTTCCAACCAGCTGTGACTCTGAAAATCCCATATGTGGCACAACATTAAGCTGCTATTTTGGATATTCTTTCATCTTTTTCAGAGACATCTCAGGGGCCCTTCCTTCCTCTTGGAAGGCAGCCAGTTCTCTGCAGAAATCACTTCATCAGCAGGAGCTGAGGCATTTCACATGCAACTGTATAATTCTGGAAACGTAGCTTGAAACGTATTCTCCCCTGGGTGAAGAAAGAAAACTTGCAGAGCAATGTTTCTGTAAGCACCAGCTAGGCAGCTTTGAATGCACTTCCTTTTTTTTCTTTTTCCCTTTTGAAATGGCAGAATCTTGGCACCTGCATATGAGCATGATGCAGCCCTGTTGATTTCCTTAAAAGAGTGATGAGTCCACTTCGGAGTTACTGGCATTTTCCACTATCACTAGTGTCCATGGCACCAGTGGTATCCTCTTAGATGTTCAATTGCATTTATAATTATTCGTTGAGTATCTGTGCCTAACACTGGGTTAGGAGTTGTTGGTGGAGTAATGAGCAAGACAGTCATAGTTCCTGCCTTTACATAATTCACACTCTAGGAGGGACAGCAGGCGTTAAACAATTCTAAGGGTATAAGTATGACAAAGGGAGAGTAAGTTGCAGGTGCAACTCAAGGCCAGGAAAGTTCTCTCCAAGCAGATACTCAAGGAGGAGTGGCAGGTACCAGATGAAAAGAGGGAGTAGAGCAGAGCTGGTGGAGGAAAAAAGCATGACCAAAGTCTGGCCACTAGAGACAACTGCAGGTGTTTGAGGAACTGAAGGAAAACCAGTGGGTGGAGAAAGTGGGAGAAAGAGTGGCCTGAGGTGAGCGTGGGGAGGGGGCAGGGCTGGACTCCGGCAGAGACTGCAAGCACGCAGAAGATTTGGATGTTGCCTGAAGCACAATGGGACACCACTGGTGTATGTTAAGCCATGTGAGCACATTAGTGTCTTGGAAAGACCACTCTAGCTTTAGTATAAAGTACGCATCGGAGAGAGCCAAGAATGATGTCACAGAGGCCAGGTAAAAGGCTACCGCGATGGTCCACGTGAACAACTGTACTAACCTGGACTAGCTCAGTGCCAGAGGCTTCAGAGGATGTAGGGATGGGAGTTGGGAAGCTGAGAACTCTGACTTTTGTTTAACACAACACTCTGATGGGCCTTTTCATTGTAGTGAAAAGTGCTAGGGCTTGTGCAGAGGCAGAGGAGTTAGACCAAGGGAGCTTGGTGCCTGGCCTGATAATGTGAGAAGCTGAGGTTACTATGGGCAAATCCCAAAGGAAGCCCAGGGATGGAGAGACGTTGTGGCGATCGCAGTGGAGAGGGGACCCAGCAAGACGGGCAGAGGCCAGGATTCTGGAGAGAAGCAAAGACCAGGGACATTTAAGAGCCAGGATGTGGGTTTTGTGCCGTGTGTTGCTACCATTGAACGAGTTCTCCCCCCATACCACTGCTGTTTCCAATCACCCCCCACACACTCCGAATCCCCTGAGAGCTATATGCAAGTAGTGTTTTGAGAAAATGAAGGGAAATGGGCCACCATCCATGTCTGCGTGGGTGCTGGAAGGAGAAAAGCAAGAAACCTTGAAAAGTGTCTACTGCGCCTTCACAAAGCGGAAAATTGGAACAAGAGGCGCCCAGCGTTACTGTCCAAGGAAAGGCACACAGGACACGGTGTGTGGAAGGGGTTTGAGGCATTTGTAGCCAGATACCACTGGTCAGGTAAAATATCTAATGAATACTATCTGTGAACTGCGTTTGGATTCTGATTTGAAAACCATCTGCAAAAAGTATGAGCTTTCCTGCAGGAACAACCTTCCTGTAAGAACACGCCTCTCAAAGGATCTCCTTCATCCCTTCACCCCTCTCCAGAAGAGGAGAGGAAACACCAGAAGTGCCTGGTTCAGAGCCTCAAAGCCTGCTTCATGGATTCAAAATGCCCAGATGCTATCGAATCGCCATGGCCTGTAGCCAAGCACAGATGGTAGTTTTGTGTGTTGGCTACTGCACTGTCCCTGCCAGCCTGCAGGAGGTGAAGCAAGGCTTACAGAAGGATGCTCCCTCAGATGGAAGCAGCACTAAAAGCAGCAGGATGAGGGGGAAACCATCCTAATAAACACATTTTGGATAATACAAAAAGAAAAAAAAAAGTAATTGAGGCAATCAGAGAAATTTTAATGTGAACTGGGTCTTAGGAATTATTAACTATGTTTATGTGATAATGGCATTGTATATGGGTGGGTGGTCATTGTTGTTTGTTTTTTGCTTTAGTCCTTTTCTGTTACAGGCACATACAATATTTATGGGTGAAATAATATGCTGTCTGGGATTTGCTTTCAAAATGTCTAGGAAAACACACACACACACACACACACACACACACACACACACACAGAAAAGCCCCAGACCCAGACAACTTTCCAAAAGAATTCTACCAACCCTTCAGGAACAGATCATTACGAGGCTGTCTAACTGTTCAGAGTACTAAAAATGTATTCACGCATTTTATCCTCACAACATCCCTTGAGGCAGATGGTATCCTTAGTTTACATGAGGTCGCTAAGTCACAGAGATGTGAAGAATCTACCCAAGATCACACAGCTGGAGGTGATGTAGACAGATTTGAAACCAGGAGATGCAATCCAATGCAACTGCCCCTAACCTAGCGTTGCCATATATGATCCTTGTGAACAGTGCCCCCTGGAGTTGTGCAGAACATAGCACAACATTTAAGAAGGTTCATGTGGGGCTACATTTACCACTATGCTACTCAGCCTTTCATAAATGAATAAGTGAGTGAATAAATACATGATAAATGAATGAATGAATTCTCTTCATTTCTTCTTAATAGTTTCACCCTCAGCAGATGGGTTCCCTAAATTCTGCCTTGTTCTCAAGAAGGCTGAATGCAGAGATATCCATGCCAAGACTGCACGGATGGAGTTCCAGCAACCTCTTTGCTAATTCGGCTCTCCTGCTTGGGAACAACTCAATTGCCAAAATTGCCTGTTGGGAGATGAAGTGATGTTGGCCTGGTTCCATTTGGCTACCCTGGCTTCCTCCAACTGTGAGGGACAGCAGTCAGTCCCCTGTCAGAAATCCTAGCCTGAGATGAAGGAAGAAGCCACCCACGCAGTGGGGTGCAAAAGAGGCCAGAGGCCCACCTGCCCCAAATTACTTATCTTCCCTGGACTGCTTCTGTGCTTGAAACTCCTGCCATTGGCTTCTCTTGCCTGGATTAAGTAAGGCCCAGTCAAAAATGTGAATCTGTAAACTGAGAGTAAGAGCACACAGCTAATCCTTGGTAACACTTGTACATGAACACAGACTCCTTTATCGTCGAACTAAGAGAAAGCAGCACCAAGAGGAATGGGATCCAGATAGATGTGATGAGAGGAGAGAGGAATCCCCAAAAGCCCTAAGTGTGGACCTTTTTGTTGAGAGGAATCTGCCATTTTGGCGGGAGGGATGGTCTGGAAAGATGGAGCCATGTGCACATGTGGACCTCAGGAGACCAACAAAAGAGGATCTGGGAGACTGGGAGCTGTGAGAAGAGAGAAGACTGAGAGAGAGCTGTGATGGATATGACGGTTTTCATTTTTGTGCATCCAGCATTCCTTCCCATGCTCTTTCCTTTGGATTCTTTGTGGAATTCTTCCCATTTCATAAGGTCCCTGGTGTGGCTGTCAGTCACAGTGTCTGACCCTCATGAAATGAGTATGTGACATAGGCTAATCAATTAGACTCTTCTATGAGATTGATACATGGACTTTGAGAGATAGAGGTCTGCCATAACAACATTTTTTGTTAATTTTTAAATTTAAATTTTCAAAAAATTCAAACTTCCAGAAAAGTAGCAAGAATAGTACAATGAACTTAGTTTGTCCTTCACCTAGATTAACATTTTGCCAAAATTGCTTTATCATTCTCTTTCTCTCTTCCCCTTCCCTGCATATCCTATTCTAGTCTAGTCTATTCTGATATTATTTTGTTATCGCTGTAATTATTACAGTATTTGAGAGTAAGTTGCAGACGTCATGCTCCTTTATCCCTAAATACTTTGCATTTATCTCTTAAGAACAAGGATATTCTTTTATATAATCACAATACAAAAATCAAATTCAGAAAATTTAACATTGAAACAATACTACTGCTTAATATACAGTACATTTCTTTACAACAATTTTTTCCAAGATCCAATCCAGGATCCAGGTTGGTGCATTGCATTTAATTTTCATAAATGAAAGTGAGACTCCTTAGTCTCATTTAGTTTGAAGAGCTCCTCAGCCTTTCTTTGTCTTTCATGACATTGGATTATTTTTAAATATAGGCTAGTTGCTTTGTAGAATGTTCCTGAATTTAGGTTTGTCTGATTATCTCCTCATGATTGGATTCACTTTTGGCAGGAGTGCCAGCTGCTTCCTTGACAGTCATGTAGAGAGAACCAGTCGGAGGAATGAAGCTTCACAGAAACTAGATGAACAGGGAGATGGAGAAAGAAAACCATCATGAGCCCCTTTATCCAGCTGAAGCCACTTGCAGCTCTGGACCCTCCAGTTACATAAGCTAATAAAGTCCTCTTTTTTGCTTAAGTTAATCTGAGTTGGGTTTGTGGCTACTCTGACTCACTCATACCTTAGCCAATAATCTTGGGCCACACAGTATCCTCAGAAGGCCCCATATCAGTAGGATCAAATGAATTCTGACTAGAAGAACATACCCCAGGCATCCCTCACTAAATTGACCATCTCTCCTAGTAACAAGCCAGAGACCACACAGAGGTAACTACTTTCTTTCACTTGATTCCCACCTGAGAGTCCTTGTCTCTGGACAAAGCCCACAACCAGCTACGGTCTGTCCAAGACCTAGTGGCCCAAGAGGAATCTTTCTTTCCTCTCTGCTTCAGGACCTCCCCATGGAGACCTGCCCTCACTGTGCCAAAACTGTGTGTGAAAATATGGTTTATGTTGAACACCTGCTTTCCTTCTGGGAGTCTGGAATATTGGTACCAAAGAGTGCCTATGTGACCAGTCTCCTGTACAAACCTGGGCACTGAGTCTCTAATGAGCCTCACTGGTAGACAACATTTCACATGTATTGTCATAACTTGCTGGATGAATTAAGCACGTCCTATGTGACCCCACTGGGAGAGAGGATCTTGGATGCTTGTGCCTGGGTTCCTCCGGACTTTACTCCATGTACCTTTTCCTTTTGTGATTTGGCTTTGTATCCTTTCCCTGTAATAAACTTTAGTCGTGAGTACAACTCTGCACTAAGTCCTGTGAGTCCTCCTAGCAAATCACAGGAAATGGGGGTGGTCTTGGGACCCCCAACACAGATACCTTCCAGGATCTTAGATTTATCCCCTGGGGCTGGTCACACTGGGGCTTTGTCAGTGGAGAAGACGAGTGGAATGGCTGTGGGAAATGTCAAAACTCCATCGGACATATTGATACTTTGTTGACAGTATCAGTTAGTCATTCCAACAGTTAATGGAATGCCATGAACACCAGAAAACATCTGTAGGGTTTTTGTCACTTGCAACCAGAGTTTCCTGACTCATTACAAAGTAATAAAGATGTGTATCATAACTGGAACAGAAATCTAAATTGTAAGGAACCTTACTGATAATCTCATTCAAATCCACCCTCCTCTTTGACCTCTTATTCTGTCAAAGAGAAGCCACAACATCATGGAGAGGGAGTATAGGGGGAAATTCCAAATGCCAGGGACAGGACGACCAGCACATTGCCCCATCGCACTCTGAATAAGGGTGGATGTCCCCACGGTCGGAAATATTGGAGATTCAGCAGATGGTCTTAAGATCCAGGGAGCTCCTGGTCACTGTAACTGGATGCAGTGTTTCAGTCTGAAACCCCGTGTAATGATTAGTCAAATCCATTTCACCTGCCTTCACTAATCAAGGTTGTTTTAAGACTTGCATGTCCTCCAAGCTGGATGTAGCCTAAACAATAAGATGTTTGCCTGAGCTATTTTCCAGGAACTTGGGATCAGCTGTGTCTAGTTGGAGCTGAGCTGGTTAAGACTGGATGGGACCACCGACCCTCCAACTGGGCATGCACGAGTGTCCGCTAGGTGACCTTCTGAGCGAGAAGCCTGCAGCCTAGTTATGCCTACGCAGAATGATTACCACACATTTTTCCAATCAGCTTTCCCCAAGCCTCAGAGCTCCCTGCTGCTTTATTCATTATCCTATAAGTACCCTAGCCCCTTGCCTTCCTGGAGGCGGATTTGAGATTGTTTTCTTTTCTCCTGTCGTCTCCTCTGGCTGCCTTGCGAATAACCCCTCTTTTTGCTGCCAACCTCTGTGTCTCAGGGTTTTGGCTTGCCGCGCGTGGGGTAAAAAGAACCTGGGTCTGCAGCAAGATCAGTGGTTGATTCTCTCATCACAGAATGAGCAGGGGAAATAACTCCCAAGTCTGTTTTCACTCTGGTGTTTGCTGTCTCTGTATAGTCCTCTGGGCTATGTCCATGTGAGGAGGAGAAAGTAGAAATGGCTCTAAACAACTGAACACCCAGCTGTTTGCCACAGTGTTTGACACCTAGGATCCCCAGACATGTGAACATAGCCATGGCTAAAGAAGACCTTGGTGGAAGAGTCTGGCCTATCTAAGCACTCTGACTCCTCTGATCTCTTGCCATCGTTCTCCCATTTCAATCAATCAATGATCCCAGTCTTGGGTTGGAACAGAGAGAGAAGAAAGTAAAAGGCATGGTTTATGCCCTAAAGGAGCCTGCATGAAGCAGGGGACAGGAACAATGAGAAGCAGACTTATGTGTGTTCTGAACCGTATATGCAGTAGGATTTGGGGAATGGGGCTGTCATTGTGGGCTGAAGTGACCAGGGAGGCTCTCTGAGGCTTCCAGAGCATGAGTAGGTCTTGAGAGAAGGGTGGGCTTTAGACTAACATAGGAGGCGTAAGAACTGCAGCAAAGCGAGGCACTGCACAGAGATGAAGTCAATCTATTGGGGGCTCACCAGGGAGCCCAGCGGCTTTGGTGGGAGAAAAGCAGGAAACCTGGCCATTAAGTACGATGAGGCTGGGAAGGGGGAGGGGATCTTGAAAACAGAACAGTGCAAAGAGTTTGAGGCTGATGAGTGCCGCCAGCCATCGGCAGCTGATGCAGGCTCTTGGGCTGTGGTGTGGCCGGGGTCCAGCTGAGGTGCACAGAGGAAACTGGAGACAAGGAGAATGACCAGGAGACCTGCCCCCCCCCCTGCCCTCCCACCCCACACTGCCCCAGAAACAGAGCTCTGGGTTTGGAGGCTCGAGGGAGAATTCTGCCAGAACTAAGAAAATGGACACATTGGAGAAGCCCAAATAAAGGCAGAAACAGCAGAGCTACAGGATTAAGCACAGGGAATAGACGCAGAGACCAGGGTCTTCTGCCCGGGAGATGCGAGTTCCTCGTGCACGCTTGAGCACACACAGTCACTCCGCGTCTGCGTAACCCTCACACTGGCACCCTGAGGTGGTTAGGAGAGGAGCTCTTAGCACTGATGTTCCTCAGCCCCTTCCAGCACAAACACTGGGCTCGGTCAGAGAATCTTCCCATTCCTTCTGTGCCGGGAGCTCCCTCACACATCAGTACTCCCCTGGGACTCTGCTCCCTGCACCCTCAGGGCTGAGAGCCACTGGGAGGGAGTTGGTGTTACCAGGAGGCAGAGTCTGAACCTGATCAGAGAGGCTGCGCTGGAGGCCAGAACCAGACTAGGGATTCCAGGCCTGGGCAAAGCCTCACCACCTTCCTCCTCAGGCAGGAGGTGCCCTCGAGGTGCTTTGGAGAACCGTGCTGCACAGTAATTACACCTGGTGACCCCAACTACTTTTTCTTCTTAATTTAAAAAAAAAAAAAAAAAAAAGACGTCATTTTCAGCAAGCTGTGAGCACTTTCTACCTTGCTAAATGATACTCTTTGATCATCCCTGTTGAACTGTGGGCCCGTTAAGTGCAGCATCTACTACCTACTCATCTCTATTATCCCCAGGGTCTAGATAATTCCTGAGATATACTAAGTGTACAGTAAATATTTCCATGTCTTACTAATTGATTCTGATTACAAATGTGATAGCACTCATGTTGTTATAAAGTCCCAACAACACACAAATGATTAAACTTAGTAAGTAGAAAGTTTTCCCAAACACAAGTGCATCCTCCTTCCCCACCAGTAACCATTACTAACAGTTTGGCAGCAAACATTCTTTTATACTAGGGCTTTTCAACCTTGCATTATTGGCATTTGGGGCCAAATAATTCTTTGTTGCAGGGTGATCAGCAGCGTATCTGGCCTCTACCCAGAAGATGCCAGTAGCACCCCCTCAGTTGTGACGACCAAATAATATTGCCAGACGTTGCCAAATATGGGGGGGGAGGAGGCAATATCACCCCTAGTTGAGAACTACTGTTCTGTACACCTAGAGAGAGAGTGAAACAAGTAAACAAGAGCAAGCGAGCAGGGATAGCGATGGGCAGACATAGGTATAGACAACTACATATAAATGGTTGAATGTAAATTACAATTCCTGTGCCTGATTCCCAGTCTTCTGTGGCCCTAGTCCACACATTCATTCTTTCCTTCATTCACCCAACATTTATTGATTACTTACTGTGTTCTAGGAACTGTGCTCAGAGATATGTTTAAAATACTAAACTATAAATTTTCCACCATCACCCCCTTCTTCACAGATATTTTCACCCCCATAATGAAGAAGGGAGTGGGAGCGAGTTGGGGACAGTTACCCAGGTTGGGGACAGTTACCCCTCAATCTCCCACCAGCACTGACCAGCTCCCTCCCTGCCTGCTGCCCACACACCTCCGTCTGACTGGCTGCCATATTGGGCTGGGAAGTGAGAAAAGGACAGACGAGAGGACAGAAAAAGGGAAAGGCGTTGCCTGTAACCTTGGGCTTCTTTGGAAAGGGACGGCTGGAATAAATGCCATCAGGAAAGCCAGGGGCTCTGGGTCGTCTCATACCCCCACCCCCATACCCAGCCCCACAAATGCCAGCTCCCTGCAAGAAATCCCTAAGCACTTTGTGAGGATCCCCCTCCCAGAAGTATTTACTCCCAGTCTTACTCAATTGGTCTCAGCCTTAACTGTTTACCTGGTCTGGTCTGTGAGCAGAATCTGTGGCCACCTTCAAATCAAGCAACTGGCACAGCCTCTGGCTATTGACTAATTCAAAGATTACAGTTCAGCAAACAGAAGCATGTTAATTTTTAATTTCACTGTGTTGACTGGTGATGAGGCTTCCCCCTTGTCCTGTAACCGATAATTACCTCATCAGAAGAAACACGCAATCCTTGCCCCACAATAAAAGTCCACCTGTCTGGCCTTCCTGGCCCTAGCTGGGCTTCTTAAAGCAGCTCCCATATTGATTTGACCTTAATCAACAGAGAAGTAAGGGACTTCTTCTGAGTTGGGCAACCCTGGATCAACATGAGACCCCCCCCGACGGTGGGGTACGGTCCTCTAAGGATTAAAGAGGATTCCCATTGCAGGTCTTTGAGTCTTGGGCTTTTGGGTAGGGACAGGGCCTTTCCTCTGACAAGGAGAGATGTGACAGAGAAAGTGTTTCTTCCCATGGCTCCCAGCTCATGGTAAGTCATCTCCTGCCACAGACACGCTTGCACCCTGGAGCCGGGTTGTTCTCAGTAGTGATTTCATCACAGCCCATGAGGCCAGAAAACAGCAGGGACACGGCGTCACCTCATCCTCACGGGGGCTCTGCTGTTTGCGACGTCCCTTATTCACATGGACGTCGTGCCATCCCCTGGGAGCTCATGGCCAGCACCCCACGGTGTGGAAAAGGAAACTGAGGATAGTTGTCCTGCCCAGGGTTCCACAGTTCACATCCTTACAGGGTCCGGTCATTTAGTGCAGACATCTGCCAGAGATGTTCCTCTTTCTTTTCTCCTTTTGCTTTTTGGGGCCAAATCGGTTTCAGTTGGAAAACCATGATGAATTTAACATAGATCAAGGAGAGCCACAGAAGCAGTTTTTCTCATCTGAGATGGAATAGATGCTTCAATTTTATGCCATTTGTCTACCCTGTCACTAACTGCAGAGAAAACATTCTAACACTGTCCTTTGTGGCCTCAAGCCGTTTCCCTGGGGGTGTTGAACTAAAAAAATAGAAAACCAGAGAAATGAAAACTGTGGTCAGAGCCTGAGTGAAACTGAATTTTAGAGACCCGTGGAGCAGGAATTCATTCAGTTGGTTACTTTAAATAATTCACTCCAGAAAAAGACTGGTTGAGTACAATGTGTGCATATATATATACATACATACATAGCTATAGCTATAGATATAAATATAGATAGATATATATAACCATTCACAGTTGTTGGCAAGTGACTAAAAAAAGAAGGGAAACTTTGTCCAATGCTCAGAGATGAATGTACCAAATTATACAAGCACCACAGAGTTTGAGAACTGCAGGGAGATGAGGAAATCAGTAGAGCAAGCCGGGGCTGGTAACTTTTTTCTGGGGAGCTGCTTCTGAGTTTCCGTAAATTTCATGGTCACCAGAGACATAGCTGAAAGAGGAAAGGGTGGGGTGATAACTGAGTTATCATCTTCCTGCTTTCACATCTCACAAGTCTCCCCACTGCCTATAGCAGCGTTTCCATGAACATGAACCTCATGGGATTCTTCCCTGCAAAGCTTTGCCTGGTCACACATGTTTGGGAAGTGCTACTCTGGGATAGTTGCAATGCACATCTGCATACTGAATGCTGCTGCATTGAGAAGTCCTGGAATCAAGAAAACCTCATTCACTTTAAATCCCTAGTCTGATTTTGTGATGGTATCAGGTATGACATAGCTGCAAGTCACAGAAACGCTGACTCAAAGCTGGGATAAACAATAAGGACGTTGATACCTCACAGAGCAGCTGTTTAGAAATGTGGAGCAGGCTCTGGAGACATTTCCTCATGTTTTTCTACCCTGGCATCCTCAGTGTCAGCTTCCACCTCAGGCAATCATGAGATGGCTGTCCCAGGAGTCACATTTAGGCCTGATACAGGGCAGAGAAGGAAGAACGACCATTTCTTCATGAGCAGAAACTTTCCCACAAGGACCCTGGCATCCATTCAGGTCTCGATGGCCCGAATTACATCACAGGTCCACTCCTGAATCAACCATTGGCAAAAGGAACAGCGTTTCCATCTGATAGTCCCCCTCAGGCTGGTGGTGGGTCAGCTTCCCTGAAGCAGGTGGCTATGGGGAGCCAGAAGACATCTCTGAACAAAACTGGAGCTCTGTTAGGAGACAGAGGAGAAGGGGTGGGCCGCCCACAGCATCTACTCCAAGTGCAGACCCCCTTTTACACCCAACACCTGTCATGGTTCATTCTCTGTGTCACTTGACTAGGCCATAGCGTGCCCAGACATTTGGGCAAACATTACTCTGGGTGTGTCTGGGAGGGTGTTTCTGGGTGAGCTGGTAGACTGAGTGAAGCAGTTGCTCCCTCCACCCGCTCAGTGTAGGTGAGCTCATCCAGTCTATTGAAGACCCGAATAGAATGAAAAGGCAGAGTAAAAAGTGAGCTCCTCCAGCCTGGCTTCCTGAGCTGAGACATGGGTCTTTTCCTTCCTTTGGACTCAGACTGAAACATCATCTCTTCTTGAGTCTCGAGCCTGCTGGCTCTCAGACTGGAAATTATACTGTTTCTTGGGTCTCCAGCTTGCTGACTGCAGATCTTGAGACTTCTAAGCCTCCCATTCCTTATAATAAATCTTTTTATACACAAACATTTACTACCAGTTCTTTTTCTCTGGAGAATCCTAATACACACTTCTACATGTCCCTTAGAACTTAGACTCCTTTGTATACTTTGGAAAATGGTGGAAAGCTTTCCTGGATAGAGTTCAAATTCCCTCATATAGCATTCAAAGCCCATGATGGTGTGGGTCCACACTGTTTTCTAGTCTCTGTACCAGTCTCCTCTCTAGCAAACCAAAGGGTCTTTCAGGCTCCCGTGCTTTTGCGTGTGCTATTCTCTCTGCTAGTTGCCCCTTTCCATCTTTCAAGTGCCTACTCAGCTTTCAAGCATGGTTCAAACATCACATCCCTATGAATCCTTCAATGAACCTCAACCTCCAACCCCACAATCAGACTGGGTCCTGGCTCTGCCGCTTACTAACAGTGGAAACTTGGGCAAGTTACTTAACCTCTGGGCCTCAGTTCCAGAAAATGGGGATCCTACAAGTAGATACCTCACAGGATTAAATGAGCCGATGCCCACAAGGGTGTGGAACAGTGCCTGTCTTTCCTCTTTGAGACTTGACACAAGTGGTACGTGACTAGTGCTCAGCAAATGCTTGGTGAATGAGTGGCTGAATGGTCATCAGACCTGAGGAACTGAAATTCCAACAAGGTGAAGTGAGTTGCACCACATCCCACTGACACGAAGTGCCAGAACTTGGAAACTGGCTCTCCTGACTTCGGAAATCAGGAGCTCTGCCTGACACCTAGAGATGGCTTCCCACCATGCGACAGCATTCCTGTATTCAATTCAACAAATCTTTATTGAATACCTATGTGCCAGATGCTCTGCTGGGAGTCCATGATGCAGAAGACACAATCCCTCAAGACATCAGAGAGCCTTCCCCTGGACCAAAGCCTCTGCTGGCCTCCCTGCATCCCAGCATCTGCCCCTCCCATCCATCCTTCAAGACACCATCAGAATGACTTCTTGAGCCTAAGTGCTCCAAAAGTCATGGCCTCGTGGGAATAACGTGTACACTCCTGGGCTGCCACTCTGGTAACCCAACCAGCGTCTAACTTCATTTATTCACACAGGCTCATATCTGACCACTGGGCAACCCACCCCTTCCCACTATTGGGACAAGGCTTCTCACCACACCACAAACCACACAGCAGCAGACTTGTTTCCATCTCCACATCTTTGCTCATTGGGTACATCCCACCTGACAAACTTCCTTTGCTTCTCAACCTGTAACTGGTGTAATCTACCTCATTAGCCTGGAGTTGTCACTTCTTTTTTCAGTGAAGCCCCTGGAGGTTCTGTATGTTCCTATTAGAACTGTAGTTCCCTCTTTATACTCTCCTAAAACTTGTCTAAGAACCCCAGGAGCTTTCTAAGTACAAATGAAACAACAACTAGAAAATCTAATCTGTTCACTTCCGCCTTTGCTTCTTGTCCCTTCATGCAGTATCAGGATCACCCCTAGACCATCTTAGAACATTTGTGTGTCCCAACCCGGGTCGCAGGTTATAGCTCCTATAATCACACCTCTCTGCATGTCCCCAGAGCTGGATACCAGTGGCTTTCCACAGCTGCCTGTGTTGAGCGCACATCACAGAGCCAGGCACTGTAGACCTTGGAGTGATTTTCTGCCAGTCAGTCAAAGGTCCTGGCCGCCCCAGGCCACCCCCATCAGATTCCCCTCACTTCCAAACTCTGCAAAAGGAGGTGGTGCTCTGGTCCTTTCCCATCCAGAAGATTCCTGGGCCTCAGATGCCAACTGACCCAACATTCTTCAGAGCACTGCGCACCAAGGGGGAAAGCAGCTGCTATTAAGCCACAAAAGAAAACAAGTCCCCATTTCACCTTCCTCTCAGGCCAGTAGGGGTCTGCTTATACTTGCTTAACCGAGAGATGCCATTTGAAGGACTCTCCGTGAACCAAGGCGACCAGCCGTGTCCATCTTCTTGGAGGCATGCTGGCAGCCTCCCACTCCAAGCTGTTTTTTAGACTGCTCCTACCCAGTAACTTATCACACAGTCGTATCATGTCTCATCTTTCAAGGTCCTGAGAAAGTCTAAAATAATGTCTCTCTTCTAAAATTCCTATAGAGCTTATATTTAGTCTATATCTTGATTTACTCATTTACTGAGCAAACATTTATTGAGCACCAACTATGTACAGATAAGGTTGCAGCTTCGATCAAATTGCAGCCCAGCTTCTGCCTTCCCGTGATCGTTACTGTAACATCTTTCGTACCCCAGCCCATCAGCACCTGCTCCATTTGGAAGGACCATGAAACAGGATCTCCTACCATCCTACACGAGTATGGACGTGGTAAGGCTGAAAGCATCTTAGCTGAGCGTACCCACTAAGGATTGGGTTGGATTTCTGAAAAGGATATAGCTCCTCAAAAAACTAATTCAGGGCTTCCCTGGTGGCGCAGTGGTTGGGGGTCCGCCTGCCGATGCGGGGGGCGCGGGTTCGTGCCCCGGTCCGGAGGGATCCCGCATGCCGCGGAGCAGCTGGGCCCGTGAGCCATGGCCGCTGGGGCTGTGCGTCCGGAGCCTGTGCTCCGCAATGGGAGAAGCCACTATAAGACCACAGCAAAAAAAAAAAAAAAAAAACTAATTCAGTTCCACAAATGTATGGCCTGATGAATAGTCAGGTTCAATAAACATTTTGGACCTTCACTGTTTTTATTGAGACAAATAATAATCCTAATATACATAGAGTTGCTTTGTAAATGTAAATGCCTCTTTGAGTGAAGGGGAAGTAAAAGAAAAAGGAAGGCCTGGGAGTGAGTGGGTACCTGCCTACAAAAAAGATAACTGTTTGATTGAGACCCTGGATGTTAATAAAACTTTCCCCCAGTTTGGGGGCCCAGGTGGAAGAAATATTACAGGTTTCCAAGTGAGTGTAGAATCCAGGAGAAAGAACTAATAGCCCTTAGTGTCTGTAAAAGGGCTGGACAGGAGGTCCAGCCGGTAAGGACCGGGCTTTATCAAGTGCTGGGCTGAGCGAACATGCTGGCCAGACAGGGCAGCGAGTAGATTGCACACGGCTGGGCCCACCTGGACTCTTGACTTTAGAGCATAGCTGTAAATTGCCTTCCTACATAACACATATACCCTGAAATTCCTCACAGGGGAGTCAAATTTATCTCTGGGTGGATCATATGCTTCAGATGATTCACCACAAGAGAAGTTGAAAGGGGAAGGAGGAACCAAGGAGTGGAGTCTTAGGCCTCAAGTCACAGGTGAGTCAAGCAAAAGGCCTCAGCTCCTTGAAGGGCTGGGAGTGACCAACAGTGAAAGGGGTAGCCTCCCATTTGATGGTGTCCTGGGTAATGTGACCATCCAGGACCGCACCACAAGCTACAAGAATCGTTGGTCTACTGGAGAGACCATGAAGTCTTGTAAAGGACCGGTTGGCAGGGAGAAGGCAATCACACTGTACACACTTGGGCAGGGTCCCAGCTGCAGCCCAGCTCTCCTCTGAGTGGTGGGTCTCAGAGATGCCCTTGCCATCCCCAACTGGCCAGCATCAGTGAGCTGAGAGTGGGCCACTTCCTGGGTGAGCTTCGAGGCAATGCACAGTCATGAAATCTTAGCTCATTGTCAAGGTGTTGCCCACAGAGGACATGTGGAACAAGGATTGGCCAGGACATGTCCAGGGTGATGCCTCAATCTTCCATGGAGCCCAGACCATAGGGCTGGGGTATAGGATAGGTCAGCTTTCCAAAGCATTCGAAGAATTAAAAGAAAAATTTCTTAGGGTGTGATTGGTGAATGACTTCAAGGGCAAGCAATCAGAGAATTAGAAGGGAAGCGTTAAGAAGTAACGATTAGGGGCTTCCCTGGTGGCACAGTGGTTAAGAATCCACCTGCCAACGCAGGGGACATGGATTCGAGCCCTGGTCTGGGAAGATCCCACATGCTGCGGAGCAACTAAGCCTGTGTGCCACAACTACTGAGCCCGTGTGCCACAACTACTGAAGCCCGTGCACCTAGAGCCCGTGGTCCGCAACAAGAGAAGCCACCGCAATGAGAAGCTCGCGCACCACAATGAAGAGTAGCCCCAGCTCGCCACAACTAGAGAAAGCCCGCGTGCAGCAATGAAGACCCAACGCAGCCAAAAATAAATTAATAAATAAATAAAATTTATTTTTTAAAAAAAGAAGTAACGATTATCAAATATCTACTATACACCAGCTGTTTTATATGCAGTATCTCTCTTAATCCCGAAAAAAATGCCATAAAGGAAATGTGACCTCTCTGCATTTAAGTGAAGGAACAGATTGAGAGAAAGAGAGTGAACCGCCTACGAATGCTAGTAAGTGTCCGGGTTAGAATGCAAACCTGGCTCTTATTACTGGCAGAGCCTATGTTTTTCCCAATTATACTAAAAATCTAATTCAACAACAATGTTCAATGCCTACTATTTAATAAGGCATAGAGCTGGGCCTGTGGGCACATGCAAATGTGAACAAGACACACAGTCCCTGCCTCACAGGCTAATGGGAGTTGCAAGACCTGTAATTATAATGGCTGAAAATATTCTAATAGCAGTTAAAATAGTCAATATTAGCAGCTCAATCTCACCTTGCACCCTCCTCCCCTCAGTCACTAGAGCTCAGTAGACCAGCCTTGCTGGTCTGCACAGGCCCAGCTCAGCTCCACCCAAGAGTCTCTGTGTTTGCCTTGCCCTCTGCCTATCCTGACCTCCCCCAGCTCCAAGTCACTTTCTCAGAGTCCTTCCTTGATCTCCCTTGTCCCCTCCGCACACACACCCTCAGTCCCCTTCCTCATTCTGTTTTATTTTGCTGGCTTTATTTTCTTCCTAATACTTAAGTGCACGTTTGAAGTCTTGTTGTCTGGCTTCTAGGTGTGTGATTTGGGACAAATTGCTAACTCCCTGACCTTTATTTCCTGTCTGTCAGCCAATAGTAATTATACATAGCACAGAGGGTTTTTGTGAGGACCAAAGGGAATAATTAATGAAAATATTAGAGCACATAGAAACTGCTTAATACATGACAGCTATTATTGTTTTTATTTGTGTCTTGTGTTTCTTCCCCACAATGTGAGCCCCATGAAGGCAGAGACTTAGTCTGTTCACCATGGCATCCTCAGGGTCTGACACACAGTAGGCTCACAAGAATATTTATTGAATGAATAGCTAACTTTCTATGTGCCAGGTTGATCCCACTTAAGCTTCACAATCACTCCATGAGGGAAGAATCATTTACCATCCTCATTTTATAGACCAGAGCCAGGAAGGTTAAGTACCTTTCCTAAGGCCACACAGGCAAAAAGGGTGAGCCAGGATTCAGACCAAAGAGCAAAGTGCAGTGAGAAAGAGAAAAGCAGAGGATGATGGACACTCAAAGAAGAGGGAGAATTCGTTGTTTTGTGACCCTCAATTTAGGTATCCACGAAAGGCTGGGCGCAAGCGGGGCTTCTGAGCAGGCCTCTGAAGGATGGGCAGCAGGTGTGGGTGGAAATTGAATAGAGAGCATTTATGAATGAGAAAAAATGAAGGAGGTAGAGCACAGCCCTGCAAACAGGAAAGTTCTGAGTATGTTTAAGAAACAGCAAATTGTCTGACTAGGACAGGAACGCCACAGGCAGTGGCCCATGTGTCGCGCTAGCCCAGTCACTGCCGGAGGGAGTGCAGATTTGTAAGGCGGTGACTGGCTAGATGGGCTGGTGCAATGCCTGCCTCTTCTGCATCCAGACATGGAGCCGGCAAGTCACCTTGGAGCGGACTTTGTGAAAGTCACTTGGGTGAGCCCTTGTCCAGGGAAAGGGAGGAAGAGGGAGTTTTTCCTGTGCTCTAGCCAGGGATTCTCCTCTCCGCCCCTTTGTCTGTAGAGCCCTGGCGCACTGGGGCCAGGAAAGTATGCGAGGCCATTCCCAAATGAACGCTTCTGGGAGGAAAGGGACCACAACAACACCCCTGCTTCCAGAGCAGAAGGGTAGAAGATAGACCTGACTATGGCCCATCTAGCAGGGAAGGGCACTGGTGGCCCCAGAAGGAACTTGCCACAAGGTAAAGGGGGCCCTGGGCTGAGGTCCTGAGTTTAACACAAAGTTAAAGCAGTTAGGGTGGCACATGAAGACACAGGACACAGGGTCCCTCGGGCCCCAGCCTTCCTGACCCGTATTATGCTTA
Source organism: Lipotes vexillifer (assembly GCF_000442215.2). Lineage (NCBI taxonomy): Eukaryota > Metazoa > Chordata > Mammalia > Artiodactyla > Lipotidae > Lipotes > Lipotes vexillifer. Next base: position 207,086 of record NW_006799313.1, read on the forward strand.
GGAAGCATCCACTGAGCACATGAGAGAACTGAGCACTGTGGCCTCGAGTCCAGAGCACTGTCCTGCTATGATCAGAGCTCTGGGCGGCATCAGACAGCAAGGACGGAATCCACAGACAAATTGGTGATTCTAATGTCATGACAGAGAGCTCCAGGCCTCTCTCTGCCCTGATTTGGAAACAGTATTGATAGTCACCTGTGATTTGGGGCTAATTTTGAAGGAGATAAGCTACAAAGGAGGATATCAGACTTTCTTCTACTAAGAACAGAGGAGCTAGAACAGCTAACTGGAAAAAAAAAAAGATGTTGAGATATGATTACAGTTTTTACGATTACAATTTTCCAGGAATGAGCAAAGGTGTCCCCCAGCAACATTGGGCAGCAATGAGGCAGGTGGCTGGTGCGGTGCAATGTGGGAGAAGAGGGGGGACCCTGAGAGAACGGTCACCCAACAAAGGCTGCGTCAGGTGGGACCCCGGTGTCGGGGGGCGGGGGGCGGTGCAGGGTGAGGACAGCAGGAAGGAGCGTGAAAGCAGCCTGGGGCCACGGAAGACACACTCTGTCTACATCCAGGGCTCGCCCTGGCCTCCGCTTGTCCCCATCTTCCACTGCAAAGGTCATAGAGATACCTAGAGCAGACCTAAACTACCACACAAGCAATATAATTTTTATATAAGTCAGACTCTCCTAACACAAATTAGCTAGAAAGGTTGTGAGATTGCATTCCATGAAGATATAAGAAGAGCTGATTCTCACTGGTCACCAGGAAAGGTACCGGGTAGGGCAGTGGCTGTCAAACATTTTCAGTCACGGAAATCTTTATTAGAATAAAAGCTTACACAGAACCTCGATATTTAGACTAGAGAAAGATGAGCAGTTTGGAGGGAACCAGCAGCAAGATCCACTGAGCCTTGAATACAAGACCTTCCGTTGTACTCCCCCCCCCACCCACTATGTTGGTCCTGAGGGGTCTCCTAGGAATAACTAGGACTGTGTAACATACAGTTGAAAAACTGCTAGGATAGGAGATGTGGTCTGGTGAAATCGACCCTAAGGCTAAGTCCCCTCTTTCTTGTGAATCTTGGCTTTTAACACAGGATCCTGGACCACAGCCACCCCTAGAATAGAAGAGGGGGTCCCTGTCCTTGGCTGAGATCACTGGCCCAACTAGAGTAATGGGTCACAAGTCTCCTGTGTGCCCCTCTCAGGCCACTGGCTAATGTCCGTATGAGCACATCCACAAGGGTTAATTGATGTCAGTGTTCCAAGGCTCTGCCATTTCTTGGCATTGGTTCCCAGGCTGCATAACACCCATCAGTGATGGGCGAACTAAAGCGGCGTGGCTCCCGCCACTAACACCTCCTCAGCCGAGCTCATTCTGAACTACCTTCAAAGCATCCTCAGAGGGGAGTGCCTCTTCAGAGTCCCACGGTGCCAAGTGCCATAGATGCCATCACAAGGGTGACGGGAGAGCCAGGCTCTGCCCATGGAATAACCAGAGATGAAGGTGACAGACACCAGCCCAGACCCCAAATGACAAGGCGCAGATGAAGGACCCATAACCCCATACTCACCGTGGCTTGCTCAGCATCAACCCTCCAGAGCCTGGCACAGGAGTTGGGACATGTAGATGCTCAGCAGATGCTTTGCTGAATGAGTAAAAACCCTGAGTCAGGAGGCTAGGATTTGCTCTGGCTGTGTCACCAGTGAATGTGTGACTTAGGACAAGTCATTTCTCCTCGCTGGACCTCACTTGCCCAATTATAACATGGGTAATTATAAAACCATATAAGTTGTTCTGTGTGCTGCGAGTTTCTGAAGAAAAGTTTTTCGCTAAAAAATGAACATCTTGGGCTTCCCTGGTGGCGCAGTGGTTGAGAGTTCGCCTGCCGATGCAGGGAACACGGGTTCGTGCCCCGGTCCGGGAAGATCCCACATGCCGCGGAGCGGCTGGGCCTGTGAGACATGGCCTCTGAGCCTGCGCGTCCAGAGCCTGTGCTCCGCAACGGGAGAGGCCACAGCAGTGAGAGGCCCGCGTACCACAAAAAAAAAAAAAATGAACATCTTAACTCCTTAGGAATCCATTCACTTTTGTTATTTGGGTGTACATTTGGATTCTGCATACATTTATTTGAAAAAAAAAGGGGGGGGGTAGATCTTATTTTTAAAAGTTTGCAAACTACCAAATCAGACGATCTATAAGGATTCCATCAAGTGTTAACATTTTTTGAAACTTAATTTCCTGAATTATTCATTGCCTATTCCAAAGGGACGGTGAAGTCAAACTGAAAAAAGTAAATTCAGTGTCTTCTTAATTCCACCTCCAGATAAAACTGGGAGAGAGATGAAGGTAGGTTCCCATGTCCTCAGCACAGCCTCATTCTGATGTCACTGCCCTTGGACACTACTGTGCTAAGCCAGTGAACAGAAACTGTTCTGTTCAAATCATTGTCAACTCACCTGCTACAGAGCTACGCTAATGCCTTAGGATTAACAGGCTGAAAGGGACCATACAGTCACCTACTAACCTACTTGGTAACCAAGGCCCAGAGCATGAGAATGATTTGCCAAAGACCAGAAGCTAAACTCAGCTTTCCCAGTTCCCAGGCCAGGGCTCATCCCACTAAACAGTAGATCTCACCACTGACTGTACATGACGAGATCGTCTGGAGGGCTTTGTAAAGGGCTGTACTCAGGCTCCACCCCCAGGGAATCAGATTTAATTTGTCTGGAGTGAGGTCCAGGAATCACTAATTTTTTTAAGATTTTTATCAAAGTATAACATATATAAAGAAAAGTGAATCAATTATAAATGTATGCGTTAATGAATTTTCACAAACACCCATGAACCCAGACCCCCAGACCAAGAAACAGAAGCTCTCTAGCACATAAAACTCCAACCAAAGATAATTGCTATCCTGATTTCCAACACATAGATGCCTTTTGCCAGCTTTTGTGTTTTGTGTAAATGAAATATACAGAATATTCTTTTTTGTGTCTGATTTCTTTTGCTCGGAATTATGCTTATAAGATTCATCCATATTGCTTGCTACGGTTGTAGTTTGTTCATTCTCATGCAATATAGTATTGCATTGTGTGAATATACTTCAGGTGGTGATCCGTTCTACTGTTGATGGACATTTGGGTAGTTTCCAGTTTGGGGCTATTATAAATAATGTACATTCTAGCACATATATTTTGGTGAACATGAATGTGCGTTTCTTTAGAGTATATACTTAAGAATGGAATTGCTGGATCATTGGATATGCCTATGTCCAGCTTAGTTACTGTGAGACAATTGTCTAAAGTGATTTATCAAGATATACCCCCCTCCCTAAATTGTATGAGTTATTCACATCTTCACCCATACTTGGTATCATCAATTTTACTGTGTGGTCATTCTGCTGGGTGTGTGAGGGTATTACATTCTCTTAAGTTCCCCCAGTGATTCTAAAGGACAGAAAAGGATCAGAACCCCTGCTTTGTCCCTACCCTCATGACCACTTGGGGCTTTTATTATCTAACTCAGTGCTTCTATGATATTCTACAAGCCAACCTAAAATGTCAGGCCAGGCCACTAAAATAAAATTTGTACAAAAAACAAATTGGTGGATAAACCTTTACTTAAATTTAAGTTTTTCAGTAAATTTTTCTTATATTTTTGGTACCCAATGCTGCTTCCCACTAGTGAATGCTAGCAATCAACAAAATAAACAAGTAAGAAATGAAACAATAACCTCTTCCAATCCCTCACATGGAATTCTGTAATATGTAATTTGAAAGTTTTTTTGGTAACCACAAGCATTTCCTGCTAAGTATACAAGTTCCTCTGTGCTAAAGAGCCCTTAATGTTCTTCATCCTTCTCTTTAGAATTCCATCTTCCTCACAGAGGAAAATGCAACCCCATGTACCGCATAATCCTCTCCCAACTCCAAGTAACTGCACCAAGTGTAAACCCCTGACTCCAGTTGGGCCAATCAGACTCTCTCTTTCAGGAATTAGGAATTAAGACTTAAAGGATGAGTTGGTTATTTGCAGCCATACAGTTATGTGAAATTGAAACCAAAGTTGGCACCAAGTTACTTGAAAGCCAAATAAAAGCTGGTGTGACACTAGCATGAGCAGAACTTAAGAGTTTATACCAACAAGAGAGCTTGAGAGGGAAATCCAATACGGGTGCACAAAATCATTTCAATTACAAAAATCCAATTTATTTTAGCTCTGTGGTATCATGGCAGGATTAAGGGAGATGGATGTCAACCAATTCTTATCATTAAATCAGAAAGGCATGGAGCCTGAAATAGAGAACCAGACTCAAGAAAAAATCTCTTAGCATGTTAAGAAGAGTGATCCTGGGCTTCCCTGGTGGCGCAGTGGTTGAGAGTCCGCCTGCCGATGCAGGGGACACGGGTTCGTGCCCCGGTCTGGGAGGATCCCACATGCCGCGGAGCGGCTGGGCCCGTGAGCCATGGCCGCTGAGCCTGGGCGTCTGGAGCCTGTGCTCCACAACAGGCCTGCGTACCGCAAAAAAAAAAAAAAAAAAAAATAGTGATCCTGAAAAGGTCCTCTTGAATAAGGGATGATAAATGGAAATTAATGGTTCACACCCCACTGATGCTAAATTAACATGTATTACATATCATTGATTTTGGTATTTGATATCATTAAATATCAAATATCATGATTCTGTCATTTGCTGTGCTGTCTTTATGATCTATTTTAATGAACATAAGGTGATTCATAAGCTCTCATCAGCTAATCTATAATCATTGTCCATTTAGTATAATTTTCCTGTACAGTTCTAAATGCTTCTAATATGAATTCTCCAATCACATGGCTATTTGGTACTAGACCTCCAAAGTTGGAGATGAACCTGAAAAGGCCTCTTGAATAAGGGATGATAAATGGAAATTAATGGTTCACACCCCACTGATGCTAAATTAACATGTATTACATATCATTGATTTTGGTATTTGATATCATTAAATATCAAATATCATGATTCTGTCATTTGCTGTGCTGTCTTTATGATCTATTTTAATGAACATAAGGTGATTCATAAGCTCTCATCAGCTAATCTATAATCATTGTCCATTTAGTATAATTTTCCTGTACAGTTCTAAATGCTTCTAATATGAATTCTCCAATCACATGGCTATTTGGTACTAGACCTCCAAAGTTGGAGATGAACTGTTGGATTAACAGCAAAGTTATGAGGAAATCAGCAATGTTTCACTTAACAGATTATTGGTTTATTTTTGATAAGTGTCTCTATCAGTTACGATAGGCTAGGTTTTGCTGTGATAACGAAACTCCGACATATTAATGGCTTAAACAAACAAAGATCTATTTCTTGTTCACACCACCTTGGCCGTAAGTTGACAGAGACATACGACTCATAGCAGCCCCAGGACACTGGTGAACAGAGGCTCCATCTTAGCCTGGACTTCCACGAAGACTGCACCACAGAATAGGGAATAAGGAGAGTCATACACAGATTTTAAACGCTTCCATTCACATTTATTTGGCCAAAATACAGTACACGGCCATGCCTATGAAAAGAAATGGAGAAGTAAAAGCTCACCATGGGCCTGGAAAAAGAACCAGAATATGTGCAACTAGGCTTAACAACTAACACAATGTGTGGGATTACATTGCTATACTGTGTGCTTTTTTTTCTTTCAGGTTTATTGAGAGATAATTGAAATACAGCACTGTATAAGTTTAAGGTGTACAGCATCATGATCTGACTTACGTACATCATGAAACGAATATCACGATAAGTTTAGTGAACATCCATCATCCCATATAGACACAAAGTAAAAGAAGGAAAATTTTTTTTCCTTTTGATGAGAACTCTTTGGATTTACTCTTAACTTTTTAAAAAAATTTTATACAATTTTTAAAGGTTACTTTCCACTTACAATTATTACAAAATGTAGGCTGTATTCCCCACATTGTACAATACATCCTTGAGTCTATCTTTCGCCCAGTACCTAGTACCTCCCACTCCCCTACCCCTATATTGCCCCTGCCCACTGGCAACCAATAGTTTGTTCTCTGTATCTTGTACTGTATGCTTGTAATACAGCTATAGCTGTTCTGCTGGTAAAGTTGCTTTTCTTTTGTATGATGGAATTAAGTCAATAATTCACAGGGCTCCCCAGGTACACTGGCACCTGAGTTTATTTAAAAGCTGCTGGCCTAACCCATGGTGGGAATTTCAGTTAGATGGGAAGCTGCTGGGGGTTGACTGAGGCCCACATGTGTCACATCCCACAGGCAACCTTGCCCACCAAACCTCAGACCAGTCCTCTTTCCAGAGCCTGGTGTAAGTGGAATATTGTAAATCTGGCCTCTAGTTTGGGTTTTGGTGGGGATGGAACTGGGGAAATGGAGCAAAATGAATGGGCCACTCTGAGGGAAAAGCCTAGTGTTTGGGTTCTGTTTGACCTACAGCACCCGAGGTACCCCGACAGCTGGGGGAGGTGAATACCACAATGTTATGTCATGAACAGTTTCTAAGGCTCAAAAAGCCACATTCCTTTTCTGAGCTGTCAAATAAGGAGGTTAGAAAACAACATTTTTTAGTATAAAACTCTTTCCAGAAATGTCATAGTCAGAATCCCAATGTATAAAATAGATACAAACTGGTGCTAAAGAAGGGGTGAAGGACCAGCCCCACATCCCCTTAGACCTCTCAGCAAAAGGCAGTCCCTGAACCAACTTCATGTAGAACTTTTAGCGCTCCAGGGAACATGACATTAAAATGCCATGATTTCGTAGCCTCTGAATCTGTTGTTCTAGCTTTGATGCCAGCACTTCCTGGTTGGAATCTAAAGAAACATCCAGCACTCACAGCCACCTTCCCTGGGCCCGGCCCACTCCCCAGGCCTTGACAACCGTTATTATTGCAGCTCCAAAACTCTGTGCCCAGAGCTGCCAACAACGCTGACATCTTCTGCCTCTGTTAGGGAGAGGGCAAGCCGTGCCCGTGATTGAGAAATCTCACAAGCCCAAGCCCTCTGTTTCTTACCCGGGCTCCATTTCCTCTTCTCTCCTCATCAGGTGCGGCTTTTTCATCATCCCAGTGCCACAAGGGTTGGCAAATTGCAGAGGAAGGAGGCTGTCATGCCACCAAGAACCCCTTGGTAGTTCTCCAGGTCATTAACAGGACTCCCGGAGACACTGGGAACGCCTTTGGAATGTTAAACAAAGAGGCTTTTGTTCTGGCTGCCTCGATGCACAAAGAAGGGCTGGCCTTGCCTTGGGTGGGTGGGTGTGCCTGAACATCCCTTGGCCACCACAGCCCCAGGCCTTCCCTTGACCTACTGGTTGGTCACCTGTCAGGGTGTTTCTGGTGGACGAAGGACAGACTCATTTTAAGACTCTTGTAACAACTAGAACACCCTTTCCAGTCATCAGCCTGTGAAATGTACCATTTGCCAACAAGCCCTGTCTTTATCTAGGTCATTTGCTTTGTCTTGAGCTGAGCCATTCTCTAGCCGCTTGCCCCTCAAAGAGTGGTCTGGATCCATAAGCATCGCCTGGGAACTCGCTAGAAATTCAGAATCTCAGGCCCTACTCCAGACCAACTGGATCAGAACTCTCATTTTAACAAGATCCCCAGGTCACTAATCTAGTCTAGGTAACTCTACGAGTGTGAGCAACTTGGTCAATGCTGACAGCCCAGCTGTCTCGGAGAGGCACCCTGTGTGTCACAGAGACCACTGGTCCGGGAGTCCGGAGACCTGGCTTCCAGGTCTGCCTTGGCCACTGCCTCACTGAGTGGCCTTGGCCAAGTCACTTATCCCCTCTGGGATTTTGGATGAACTGGGCTCCTGACTCCAAGTGCCTGCTCTGAGGACAGAAAGCAGAAAGGCAGCTCTCTCCTGGATGCGGATAACAAGGTTTTATTGCCAAACACTTAACAGATCATTGTACCCAAGATCTAATGACTACCAAAAAGAGGAGCTTCAGAGGGCTATCACTGCCTTTTTGTTTTATTAACTGTTCCTCAGCATTTCATTGTTTTATTCCATGCAGTGTCTGTCTATGGCAACTCACTTCATTCAGTTAACTTGGGGGGATGGGGGAGGAGGGGTCCCTTTTGTAACCTCTTTGCATTTGAGTTCTCCCAGCTTCCAAAATAGGAAAAATCATACCTGCCCTGCCTATCCTATAGGACTGTAGTGAGGATCTGCTGAGAAAGCACCTTGAAAAATATGAAGGGCTAACACACAATGCAAGTGGAAAGCCTTCCTGGGAAGGCCTTTTGTAACGTGAATTTTTTTAAACCTTTAAAATATGGACACACCTCCCAGTACATCATCTGCTAGGCATCGACCCTCGGGAGAAAACGCTATTAATCACCACAGCATTGTGAGTAATAGTGAAAAATTGTACATAACCCAGATGCCCAACGACAGGGAACTAGTAAAACTAGTATATGCCCAAAACAGAATTCCGTGAGCCATTAAAAACAATGCTGAAGACAAGTACTGTAAGATGTGGAAAGCTGTTGGTGATTTCGCACAGATGAATGAAAATATAAATGCCTGAAAGCACACACGTTGTCTGTGAAAGCTGGTACACTCTGATTATGGGTAGGTTTACGCTCCTCATTTCGTTTATCTGTATTTTCCATAGTGAAGGTGCATTACAAAAGGAAAAAGTGTTTCTTTAGAAAGAAAGGCAGAGCATTCCTTACAAATTAGTTTCTAATTCGTACTCATCAGTGGAGGAAGCCCCCTGCGGCTGGGGGGAGAGGGACCCAAAGGACAGGGTTCCACGTTGGCCACATTGCTGTCCTCACACCCACCAGGTGAGCAGACTTTGACACCCCAAAGCACCTGCAGCAGCTGAGGAGAGCTACCTCTTGCATTCAGGGACTCAGAGGGGAGGGGAAAGTAGGAAGGAAATCAGAAATTCTTCCTGGAGGACAGAAACGGAAACTCGCAGCCCTGCCAAAAGAAGGGCAGCAGAGGTAGATGGTGTGCCTCCTGCAGGCCAGCAATCCAAAGCTCCACTCTAGAGCCAGGCCAGGGGCGTGCGGGCAGCATCTGTCCTGTCTCCTTCAGCTGGAAGCAGGGGGCCGATTCACCTGCCAGGTGATTTGTTTTCAAGAGGAAAGAGGACTTTGTTTCTATGATTCTTCCCTTTGAGTTCATTGAAAGTAGGTTTGTCTTTTTCATTTAAAATCACTCCATCAGGTAGTGAGCTGGATGGACCTACAGTCTGTCATACAGAGTGAAGTAAGTCAGAAAGAGAAAAACAAATACAGTATGCTAACACATATATACGGAATCTAAAAAAAAAATAAAAATAAAAATAAAGGTTCTGAAGAACCTAGGGGCAGGACAGGAACAAAGATGTAGAGAATGGACTTGAGGACATTCTCAAGGGGGGGAAAGGTAAGCTGGGACGAAGTGAGAGAGTGGCATAGACTTATATACACTACCAAATGTAAAATAGATAGCCAGTGAGAAGCAGCCATTGTGACCACCTAGAGGGGAGGGAGGGAGATGCAAGAGGGAGGAGATATGGGGATATATGTATATGTGTAGCCGATTCACTTTGTTATAAAGCAGAAACTAACACACCATTGTAAAGCAATTATACTCCAATAAAGATATTAAAATTTTTTAAAAATATCACTGCAGGGCTTCCCTGGTGGCGCAGTGGTTGAGAATCCGCCTGCCGGTGCTGGGGACGCGGGTTCATGCCCCGGTCCAGGAAGACCCCACATGCTGCGGAGCGGCTGGGCCCGTGAGTCATGGCTGCTGAGCCTGTGCATCCGGAGCCTGTGCTCCGCAATGGGAGAGGCCACAACAGTGAGAGGCCCACATACCGCAAAAAAAAAAATCACTCCATCTGGAACAGAAGAGAACTAACAGTGATGGGAGCCCGCTTTGTCTTGTCCGTTATAAATAATAGTGGTGGCGGTGATAGTAGCAGCAGTGGTTCTGGTGGCAGTAAGAACAATAATTTGTGCCAGGTATTTTGCATGTATGATTTTATTTAAATCTTCACAACAACCCTGTGAGGTTGGTAGTATTATTGGGCTGGCCAAAAATTTCGTTCGGGTTTTTCATAACATCTTACAGAAAAAACCTGAACAAACTTTTTGGCCAACCCAATACAAAGGAAGAAACCAAGGCTCAGAGCAAGTAACTGGCCCAGAGTCACCCAGTGAGTAAGGGCTGGAAGCTGGATTCCAACTAGGTTTGTGAACTCCAGATATCCTTCTTTCTAACATGACACAGTAGAAAAGTAAAAGTGCTACCAGTCCCAGTTTTATTTAAGTTGGTTCTAGAATTGTCTGCAAGAGTCCAATCATACTCAACAAACTCAGGATGCTTTTCTTCTTTTTTTTTTTTTTAATTCAGTCTCTTCTTACGTCAATAGTTAATGAAACTCAAAATATTTTCTCTCCACTTCACAAAAGAGCCACTTCACTTTCCAGGAGATATCACTCTTCCACCCGGATAATGAACCAGCCAACATTCCCTGATTTGGCTAGCACCGAGTGGGAAGTTCTCCCTGGTCTCTCCCCTGATAGAACACTATTTGCTGATGTGCAGAATTTGATATGATTGGTCCTCTCCAACTCTATCCAAGAGTATTGACTTAGAAAAGGATGGAAAGAAAGTTTATTTCTAAGCTTTTATAGAGTGATTTGATGTCCATTTTTTTCCCAGGGATGAAACTGTGACTAAGCAAGTTGAAAGACATTATATAGCAGAAACATTCTGCAGTGGCCTAGGTTACATGAATAAAACTGCATGTCCAGGAAACTCCCACCTCTACTGAGCCAGAAATGTGGGGATTGTCAGGGGATTAGGAGAGAGGTGTCTCCCCAAATCTAAAGTCCTTGTAGAGAAATTTCCAGTATCTAAGACGGTACTTATTAATTCAGTGTATTTATCCATTAGGTGCCTTCTGTGTTCCAGGCATGGTTCTTGGCACTGGTAATTCAATAGGAAGCATATTAGATAGAGTCTATACACTTATGGAGCTTAGAGAGAAAGAAGTATGCATCAGGAATATTCTCAGCTACAAGTAACAGAAAATCCAATAAGCAGTACATTTTTAAAAAGTGGAGCTGGGCTTCCCTGGTGGCACAGTGGCTGGGAGTCTGCCTGCCAATGCAGGGGACACGGGTTCGTGCCCCGGTCCGGGAAGATCCCACATGCCGCGGAGCGGCTGGGCCCGTGAGCCATGGCCGCTGGGCCTGTGCGTCCGGAACCTGTGCTCCGCAACGGGAGAGGCCACAACAGTGAGAGGCCCGTGTACCACATAAAAAAAAAAAAAAAAAAAAGTGGAGTAATTTTTCTCCATAAAAAAGTCTTCAGGCGCTTCCCTGGTGGCACAGTGGTTGAGAGTCTGCCTGCCGATGCAGGGGACGCGGGTTCGTGCCCCGGTCCAGGAAGATCCCACATACAGCGGAGTGGCTGGGCCTGTGAGCCATGGCTGCGTACCGCAAAAAACAAAACAAAACAAAACAAAAAAACAAAAAAAAAGTCTTCAGCAGCTCAACAATACCATCAAAGTCCCTGTGTGTTCCCTTCCTTCCACCCCAAATGTTCAGCATGGTGGCTTTTTGTTTATCACCATGTCTCAAGATGGCAGCCACAACTCTAGATATTATACCTATTTTTAAGGCAAAAAGAGAGGGTAGAGTCAACCATATCTGATTATTTTATTCAGAATACAAAGGCTTTCCAGGAAGTCCCTCAGCTGATCTTTGCTTAGATTCCATTGGCCAAAATGATTAATTGAACCAGCCCTGGCTATAAGGGAGACTGGAAATGTGAGTATCTGGTGAATGGAATTACAGTGAAGGACTTTGACTAATCATGACTCGACTTCTGAGACTAGGCCATTGCCATCCTAAACAAAACCAGGGTAATCAGAAGAACTAAACAAAACCATGGCATATGGGGAGAGGGGAGGCATGGCAGGTAGCTGACTAAAACTGTCACAGTGAGTAAGACTCAAACCAACATGGGGAGACCCCATCAGAGTTTAATGTCTAAGGCTACAAACACTTGGCCATCCAAGCTGTACATCAGGCTGAAGACATACCTTGGGATCCCAGGCACACTTTGCTCAGCAGGGAGTATGGAACCAGAGCCAGAAGCAGCAATAGCTGCTGTGGAATCAGTGGTGACAATGTTGTATGTTAGTGTTCTTGTGTGAACTACTGTCTACATGTGTCCTGGGCTTATAACCTATCTGATTACTTGGATCTAGAGGTGTCTTTTCTCTCTGCTATTACTGCTAATTCCTTGGAATTAGATACCTAGAAGCTTCTTCTTAGACTATGGATCTCTAAGTGGCCCTTTCTTCACTTAGGCACTTGTTCTCTTCAAAGAAAGAAATGTGAACCTAAATTCACACCAAATGGGAATGGTTAAAAAAACTGATATATCTTTACAATGAAATACCATAGGCAATTAGAGAGAATGATGCAATTCTATATGTGCTGATGTGGAAAGATCTCCAAGGTGTTTTGTTAGATGAAAAAAAGCAAATTGTAAGACAACACCTGTAGCATGATAGCATGTATATCTCAGATAACTTCCATGGTGTCTGTAAAATACGTCCATAAATGCTGTGATACAACTCCCTCCAACCCCTCTCCCCTGGAGTGTGGGTTGTATTTAAAGATTCACTTCAAATGAATAGAATGAAGCAGAAGACGTAGTACATGACTTCAGAGATGAAGTTATAAAAAATACCATGGCTTCCACCTCCTCATGTTATCTTAGATTGCTCACTCTGGGGGAAGTTAGTTGCCAGTCATAAGGACACTCAAGCAGCCTATGGAGTTATCCACGTGACAAGAAACTGAAGCCTCCTGCCAATAGCCATATGTGTGGGCCATCTTGGAAGAAGATCCTACACACCCAGTCTAGGCTTCAGATGATTGCAGCCCCTGCCAACATCCAAACCCACAAAAGACCTGAGCTAGAACCACCCAGATAAACTGCTCCTGAATTCCTGACCCATAGAAACCGTGAGATAATAAATGTTTGCTATTGCAAGCCACTAAATTTTAGCGTAATTTGTTATGCCATGATAGATAACTAATAATGACCCCCTTATTTACATAAGTTATAATAAGACAAGTCCTTATTCTGTGTTAGTCACCATTTTAAAAGCATCAACATTTAATCCTCACAACAACCCTCTAAAGTAGAGACCAATGTTATCCGTTTTTTAAGAAGAACCCAAGGCACAGAAGAGCAAAATAATTTGCCCAATAATGTACAGCTCTCTGAACCAAGGCAATCTTAGAGTGACTACTTGTAACCTACTATACTATACTATATTATACTATAGTATACTGTACTATAATGTGTGTGCGTGTTGTGTTGCAGGTCTTTTGGTGTGGTGTGTGGTATGTACATAGAAAAAGTATGGAAGATACATATAAAACTGTTGACCACAGTTACTCCTAGGGACAGAGGTAGAATTGGAGAAAGAGAAGGAAAAAGGGAAATTCTCATTTTTTCTCAACCAACTTCTGTACTGTTTTTTACAATAAAATGTTATAATGAAATATTGGTGTAATTAAAAATTTAACTGAGCTGGCTAACAGATGTATGCTGTTCAGAGAAATGAAGTGCTAGGGAAA
>NW_006799313.1:220777-252627 GCF_000442215.2 Lipotes vexillifer
AGGGAAAGAATGGGCACATGTGACCAAATACAAGTCATCAGCCATGGATCTGCTTAGGAGTGACTCAGATTGGCACTTGCTGTGAATTTGCAGGGGGACAGGGGCACCCCCAGCTCCCTTTCCCCTCCAGCCCCTCCAGCCCAGGGCCTCCCCCTTTTCCCACAGTCCATGAGGCAGGTAGATGGTGTGCCCTCCCTGATCCAAAGAATTCTCCCAAGACATGCCCAGAAGTCTTGCCACCTCCTCCACAGCTGCCCACGTGCTCATCAGGGTGTGTGACACGTGATGTCTTATCTGGAGACCACAAGTGGGACAGTTGGCCAGGAGCCTATTCTCAGTCTGGGCCTGAACATGGTTCAGGAATAGACTCTGAGAGCAGAGTGTTTGGGGTTTCTACTCTTGTGACTGGGAAGGATTGTGCAGCCGGTGTGCTCCCTGCCACTGTCCTTGTCACTGCGGGCAAGATATATTTAGCATCTGACCTGTGCCAGAGCTGTCAGTAGGACCTCACTGCCTTGGTAACTCCAGGGCACTGGTCACAACCTAATCCTATCTATTTTTATAAGCTCAGTTTGTGGAGTAGTGATAAGTGTTATCTTTCTGATGCAAGACAGGATCAGATGGGCCTGCCCCAGTGGCCTGTTGGAGTCTGTGCACCAGGTGATGAATGGCCTTGACCTTCTGATATGTGAGAAGTCATACCACCACCTACCCCCCTCCCTGATGGCTGCAATGGGGTAGGAGTTTCAGCCAGCTTTAGAAACAGGGCTGTCACTCATGAGTGCCAGACACCTGATGAAAATGCCCATGAAAAAGGCTTCTTCCTCACCCCTAAAGAAAAAGAGACCAGGGCTTAGATACAGATTCTTATTACAAAAGTCTCCATTGCTTGAGCAACAGTCACAGCAGACCTCATTAATCAATCCCAGTGATATTTTCCACTGAGCCCCCAAAATTTCCTTGGGAGACCATCCCTGGAAGCCTCTACCAATCAACACCAGTTCTTCCCTCTGATGAAAACCGTGCACCATCCTTGGGCTGGAGGGACTGAGAAAAAACAGCAGTGGAGACTTGATTAGGAAAGAGAGTGAAACGCTGCTGAGTTCAGGGGGTGGTGGTAGGATGAGAGAGCCTGGGTGCGTCACAGTGGTAGGGAGGAATTAATGAGGCTGAAAGATGGAATTTCGACATTAATACCAGCTGGTGAAGACACTAGGTACAAGACAGGATTAGAAGGACTGTTTCTTTTCTCGTGTGACCCTGGGTAAATCCATTCGCTACTCCAGTCCTCAGATGTCTTACCTGTAAAATGAGTGAGTTAGACCAGAAGACTTTATGACCACTCCTAACTCTGACATCCTATAATTCATGATATTTACTATAGCACAGAATTCGGTGACTGCCAGCTACAGTGCCCCTTAATTTTCTCTTCAGGGGCATGTGGAAGAGACTGCTGGTGACTCCTCAGTATCCTTTCCCCACTTCATTAGTATGAGAACCCCAGTTTTTAGCTGAGCAATTGCCACTCAGCTAAAAGACTCGATTTTGCAGGTTCCCAGCAATGTAACTGTGTTCTATCCAATGAGATGTAAGTGGCAGCATCATGTGGAACTTTGGGGAACTCTCCTTAAAAAGGAAGAGGCGGATGTGATGGATAGCACAATATCTGCCTTCAGGACAGAGACAGAAAGAGAAACAAAACACTGGAACAACTAATATTTAAATGACAAAGACATACATGCCTTTGTCTTTCAGCAGCTCTTCTGGATGTTTCATTCAGTCTTCTGGGAGGAAGAAAGCAATTGGAATCAGCTTCTATCAAATTATGGAAGAGTCAGCGACATGGAATCTATATTCCCACCTGACAACAATTTGCCAGAGCTGAATAGCGATGCCTGCTTTCACAGGGGTTGTGTTCTCCAGTTTATGACAATTGCCACCACTCACCAAACTACTTTTCCTTACACCAAACTACTTTATCCATTCCATCATTTCCCACCCGGCCCTGTAGGGCATTGGGGGCTGTGATCCCTGACCTAGAAGCTAGAATGCAAAGGGGGTCATGTGTTCCCAGCATCAGAAACAAACATCTATTGAGCACTTATATCAGAAGACTAAATTTGAAATATAGTAGTCTTTCAGATCTACTTTGAGCCTCTGTGTTGATATTTGGGAAGAGAGAGAAAGGAAAGAGGAGAGAAGAGATGAGGTGGAACAGTACAAAGAACAATAAGATCCTATTTCATCCTTTAAAGCAGGGAGGGAACACTTCTTCCTGCTGTTTCTATTTGGCTGTCTGGGACACAGATGTGATCATGGATCTCTAGCATCCATCTTGGACTTCAGGGTGAGGGCTACACGCTAGGAATGATAGAACAGAGATGTGGAAGGAGTCTGAGTGCCCGAAGACTTCATGGAACTACCACAACCAGTATTATGAGAGAGAATAAAACCTTGGGGGTGGGAAACATTTTTTTCTGTATCCTGTCTCATGAAGCCAACCCTAATCATACTGATTACAGGCTCAAGTTCAAATCCCAGATCTGCCTGTGCGATCTTCCTGGGAGCCCCCAGTTTTCTACAGGAGCAAAATCCAGCTGCTACCCAGTTGACAATCCCAAATATGTTACTCCCCCTTCAGCCTCCGGGGAGTCACAGGATCACTCCAGCCACTCCAAGGGGCCACCTAAACACAGGATTGGGAATCAGATCCTACCTGGCTGTGTGTATCAATAAGGATGGTTTGGGCAACAGATAACAGAAAATCCAAGTCAACTATTTTAAACAGTAAGGACATTTTGTTGTCTCCCTTGACAAGAAGTTCAGAAGTAGAACCGTTTCAGGGCTTGTTAATCCAGTGGCTCAGCAACACCATCATGCGCTCAGGCTCTTTACATCATCCCACCTTGCCATCCATCCACAGTGTATTGGCATTTGTCCTCACTGTGACCCTTCTTGGTTGCAATTACTCCAAGCAACCTGTCCTCAACCAACAAACTCCAAAGCCATGGAGACTAAGACTGTAGCTTTTACTGTCATTGTTCTTTAAGATTGTGGAAAACTTTCCCAAAAGCCCCATCAACAGTCTTCCCTCATGCCTCATTGATTAGAATTGCATTATACACTCATCCCCAAACCACTCACTGGCAAAGAGGGTAGAATTATTATGATTGGGTCAAACCAATCAAGATTTATTCTCTGGGGACAGGGAGGGGTAGGTAAGATCTTCCCTGAAACCATGGCTGCCCAATAGCAAACAAAAGTGGGGTTCTGCTAGGAAGGAAGCAGGAAATAGCTGTTAGATAGGCAATGAACAGTTCTACCAAACCATGTAAACTTGGGTCACTCATTTTCCCTCTCTGTGCCTCAATTCCCTTATCTGTAAAATGGGAAGAATGCATTAGAGTTCTAGAGCCCTCCAAGTTATCTTCCCAATTGATGATGAGTGTCTAGTGCTAGTGGCAGAAGATGCTCCCAAACTGACTTACATTCAGAGATCACAGCAGCATCAAAGTAGCCTATGAAGGGCTAGGAAGGACTCATGAAGGTGATAAGGCTGTGGTGTCTTTTGTGACTCCTTCTCCAGGGAGCCCCTTTATAGTATGAAAACCCCCCTTAAACTCTCTCGGGCCACTGGCCTTTCCAAGGGGAGGACGTTGTTCATCACTGACCAGACCTCACCCATCAGCCCAGTCATTCATTCATTCATTTGCCACTTTGGACCTACTGTATATTCTGAGCTCTGCATTGGGCCTCCACTCTGCTCTATCAGGGGAAAAGGTGAAGAAGAATTTAGGGGTAGGGGGTCGGGGACAGATGGAAAAAGAGCTGTAAAATCCAGGTACAAGATTTTCCTCTGCCCGTCAAATTCTAGTTCACAACTCACTTCTCCCAGGAAGCTTACCAGATTCCTCCAGCTTTCTGTTCAACATGGAGCATGTATACCCCTGGAGACACCCTCTGGTCTGCCAGGAGAATGAGAAGTCACAAAATAAATATGATGCATCTTTCTGAAACATCAGATCATATGAAGTTTGGGAAAGAGGGTAGGTTAATAAATGAAACTCGTCAATGGTTTAAAACATTAATTTAGGTTGAATTAACCATGGGCATATTAGAAAGAAAAGATGGTATGAATTTTTTGAAAGAAATAAGATTTCTAAGAATGTCAGGCTTCTTGAGCTTTGGCCCACAGATCACTTAGAGAGTGACAGACATTCATCCTCCTCGGTCACTATGGGAACCAGGAGAGGAGTCTGATACCCCATTCATTCAAATCCCTGGCTCTGCCACTTACCAGCTTGATAGCTCAACATTTGGGGGCAAAGTATTTAACCTCTGGGAGCCTGTTTTCTCTTCTCTTAAAGGAGCTCCATTGTTAAATGGAGGGGTTAACCACACTGACCTCACTAAATGAGTTTAAGGGCCAGAAGTGATAGTGCCTGGAAATGCTTAGCATACTCATTTTTATTGAGCAATAAGTGCTTCCTAGTCAAAAAACAACAAACAACCAATATGTGTTAAGCACCTTCTATGTGCCAAGTACTGTGATAGGCATTAGGGAAATAAAGTTAAGAAGGCAGTATCGGGCTTCCCTGGTGGCGCAGTGGTTGAGAGTCCGCCTGGTGATGCAGGGGACACGGGTTCGTGCCCCGGTCCGGGAAGATCCCACATGCCGCGGAGCAGCTAGGCCAGTGAGCCATGGCCGCTGAGCCTGCACGTCTGGAGTCTGTGCTCCGCGACGGGAGAGGCCACAACAGTGAGAGGCCCGCATACCGCAAAAAAAAAAAAAAAAGAAGGCAGTATCCATCAACCAAGTGCCTATTCTGTACTGAGCAAGGTCTGAACCAGGTGCTTTCACATACACTACAAAGACAAATAAAATGCAATCCCTGTATTTTAGGGGCAAGGCAGGTATGCCGAGAGTGCAGAATGCTCAGTGCTTGGAACTTCACTTCATTGGATCCTCATGACTATGACAGTAATGACATAGCCATGATAGTGTCTTAAACCTGCTTCCTTTAATTTATAACAATGCACCCTGTGAATTCTTGGTAGATATATGTTACAATCAAATACCAAAAGCAAAAGGCTAGAGACAATGTGGACGACTGCCAGTTACCAAAACCCTACCACCTCTAATTTTTACCTTAGCTATCCCCTCCAGCCTCCTAGATCATTATATCACTGTTTTTTAAATTGAGGTATAGTGGATGTACAATATACAAGTTTCGGGTGTACAACATAGTGATTCACAATTTGTGAAGGTTATATTCCATTTATAGTTACAAAATATTGACTATATTCCTTGTGTTGTACAATATATCCTTGTAGCTTATTTATTTCATGCATAGTAGTTTGTTCCTCTCAATCCTCAACCCCCATGGGGCCCCTCCCCCGCTATATCACTTTTGCACTTTATATCACTTTTGCACTCAGACCATGTGCCACAGTTGGAATTCTGGCTGTGTCCCTTACCAGCTGAGTAACCTTGGGCAAGCCCCTTGACCTCCTCAGATTTCTTTCTTCTCATTTGTAAAATAGGAATAAAAATAGCTCCTTCCTCAAAGGACTGAGTGGTTCTTTCCTGTGTGTTAAGCAGGACAAAAATAGTTCCAACCTTATACAATTGAAGGAGATAATATACCTAAGCCCTTAGCACATTGCCTGGGACACAGAAAGTGTCACATAAATGAAGCAGCAGGGCTTCCCTGGTGGCGCAGTGGTTAAGAATCCTCCTGCCAATGCAGGGGACACGGGTTCGAGCCCCGGTCTGGGAAGATCCCACATGCAACTAAGCCCGTGCGCCGCAACTACTGAGCCTGCGCTCTAGAGCCCGTGTGCCACAACTACTGAAGCCCATGTGCCTAGAGCCCGTGCTCCGCAACAAGAGAAGCCACCGCAGTGAGAAGCCCAAGCACCACGACGAAGAGTAGCCCCCGCTCGCTGCAACTAGAGAAAATCCCGCGCGTAGCAACGAAGACCCAACGCAGCCAAAAATAAATTTAAATAAATTGTAAAAATAAATAAAGTAGCGGCTGTTATAATAATCATTATTATTGCTCCTTACCGCTCTGCATAACCTTTTACCAGAGCTATAGCACACTGGTTCATTCTTCTACTTGGTATGAGTCATCTCCTGTCATCTCCCCTGGGATAAGTATGAGAAAACCAGTGGGAGTCAGTGAAACACAGAAGCAAGTGAGTCCTCAGCTAGAATAATCCATCTTTGGGGATGATAAAAGAACCAGCCCTGACCGAGCAGGTGTGCTGGACCCTTCACTTGCCTCTTCAGAGCCCATCCTCAGGTCACTCTCTGAGAAAGCCACCAACCCACACATCCACAATGACTCTTCATGAGCCCCCTATTCTTCATCCAGAATCTAGAGGGGGAGATTCTTCTCCGACATCACGAGATATGATGCAGTTATGGTGTTTCCCTGGCTAGCTGACACCCAACAGGATGACATCATATTATATAATCATTCCTTACCCCCATGTTAGCCTATTTGAATTTCTTTTCAGGGTGTTTGCATGTGCATCTGTGTGTTTTCCATTTTCAGCCCAAGTGAGCAAACTGTCCTCTGGCTTATTGGAGTGCACATCAGATATTTTTGGTGCTGTATCTCTTCAGAAACAGGAAATAGTCCTTCTTTTGAGATAGAAAGGCAGACCATTTCCATATGTTGGTTTCAGAGACGGTTGAGAATTAGGGAAGAAGCGATCAGGGTGGGAAAGCTCACGGCAGTGGTGTCTGGCACAAGTGAACTGACATCGGCCATCTTAACCTGAACCTCACGCTTTTCTCTTCTGCAGAATGAAGGCTTTGGACCCCCACGATCTTAAGCTTGTTTCATTTACCCATTAAACAAGTAACTATTGAGCTCCTGCTGTATGCCAGGCACTGGAGACACCACGATGACCAAGACAGACTCAGTCCTGCTCTCACTAGAACTAGCTTACGTTCTAGTCACAAAAATGATAAACAAATCACTTCAGGCAGTGAGGACCACGAAAAAAATTAAGAAGGACCATGAGATAGACAGTGCTTTGTGTGCATCAGGGAGACTCACCTTCGATGGGGTGGTCAGACAAGGCTCCTATGGAAGCCACATTTAGGCTGAGAATTGAACAGGAAGGAGCCAGCCATCGGGGAAGAGGTGCCACGCAGAGAGAACCATTATAAAAGTTACAGAATTCTCCATGGGGAATCAATCTGGGTCTACAACACAGGTGCCACTGAGCTGGCCCAGATGAGGAAATGCTGCTTATTCACACACGCTGTGATGACACAGACCTCCAGCCCCTAGGAGGGGGCATGACCTGACCACTTCCCTGCAAAGGTCTGAGAATGCCTACTACGTGCAAGGCTCAGCGTGTCTAAGTCAGAATCACTGCTCAGAGCCAACTGGCTGGAAGCGAGAGAAATGCACGCTGACCTTTCTGAGCAGCGATGACAATGATAAATGAAGGGAGATTTGGATGCTCGCCCTTGACTATAAGAGGAAACAGCCCGATTGTGAACTGGGCTCATGTTCCAAAGCTTAAGTTTCACCAGCTACACAGTTTCCAGAGTTGTTTGCTCCCACAGAGCACGGCAGGAATTTGGACATAAGGACTGACCTCCTGGACTTAAGGACTACTCAGCTCTCAGCCAAGATCTCTGAGCTGGGAAAGCTTGCAGCCGCGGCTCTGGGATGGGCTGCCCGGGTGGGCACACGGGTGACAGGCAACGTAAAGGGCCGTGCAGGGAATCAGAACACCTGGGTCACAGTCCCAGCAGAGTCCACAGGAGTCAGGAAACGTCTCCAGCCATTATAATCGAAATGAGAGCATCCGCTGGGGGCCAGGCATGGGGTGGGCTCCGCACACGGGGTATCTCATTTACCCCTTGGCACAACTCCTTAGGGTAAGTACTACCGTCGTCCCTACCAGACAGATGAGGCTGCAGGAGGTTTTGCAACTTGCCCAAGGTCACTTTCAGCGGCAGAGGTGGGATTCTAACTTGGGTCAAGCTAATTTCAAGTTACCTGTTCACTCTCTTAGCAATTCATCAGTTACAGGGGAAGAGTAATGATATGTGTCCTACCCACCTCGTGTAGTTGTTGGAAGACTCAGACAAGATGAGAGGGTGCTTTGTAAACACGGATGCCCTGTTCCTGTGTCTGCTGGTCCCAGGGCAGCTCCCAGCAGCCCCGCTGTCTGCACAGTTCCTGCCCACCCCACCTCCGCTCACCGATTTCCACCCTCCCACGCCTGGATGGACGCCCCCCTGCATCAGTGCTGCATCCACCCCTGAAACTGCTGCCCACGCTGCCCCTGGGCAGTGGTACATCCCTGCCTTTCTCCAGAGCAGCAGCAGCCCTGCCCCCACCCTGCTGGGAAGTCTTGGCATGCAGCCAGCAGGATGGGGGCGGGTGTGCGGAAAATCTGAGGAGATGTTTTCCTTTCTTGGGAAGAAAGCCAGACTGCAGTTTGCTGGAGTTTTATAAATTATGCACCCAAAGAAGATTACATTTAGGAAGAAAAGAGAAAAAATATATTTTGTTATTTGCTTAGTGCGCTGGGTTGGCTGAGCCAGGGCCAAACCGCACATAGTTGACCTAACTTGCTGTGTTTGCAGAGCAGCCCGTGTTCCAGGGGACGGCCGGGAATACCACAGAACAGCCAGCAGTGCTCTGCAGGCCTTTTCCAGCCTGCTTTCCAGCTTGCTCCAGCCTGGGCCTGGGGCTTGGTGTCTTGGGCCTGGAAGGCTGGGGGGCTCAGAGGAAAGGTGGGCAATCATGATCTGTCTCTGCACACACCTTTCTCACGCCCTACCCCTTCAACCCTGTGAGGCTCAACCCCCAGGGGAGCTGACACCGCCTCCGGGAAGCCTTCCCGGAGCCCTGAACCTGGGTCAGGCTCTTTCTTAGGGGCTCCCACAGCACCCAGTCCTTACCACACTGTATTATCACCCTGGCCACCAGCTAGTCTTCTGCAGGCTCTGAGGGCAGAGACCTGGTCAGTTTTGCTCCCTACGGTATCCCCAGTGTGACATTTCAGTGAAGAAATCAACGAAGCCCGCATAGGAGGGGTCACCCAGCTCAGCAACAAGAGTTCCCCCAGCAGAAGACAGGCATCCTGGGTGTTGTGTTGTGCTTTCTGTGCCATGTTTTCCTCCATCTGTTTTCCTGGCCTCATCTCCTACTCTTCTCAGCCTCCCACTACATGCTGCTTGCAATTTCCCACCATTCTATTTCTGCCCCCATCCTTTGCTGACCCCCGCCCCTCTGCACCCCATCCTTT
Source organism: Lipotes vexillifer (assembly GCF_000442215.2). Classification (NCBI taxonomy): domain Eukaryota; kingdom Metazoa; phylum Chordata; class Mammalia; order Artiodactyla; family Lipotidae; genus Lipotes; species Lipotes vexillifer. The sequence goes on from NW_006799313.1 coordinate 230,066, forward strand.
CACCTTCAATCTCAGTCCAACCTGCTCTCATGGAGGAAGGCCTGCTCCACCCCGCCCAGTGCCGCCTCCCCCATTGTTAGAAACCCCTTATCTTGGGTCCCTACAACCCTACCATGCTTATCACTGGGCTGACCGCAAGGCCTCCAGTGATTTGTTTATATAGCTGTCCCAGCACCCCCAGACTCCAGGCTGCTGGGGAGCAGAGGCCTGTCCTAATCCTCTCCCTGTCCCTAGCACTAAACACGCAGCAGCTGTTCAATACATGCTTGCAGAATTAATTAATTAACTAACACATGCGGAAGGTAATAATAGCATGCGTGTCACGGGGCAAACTGTGATTAAGATCCCGGCAAACCCTGTGAGCTCAGAGAAGGGAGCAATTGCCGCAGGCTGGGGCAGGAGAACACCCTGTAAAAAGAACAACCGATGGAAGATAAAGCACCGAAGGCAGGATGGAGAACAGCCAGAGGGTAGCAGGGGAAAAGTGAGAAGAAGTCTGGGCTGTAAAAAACATAAATCAGATCGTGGCCTGCGGCCTCTTAAAATACTAGTGGCTTTTCCCTATATTTAGGGGAAAATCCAAACATCAAAGCGCATGAGGCCCCATGGACGAATCCAGTCCTCAAACTTTGGAAAAAGGGAAACTGAGTCCCAGAATGACATTTACAGGGATGCTATGATCACAGTGTTTTTATTTAAGACACAGCTTTTTGTCTAAAAAAATATTTTTAGCAAATCATACGTAATATTTTTACTATGAATGTATTTGTCTTCAGTTTGAAATCCTTGGTACAACTCTCCAGAGTATTTTCCGTATGTGAACCACATCCTGTGAGCCTTCCCTTACAGGACATAGTGGAGATGTTTGTTTCTTCCATCATACCTCATTTGAAAGTTGTCCTATTTAATGGGTAAGAACCTGTTCTGGGGTTGTTTATCTTTTCAATTGCTATGGGATCTTAATGTTACAGACTTCAAACCAAGTCTCCTGAGAACCAGGGAAAGACAACTTGTTTACTTTTTCCATCACTAGCTGCTGAGGCCCCTCTTTGTGCCAGCACTGGGCCAGGAGTCACTTGGACGTGTCCCTGCCCACAAAGAACTTATGATCTGAGAGGAGAGAGGTGTGTACTCCATATCAGGTGATAAGATTTGACGCAAGCACTGCGCTCGCCACTTTACATACATCACTTCTTACTTCCCCAATAATTATAAAAGGTAGACAGTATTACCCTCATTTTATAAATGAGAAAACTGCAGCTGAGAGAGAACAAAGGCTCACCCATGTCTCACATCAAGTGAGTGGGAGAGTGGGGACCTGAGCCCAGGTGTGTGCTTTACCTCAGTCTAAAGCAAAACAGGTTTAGCTGTACAAAGGAAGAGAAGAAATTGCTTCAACAGTTCCAGGTAGTAGATGCTATCCCACAATGCACTTAGCCCATCTGAAGGAAGTGATCATACGTGTTAGAGCTAACAGTTGTTAATCATCTATGTGTATCACATGCTTTTGTATAACTCTGTTCCTCACAGTAACCCCCAAGGAAGGTAATGAAATTCCACAGCTGCAAAGTAGGTGCTGCAATTCCATTTTACAGTGGGGTCTTAAGAGATGTTCAGAGAGGCTAATGGGTCACACAGAGACAGAACCAATATTCTAACTCTGTCTCAATGTAAAGTCTTTTTTTTTAATGTTCCCAGCTTAGAAGAAGCAATGAGCATCTAACCATTCGGTTTACTATTTATGACTCTGGGAAGATCACTGAGAAAGGACCTCAGAAATTGCTCTCAGCAGAGAAGGGCTCAGACTGAGGCAGGAACTCATGGGAAATATATGGAAGAGTTTCCATCTCTAAAACGGCTGGTGAGAATGGGCCCAGGAGACTGGGACAGACTCCTGTTACCTCACTGCAGAGCAAGGCCCTTCCAGCTACTAACACCAGCCCTGAAATGGCATGGCCCCCAAATAGGGGCTGGACCAAAGTCAAGTTACCCAAAGGCACAACTCATCACCAAACCCATTCTAGATTCAGGGAAAGGTATATAGTCGAGTTTAGGAATGGAAAAACAACCAGCCAGAGCCACCAAAGGACAATCCAAGATGGCAGTCTACAGAACTGCCAACAGGACAGTCAGAGAGACCAGGAAGCAGACTAACACAGCAAGGCTTGTCTGACCTGCCCAGGGCCTGGCACAGAGCAAGCAGGAGTTTATAGCATAGTGGAGGGTCTTCATATCCCAAGCCAGCTAAACCACTTGGGAGAGTGGAGATGGAGACAGAGAGAAAAGGAGAAAGAGAGAAGAGAGAGAGCAATTAAAATGGTGCCTTTGACCCCACCAGTCATTGTACCCCTTGAGCACATGCCCCTGAGTGAATAGAGGTGGGAAGTCAGCTGTCCCTCAGGAGACTATGTCCCCTCAGACCTCTCTTAGATAGGCATCAAATGACATTAAGGGTGATTGTTGTAGGTAGGTAGGTATTTGCATGCACTGTGACCTCTAAATGCAAACAAACACAACATTGTAAAGCAATTATACTCCAATAAAGATGTTAATAAATACATAAATAAATGCAAACCAACCAATTCATATGGTGCTCTTCCAAAGAAAGAGTGATATGTCCAAATACTAGAAAATAAGATCTCTGTGATGGATTAAGTGAAATTCTGCAAAGGGTTACTTGCCTAATGTGGAGTCGTAGGGAATTTTGACCATGTCAGCTTTTAATCTTTTGTGCTGACTTTGGAATTATCTCCAGGTGGATGAGACTCTTCTGTCAATGGATTTGTGGTGCGATGAGGCATCTTCTGAAGGCCCAGGGCCCAGAGCCTGAGGTCTGACAGGAACTGATATTTAGTTCATGAAAAGTGGTTTTGTTTTTAAAATAAAGATAGCTAAATTCCTTACCAGTAGCAATTGTAGTGTGGCAGGTTAGCCCCGCTGGGAATGTATCATGGAGGCTCTCCAGGAAAGAAAGAAAAGCATTTTTTTCCCCTATTGCTCTCTCCTATCTCTCTTTACTCCAGGAGACCTAAGGTGCTCTGAGGGAAAGTTTAGGGATCTTTATTTTCTAAAGCGAAGCTCTGTTGAGCTATAGACAAGCTGAAACAAGATGGTGGCAGAGTCTTGAAGAAAAGGCAAGTAAAGTTCCTCGAGGGAGAGCATGGTGGACAGAGGAGTGGGGAGTATCTGAGAGACAGGGGTATATACCCTGCTGCCATGTGGTGTCCCAAAGAGGACTACCCTTGGAGAGGAGGTGACTGCCAGATGCCTCTGGAGGCTGACACTCAGCACAGTGGCCTTAACCTTTGAAAAGGGTTCCTGTGGTCAGTAAAGGGCTAAAGATTTGCAAGGTGAAATAAGACCGGAACAGCTGGAAGTCCCTTCCAAGAAGCAGTCTTGGGCAAATGGCAGAAGACCACAGCACCAGACATCAGCATTGGGAAGCAAAGAAGCGATGCAACAGTGGAACCACCATGAGTTACAGCCCAGTGCCTCCTGCATTTTCCCAGAACCAGGAATCTTGTACCATCCAATGGAAGGAATGGGGGAGCCCCACTAGCGACTGATATTGGGTTCCCCTCCGCCTGAGGAGTGGAAAGAGGGCGCTCAAGCTGTTTGACTTTTATTTCAAAAAGTGAATGAATCTATCGTTGCTTAGGCCTGAGTTCTCCATAATTTCTTCCCAAATATCATTATTACTGTAATGATGACAATACCTACCATCAGCAGAGGGCTTCTGCAGTTGCACTTTCACAGTGTACACTTTCCTGAGTTCTGGATATTATTATCCTTTGGGGTGTGGATTCTAGAAAGGATCTGTAGCCTTCGATTTCATCCTCCAAAGTTGGGACCTCTTTTTTTTTTTTTGCGGTACGTGGGCCTCTCACTGCTGTGGCCTCTCCCGTTGCGGAGCACAGGCTCCGGATGCGCAGGCTCAGCGGCCACGGCTCACGGGCCCAGCCGCTCCACGGCATGTGGGATCTTCCCGGACCGGGGCACGAACCCGTGTCCCCTGCATCAGCAGGCAGACTCTCAACCACTGCGCCATCAGGGAAGCCCAAGGGACCTCTTTCAGAACACTTTTGAGCGCTTCACTGATGCTTGCCATTATGCATTTCAACCTTTTAGAGAACTGAGTTTCTTGTAATAACATCACTGGAACTCTCTCTGTGAACAAGAGCCACTAGATGGCCTCACGTGTGTCATAGTGTGATGACCAACATGACTGACACAGACTAGTTGCTTAATAAATATTTGTTGAAAATAAAAAATGAGTAACTGAATAAATTATTGGATTAATTTGATTAAGCTAGGTTTTTTAAATTAATAGACTTTATATCTTAGAGCAGTTTTAGTTTACAGAAAACACGGAGTTCTCATACACTCCCTCCCCCTACTCCACCACATACAGAGTCTTCCCCGTCATTAACATCTTGTGTTGCTGCAGTGCATTTGTTATAATTCATTATGCAGTATTGATACATGATTATTAATTTAAGTCCACAGTCCACAATCAGGTTCGTTCACTCCCTGTGTTGCATGGTTCCATGGGTTTTGACAAATGCATAATATCATGTATTTACTATTACGGTGTCGTACAGAATAGTCTCACTGCCCTAAAAATCCCCTGTGCTTCGCCTTAAAATTCCTCCCCCCTCTTCCCTAGCTCCAGGCGGTCACTGATCTTTTTACTGTCTCTACAGTTTTGCCTTTTCCAGAATGTCATATGGTTGAAATCGTACAGTATGGAGCCTTTTCAGACTGGCTCCTTTCACTTAGCATTATGCATTTAAGATTCCTCCATGCCTTTTGTGGCTTGATAGTGCATTTCTTTTTAACCCTGAATAATATTCCATTGTATGGATGTATCAAAGTTTATCTATTCACCTGTTGAAGGATATCTTGGTTGCTTCCAATTTTTAGCAATAATGAATTGAGCTGCTATAAACCTTTGTTTGCAGGTTTTTGTGTGGACATAAGTTTTCAATTCATCTGGGTAAATACCTAGGAGCATGACTGCTGAATTTTATGATTATGTTTAGCTGTGTTAAGCCTGTTTTTCCAAAAGCTATTTCTAGCCAGCGTTATCTCATAAAACAGGGGAGGGAGAGGGTAGTAAGCTATGAGCTGACTTCCCCCAGTGTGGAACTATAAAACAGGTCTGCTTTTATTTGTACTAAAAAAAATGTTTACCTTCAGAGTGTATACCCAAGTTCTAGTAAATTTGGATTTAGTGAATAATACGAATTATGAATTAGTGAATATATCATTGCCCCCATGATTTCATTTTGGCCTTTTCAATTTGGCTGCCAAGACATACTAGTCTGAGAAAGTCCCTATTCACCGGAATTATACGTGCTAGTGGGAGAAACAGTAAATAAACATACAGCCAAAACCCATTCAGGTGGAAGTGCTGGAGAGGAAAAGACCACAAATAATCAGGCAAGAAAACAAATGAATTTTTCTATCAGCTTTACATGGTGAATCTGCTGTGGGGCAGCCAAACTAGGATTTGGGGGAGTGGGGTAGGGGTCGGGCCAGGGTGGGTAATGCAGAGATAATTTGCTTCAAAGAGATACTACTAGAAGCTTTCTTGAGATATTTTCCAAGATGTTCAAGTGGCCTTATAGCAGGGGAAGGCAGGTTAGTAGTTAAGGGAAAAGATGCATGTTTGGGGCAAAGAAAAACTTTAAAACATGAAAACAGAAAAGCAAGAAGCCTTTACGTCTTCTTCCTCCAACACCAGCTTCAGCTGGGTACGTCCCTTTCCAAGGAAACTGGAAGTCTTACTTTTTTTTTTACTGCCCCTCATTTTTACTTTGCAGGTAGTTAAGTGCTCAAGAAGAGCTCACTACATCAAAAGGGGGCGCTTTCACCAATACACACATGAAAAAAAGGAGCTCCAGTTTTACCCTCAAAGTTCAACTACCACAAAAGCCCACCACAAAACCAGAAATAACCTCCTCTCGGTAATCAAGTGTCTTTAAGTGGTGTTGGAAAGAAGCCAGCATATACATTTTCAGAGCTTCATAATCATTAACTATTCTCCACCATCCCAGAAAATGTGAACTTGGATGAGCTCCAAGCATCTTAGCAACAAGCCAACAGCTCCCAACCAGAGCCCTCGGCCTTCTGATGCGGCCAGAATCCCAGAGACAAAGCATTATTTATCGACATAAACTGTCTTGCTTCTGAAGCTGGAATCCCAAGAACCAAGCTAATGAGAAGACTCCGTGCCAGGATGTCATATTGAGTTAAGAAGGCCAACCCAGTCACAGTCCATTTCTCTATGCTCAGCCCAGACCAGAGGAAACACAGGGCAAACGTATACAGCAGCTTCTGAAAGGCCCCAACACTTGATGCTCGAACACCAAGACAATCACTGTCTTCAGCTGGGAGCGTGGGAAAGGGCACAGAACACGGAATGTTTTCTGAACGGATGGGCAGGGACCTTCATGGAGTAGCAAAAGCTGCCAGCTGCAGGCCTCGGCAGCACGATGCTCCCAAACTCCTGAGTATGGCAGTCAGGGCTCTTGCTTGATGAGCCTGAGGGTGAGACCCAACCCTTCTTTTCTCCTTCTAATCCCACCTCTACAAAAGTCTTCATCTAGGGCCCAACTGCCGGCACAGCTAGAAGAGGCAACCTCAGCATAGCAATAGGGGTCCCTCGGTTTCAGGAGGATAAGGCACCTCTCTGAAAACCCCGAGAAGAGGTGACATTTCTCTGCACCCCACCCGGAATTACCTTTGGTTGTTTCCTGACTCTGAAACATCCTCATATTTTTCCTTCTAATATATGTTTTTTCCTTAATCTTGGGGCAACTTAGAAAGCCAAGCATAGAAGAGGGCTTCAATTTGTGTTAATAACAGCAAATGATCACTGAAATTTACTGAGCTCTATGCATAGCAATGCACTAAGTGCTTTATATCCATCACCTCAATCCTCACAAGAACTCTATAATTTAGGAATATCAGGGACCCCATTTTACTGATGAGAAAACAGAGGCTTAGAGAAACTAGGTTAGCAGTTCTCAGAGCGTGGTCTCTGGACCAGAAGCATTAATATCACCTGGGAATTTGTTAGAAATGAACATCCTCATGCCCCATCAGGCCTACTGAATCAGAAACTCTGGGGGCGGGGCCAGCAATGAATTTCAACAAGCCTGGCAGGTGATTCCCACGCATGCGAAAATGTTGAGGACCCCTGGACCGGCTGACCTACCCAAAACCACACAGTCACCAGGATCCAAATTCCAGCAGTTTGGCTCCAGAGCCCTGCTGCTAACTTCTGTGCTATGAATTTATCTGGACACAGACCTAAGGGGCCCCTCTCCTACCTACAATCACAAACTCCAGATGTAGAGAATCAGCATCTGTTAATAGATGCTTGGCCACTGAAAATGTCTGGTCAGATTCATAAGGGGGAGAAAAGGGAGAAGCAACCTGCCTTTTCTACTTTAAGGTTTTCACTTCTCTCTGATTTAATAGGGCTCTGTCACATTCCTCACAGGAACGAGGATTTCTTGCACCCTAAACACCCCGCCCTAGTCACAAGGGCACTCCCAGAGGCTACAGTCCGGCCTTATGGAATCTTCATTTCACACCCAGAGAGCGGACAGAGCAATGCAGAGGAACGAAGTGGGGAGTAGCTGATATTAAAAATGAAAAAAATTAAAAGCATCTGTATTAATTTCCTAGGGCTACCATAATAAAGTGCCACAGACTAGGGGGCTTAGAACAGTGGAAACGTGCTGTTTCACAGTTCTGGAGGCTGGAAGTCTGAAATCAAGGTGCTGACAAGGCCCTGCTTCCCGAGAAACCTGTAGGAGAAGGATCTTTCCCTGCCTCTTCCAGCCTCTTGTAGCCCCGATGTTCCTTGACTTGTGGCAGCATAATTCACTTGGCATTCTTCCTGTGTGTCTTCACATCATCTCCCCCATGTATGTTTGTGTGTCCAAACTTCCCCCTTTTAATAAGAATACTAGCTTTATTGAAGGGCCCACTCTACTCCAGTATGATTTCATCTTAACTAACTACACCTGCAATGACCCTATTTCCAAATAAGTTCACATTGTGAAGGTCTGGGGGTTAAGACTTCAACACATGAATGTTGGGAGCACACAATTCACCCATAACAGTATCTGTTTATGAGGGTAGGGGATTATACTACAGAAGTTTTCATGCATAGTGTTTGCCACAGGACCATTTCAGGGACTCGTAGACTGACATCAACAAGGCCATCTACCTGAGGGTAGTTTCCATCATGGCTGATGATCAGAACCTGGCACTTGTTAAAACCAGAACTTCCCAAGCTGCCTCCCAGACATCCTGAATCAGAAAGAGATTCAGAAAGTTGTGTGTTAACAAGCACCCCTGTGATCCTAGCCCTTTGATGCCCTCAAATTTGGGAAGCACAATTCTAGCCAACCCACATGGATGTTCAACATTCTGGCCCATGTGACAGCCAAGCGCCTCTGAGGTGGTATCCAGACTCCCTCAACTCTCCAGCCACCAAGATGCCCGTGGTAAGTTCTAAGTTCAGATCAGTCACCTCAGGAACACTTGCCCTGAGGACTACTACAGAATTTTCTTTACACTCAGGTCCCAGATTACCTACTTTGGTCCACAGTCAGCGCCAAAAGTTCAGAGAAACTGAATTCTAAGCTAGATGATTTCACTGAGTGGAAGCCAAGTTGAACCAGGTCCCCTGGGATCCATCTTCACCAACCCAATAACTTCTCTTCAAGTGCCTCTGCTCTCTTGCCCCTTTCTCTCCATCAAAGGGCTTTCTCTTCCAGTACCTCAGCCTGTACAGTAGTCATCCTGGTTGCTTTCATCCCCAAGACTACATGACCCTTCAACTCAGTTCCCCACAGCTCAATCGCTCAGTTTCTCAAGGTTCCAATTCCAAATTTCCAAAAGAATCCAAGTCCATCCTGGGTTAGGTAATCTTACTTCACCCAGTTAACTGTGACCGAGTAGTAGGTCACACAGTACAAAGCCAGCACCTCAGCCAGGCATCTCATCAAGGGCTGTAGGTGAAAGCAAGGGTTCTATGGGTGGGCAGCACCCAAGGCACGTCTCCTACAGTAATACCAGAAAGTGAGTGCCATTTTCTAAGCACCTACTAGATGACAGACACTGACCTACATGTAATTCTCACTTTAAACATTCAAGGTAATTATTACAGATACGGAAACTGAAGCTCACAGAACTGAGGTAATTTATCAAGGGTCACTCAGCTAGTCAGGGGTGGACTAAGAATTCCAGCTCAAGTCCACCAGATTTCACAGCGGTGTACTTTTCTTTTTGCCTTCCAGCCTAAGGCAACCGGACCAAGAGATGGAACCATTTCATCACATCAAGGGGAAAGAAATGGGTCAACAATCTCTACCCTGTCTATCTGGCTGGAAAGTGCATTGGGAAACCTCTACAAAGATAAATGTGAACCTTTGAACATGCCTGCTACCACCAGACCCCATCGTGGTGTTTGCTGCAGAGCATCTGTTCACCTCTGCCCTGTGGCTAGAATTGGTCATGGCCACAGCAGGAGTCTTAGCAGCTGTCCAAGACCCCCTGGAAAGAACTGCCCACTGCTTACAATCTGGTGGTATGGCCACATAAACAGAATCTGAATTCTCAGCTCAGAGCTTGGCAATCCAAGGTGAGTGCTATTTGAATTGGAGTAAACTTCTTGTTTTTTCACTAAGAAACTTAGCGTCCAATGCCAAAATATTGGTCAATTGTGTTCAAGTTTGGTATAACAGAGCACGAACCATAGTCATAGGCAACTCTCAACTGTAATGCCACCCCCCAAACCACAAGAAAGGGGTCAGGCCCACCGAGGTTTTGCCCCAGAAAGGAGGCGGGTTTCACACTATCATGTGGAACAGGCCACTCTCGTTGGCACTTGCAATGGTTCTTTCTTTGTGTCAACTTGGTTGGGTTATGGTACCCACCTGTCTGGTCAAACACTAGTCTAGATTTTGCTGTGATGGTATTTTGCAGATGTGACTAACATTTACAATCAGTGGACTTTCAGCAGAATATCCTCAATAATGTAGGTGAGATTCATCCAATCAATTTTTTTTTGTCACTTGACAAAATTGTATTAGGGGCATGGAACTCTGCACATAGCAGAGTTGAAGGATATTAAATAAACAAAACTGGCCAGAGGGGAGGATTCTTAAAGATGGTAGGAGAGGCAGTTAGAACCAGAATTTGGACTCAATTACATGTATAATGAGGTCCCACTAAAAGACAAAGAAATTGATAATTAATGTAGGGTTTTCTGGAAATTAATATGACTGATAGGGTGGAATAATACAGAAAATGGAAGGACTTAGAACTGTGTAATAGGTGAGGTCTTTGTCAATATTTTAGGATAGAGTTTCATCCAATCAATTGAAGGCCTTAAAAGCAAAAACTAAAGTTTCCCAGGGAAGGAGGAATTCTGCCTCAAGAAATCCAGCCTGAGTTTCCAGCCTGTTGGCCTGCTCTACAGATTTCAGACTCAATAATTCAGTCCAGTATCAACTCTTATCTGAATTTCCAGCTTTCGAGCCTGAAATTTTCTCTCCCTCTCTCTCTCTCCCTGACTGATAACAGTCCTTACCCACTGGACTGCTGATGGCGACCTGATGACATTTCCCTCACACTGACAGAGTAACTCCTGCAGCTGGGGCCCCAGGCCAGATAAGGAGAGGGAAGCAGACCATGCTCTGCAGTGCCCGGGGGCAGGTATCTTAGAGTGAGTCCCTCCTTCTTCCACAGGCTCCTTTCTCTCCCCCAGAGACTCAGGTAGCCTCAGAGAGCTCACTGAGGTTGGTATAGACCCTCACTACTCAAAGCATGGCCCACAGACCAGCTGTATGAGCATCACTTGGGAGCTTATTATTTATTTATTTATTTATTTATTTATTTATTTATTTATTTATTGTTGTGTTGGGTCCTCGTTTCTGTGCGAGGGCTTTCTCTAGTTGTGGCTAGTGGGGGCCGCTCTTCATCACAGTGCGTGGGCCTCTCACTGTCGCGGCCTCTCTTGTTGCGGAGCACAGTCTCCAGACGCGCAGGCTCAGTAGCTGTGGCTCACAGGCACAGCTGCTCCGCGGCATGTGGGATCTTCCCAGACCAGGGCTTGAACCCGTGTCCCCTGCTATCTGCAGGCAGATTCTCGACCACTGCGCCACCAGGGAAGTTGGGAGCTTATTAGAAATACAGAAGCTCAGGTCCCACCTCAGACCAACTGAATCAGAATCTGCATTTTAACAAGATTCCTCGGTTATTCAAATACACGTAAAGTTTGAGAGGCACTGTGATTGAAGGCAGCCTGAAATTTCAGGACAAACACTGGACCAGGTGTTAAAGAGATATGGGTAGAGTTCCTGATTGGACTCTAGCCAGCTCTGAGTATGTGGGCAAACCTCGGAAGGAAACAGGCATGCTCAGAACTAACTAACAAGAAGAGCTTACGTTATTGGGGTTTCACTATGTACCAGGCACTGAACTAGGCATCTTGCGTGTATTAACTCTCCCAACCCTCCGATTGAACCTTTGAGAATGGTACTGCCACTGTCTCCACTTTACAAATGGCAAAACTGAAATACAGAGACGTTAGGCAGCTCGTCCAAGGTCACACGGAAAGTAAGTAGTTGAGTCAGGTTTGAACTCAGAAAGTCTGGCTCCAGGGCTTCCCTGGTGGCGCAGTGGTTGGGAGTCTGCCTGCCGATGCAGGGGATGCGGGTTCATGCCCCGGTCCGGGAAGATCCCACATGCTGCGGAGTGGCTGGGCCCGTGAGCCATGGCCGCTGAGCCTGCATGTCCGGAGCCTGTGCTCCACAACGGGAGAGGCCACAGCAGTGGGAGGCCCGCGTTCCAAAAAAAAAAAAAAAAGTCTGGCTCCAGAGCTATATACTGCTTCTCAGATTCCAAGCACAGAGTCTTCGCAGTGTTCTATCAGGTGTATAAGAGAAGCTCTAGCATGGAACTAATTCTCTCTGACTGTAGGGTTTGAAGAAAGCTTCATAAAAGAGGCAACTTTTGAGATGGTCTTTGAATGAGAGGTAGGAGTTTGGTAGGAGTTTTAAGTTGAGTGCCTTCCATGGGTACGAAGGCTATTCCCATAACCCGGATGGGGTTTCCATGCAGCCAGGTACTCCTGTATCCGCGCTGTTTCCTCTGCCTGGAACATCTCATCATCACCTCACCCCCTTTCACCTGATAATCTGGTTTCACCTGTTGAGTGTCATCCTTCAGATCTCAAGCTCCCAAGACGCTCAGACAAGGTCAGGCTTCTCATTAAAACTCTCCTCACATCAACTGCTTTTCCTTCATATCACTTAGACCAGCTTGTAAACAAAGAGTTATTGTGAGAGAGTGCCTAATGAATGTGGGATTCTCCAACTAGTCTATGAGCTTTTTGAGGGCAAGGACTATACCTAGTCCTCTTTTTTTACGATATAACAACATAATGATCTGACATATGTATACATTGTGAAATGATTACCACAACCAAGTTAATCAACACAACAATCACTTCACATAGTTACCATATTTTTGTGTGTGATGAGATTATGAACTACTCTCTTAGCAAATTTCAAGTATACAGTACAAACAGTATTATTAACTGTAGTCACCACACTGTACACTGATCCCCAGAACTTACTCACCTCATAATTGAAAGTTTGTATCCTTTGACCAACATCTCCCCATTTCCCCGACCCCTAACCTCTGGCAGCCACTGTTCCACTCTCTGGTTCTGAGTTCCACTTTTTTAGATCCCACATATAAGTGAGATCCTACAGTATTTGTCTTTGTCTGACATATTTCATGTAGCATAATGCCCTCAAGGTTCATTCACCGTTGTTGCAAAGAGAGGATTTTCTTCTTTTTATGTCTGAGTAATTTTCATTGGATATACATGCCACATTTTCTTTATCCATTTATCCATTGACACTTAGATTGCTTCCATATCTAGGCTATTGTGAATAGTGTCGCAAGGAAGAGGGAATGCAGGTATCTCTTCAAGATGGTGATTTCATTTCCTTTGGATAACTGCCCAGAAGTGGGATTACTGGATTGTAGAGTAGTTCTATTTTTAATTTGTTGAGGAGTCTCCACATTGTTTTCCATAGCGGCTGCACCAATTTACATTCTCACTAATAGTGTACAAAGCTTCCCTTTTCTCCACAACCTCTCCAAAGTTTGTTGTCTCTTGTCTTCATGATAACAGCCATCCTGATGGGTATGAAGTGATATCCCATTGTGATTCTGATTTGCATTTCCCTGATGATTAGTGATGTTTGAAGACCTTTCACGTGCCTATTGGCCATTTGAATGTCTTCTTTGGAAAATTGTCTACTCGGGTCCTTTGATCATTTTTTAATTCGGTTATTTGGGTCTTCTGCTATTGAGTTGTATGGATTCCTTATATATTTTGGATATTAAACCCTTATCAGATATGCTTTGCAAATACTTTCTCCCATTCCATAGGTTGTCTTTTCACTTTGTTGTTTCCTTTGCTATTCAGAAGCTTTTGAGTTTGATGTAGTCCCAGTTGCTTATTTTTGCTTTTGCTGCCTGTGTTTTGGGTGTCATATCTAAAAAAATCATTTCCAAGACCAATGTCCAGGAGCTTTTCCCCTACGTTTTCTTGTAGGAGTTTTATGGTTTCAGGTCTTAAATTTAAGTCTTTAATCCATTTCGAGTTAATTTTTGTGTATGGTGTAAGACAAGGGTCCAATTTCATTCTTTTGCATGTGGATATCCAGTTTTCCCAACACCATTTATTGAAGAGACTATACTTTCCCTATTGTGTATTCTTGGCACCCTTGTCAAAGATTAGTTGACCATACAGATGGAAACTAAACTTCACAGCATACACAAATATTGAATTATTATGCTGCACACTGGAGACTAATCTAAAGCCATATGTCAATTTTAACTCAATTAATAGAAAAGATTGGTTGACTATGTGGATGTGGATTTATTTCTGGGCTCTCTGTTGGACTGTACCTGTTTCTACTTTCTTGTGAATCTCTAGGGTCTAGCCCAGTGCCTGACACACAGTCAGCACTCAGTAACTGTTAGATGCACGGGAGACGATCATCTGCGGCTCTCAATCACCACCGCCCCGCCCCTCCCCCACACAGAAGTCTTAGAATGGGCTGCAACCCAAAGCAGGAAACCACCCTCCCCTTGATTAATAAATGACAAACAACAAGTCTGCCAAGCCTGCATACCTTGTGTTTATCCATTTCAGCTCATTCCTTCTTTGGAGCCACAATGAGCACAGATAAATAGTCGTTCACAATTTGAATGGCTGTTACTTGTACAAGGTTGTACTGTTATCTCCAAAGCATAGAAGACAAATCATGTATTTAAACTGAAAATGTGAAACATGTTCCAGCAACATTGTGGCTTCTCCAAAATTCCAGATCAAAAAGGAATAAAACAAAGTCGAATTCTTCTTTTAGGCACTGTGAGGTTAGCTTAAACACCAGAAGCACCGACTTAAAGGGGCAAATTCTTCAGAATTATATAATAGATTTGACAAGTTCTTACAAGTAAATTCTCTTTCCAATATGAAAACCTTCTTTCAGAAGCTGGCCCCATTTTGATAAGGGATTAATTTAGTGGTAAATGAAAGGATCCTTTGCCATTCAGAGCTCTGCTTCGTGTGGTCAGCTTGGGAACGTATTGCAAAACCTCCATCCCAGGCTACTTGGCTTCAATGGTGTTGAAATAAAGGGATCTCTTTTCCAAATCAGGTTGCCATTTATCAAAGCTGCAGTTCTTCTTAGGGTCCAGTTCCATGTTCATTTGCTTGTTTACCAAGTCTCAGTTGGTCCTTTTAAACCCCAAATATAAATATGCCTCCAACTTTGATTTCCGGCCAAGGATTTCTAAAAGCAAGTCAGACTTCAGAAAGTTATTCTTTCTTGTAGGGAGGCCTTATCAGATCCCATCACACAAACTGATTTTGTGAAAATAAACTCACTTGAAAACCAATAAGAAGCCCAGCTTTTGGGACCAGTGACAGTGAAAACAAATCACTCACGTAGCTGTGAGGTCTACTGGCAGAGGTTTCTCTGACTCTTCAAACAGAGCAAAGAATCTGCTAAGAAACATTCAATTCTCCTGTAATTCTGGATTGCCCAAAGCAAATATAATTGGAAGCAGACATATCCAGTAGCCCAGCACAGTCATGTGGGTTGACTGTTGGTTCAATTTCAAAAGGAAAGAGTTCTCTGGACCAAGAAATGATCATGTTTACAGTCGCCCTTTGAGTCGTTTGAGTTTTGCTTATTGTTTGTTCATAAGAAGGCAGAAATTTTAGGAAATTAGAGGAAGAATTTCTTCAATGCTGATTGTTAATGTCCCCGCTGAGACCCCTAAAGAGAAATGATTCATTTATCCCTCAGCTCAATCTTCTGCTTTCTAGCCTCATGCATTAAGGAAAACAGAGAAGTTGAGTTTCCTCTGCTAGACAAGGTCTGGCCAAATATTTACTATTGAAGGCCAAGTCCTGAGATCAGCGATATACCATTAATTTTCACAACAGCCTAGTAAGGCAAGTACAGGTATCAGCTTCACTTTATAGATGAGGGAGATGAGGCTCAAAAAAGGTAAATAGGTTACCCAGCTTGTAAAGACAGGCCTGGATTTAAATACTAGCCGGTCTGACTTCTGACCCTCAGCTGGTTTGCCTCCCCAGCTCTGGGTTGTTTAGCCCTGGCCTCAGGCCAGTGCCTTGGGTCTGTCCCCATGGAATTCTTCCTTCCCCACAGCCTTCTTTCTCCTCCTCCGTCCAGGCAGGGGGAGCCTGCTCCAGGCTTGTCCTCCAGTCCCCATTTTCTCAGGGCTGCCCATGATGACTCCCTGAGCAGATTACAAGCCCTGTGTCCCTTGGTTCCCATTTATCTCCGGGACCTGAACAGCAAGCTGTTCATCAAGACTCTGAAAACTGCTGGTGCCTGACTGATGATTATCGGGGTTCAGACCCCCTCTTCTAGTGTCTTTCATCTCATCAAGGAAATACCCTCAACTCAAGCCTCCTTTTATTCCATCACCCAGGTCACAGATAAAAATATTCAGCCAAACCCATAGTCTCTTTGCGTCACCCACCAAGAGAGGCCAGTTCCACCTGTGCAAGAAGGCAGCCCAAGGGAGAAGGGAAAAGGGAGGAGAGAGACGGGGGAGGGGGTGTAGTTCTGCTTCCCTCCAGCAGTGAACCCCTTTCCCACTATTGCCATGTTGTATAAAGGCCCAGAAAAAGTAAAGAATCTGAATTGGAAAAAGAAAAACCATGAGGAATCTATCAAAACTACAATTATTAACAACTTCTTACTCATTTATTTTCATTGCATTTTGTTTCTCTTTATCTTTAAGGACAGGACACAGTAAAACCAAATCAACCAGCTGAGCTCTGTCTGAGAGGCCAAAGAAAGTCTGACCTGTGACTTTTACGTATTAACAAGGCCCATTCGCCACTAAAGAAATGGGTGAACAAAGAGCTCTAGATTAAAGTACTAAAAACCCAAATGAGCAGTTACCTACATGACAAACACAACTTCCCAGCCTGGAAACCCCTTTGGAATGATACTGTCCAGAGACACTATGACTCATTGAAAAGAGCAGTGGACTTGATGGCCTATCCCAACCCTGCGCACTGACAAGCTGTGTGACTTTGGGGAAATAACTTACCCTCTCTGAACTTCAGTTTCCGTAACTATAAGATGGGAATCCTTTGAATTTTACTTTACAGGGTTGCTGTGAGGATTACATAAATTATTAGGTCACAAAAGGTCCTCAATAAATATTAGTCAAATTCCAATCCTAATGGCCCCTTACACATACACTGGAGGTGACCACTGCCCTCCAGTAGTTTTCTGAATATCCAAAGTTCCTCTGGGCAATTCATTACAATTTGCCTATACGTAGGACAACTACTGCTTCTTCCTGTTGGTCTACCCACTGCCCCTACCCCCCATAAGATTCCATTCTCTCATTTAACTAAACATAGCTGAGGGACAAGCAACTGAGTCTTTGGCAGAAACTAATTCTCAGTAAGTATGAACAGCCACAGGTAAAGCGCCTGGGTAGCTTGCCACTTTGCCATAGGTAGACTCGGGGTAACAAACCCAGCTGTGCTTGCCTTGCACTGTCTGTTAACCTCCTTCTCTTTACTTTCCTCCCCTGTGAACTGAGATGGTTGAGTCAGCTGGATGGCAGACTCCTATTCAGCCTTATCAGTCAGTGGGGCTCCAGCATTTACTGGGGTCCATAAATGCCACCACATGGACCTAAGAGATCCAAGTTTTCTCTTCCCACATCCTCAGTCTTCTCCTCTCACTCTCTCCAGCATCTCTCTTGGCTTGGCCCCCAAGACTAAGCATCTTTCCAGCCTAGTCCCCAATTTGGATGCCCTATCTACTCCAACATGAAGAAATCCTCAAATACAAACCATATGCAGGTTTTTAAAATTAAGCTCACTCCAATCTTACTCAGTACAAAAAAGGTTGAGGTGACTTAGAATAAAAGCTATAAAATTAATAGTACATAGTTATCATTATGACACCAGATTAGAAACAGCTGATGTCACTAAGTGAGCTCTTACTAGGCCCAATGAAGCATTTCAAAGGTTCAGCTCAGGGTTTCGGGGTCTCTCTGTCCTCCTGGCCGACTGCAGATTATAAATCAATTCTGCCCCATGCTGTCTCTATTCTCCACTTTTGCACTTTCCAGCTACTTCTAATAGTGTATCCAGCAAACCTGGGCTTTGTCTCTCTCTCCAGGAAAAGTATAGACTGGGACAGTCAGAAGTTGCTTCTCTCCTGGGCCCTTGTGCTCTCTCTTGTGCTTTGGTCACCCACCTGTAGGGCACCTTAACAACTTTTGCAGCCCTCCCCTGGTTCCTATAGACCAGTGGTTCCCAAGCCTGGCTGCCCATAAGAATCATTTGGGGAGCTTGAGAAATACTAGTGTTTAGGCCTCCACCCTATTGACGTAGAAGCCCTGTTGGAAAGGCCTGGCCATCTGTATTTGTAAAGCTTCCGGGGTGATTCTAACACATAAGCAGGGTTGGAACCCACTTCTGTAGATTTTCACCTTTGGACCTCCAGCCTTACATTGTCTGCTGGTATTTCCAAGTTCCTAATATATTACAACTGAATATTCCTTGGAGATTAGGGGAAGGGGCATGGGGAAAGCAAGGACAATGTACTACTCTTACCCAAAGGTAATTTTTTTAAAAAAACAGCAATAGGAAATAATTTTCTTTTAAGGGAAACAAAATAATTACATGTGGCATACGTTTTTTCGAGCAGCCTTTAGTAGTTATTAAGAAAATACTGGCATATTTTATTTATTCATATATTTCATTATAAAAATAACTCACTTTTATTTTCAGATACAACACAATAAGTCTAATTGAGCAAATTCTTGATTCTCACATGTAATTAGTGACAAAATAGTTTGGGAAAATCTAAACAAATTCTATCAAAAGTCCACCCCTGGGACGCCCTAAAGGTCATTAAAAAGGCAAAAAGTGCAGGGATCTCTCTTCTTTTGAAACTAAAAGGCATCTTTGCACAGATGCGATGAGAGGCATTTCTTCAACAAAAATATATTGAATTCCTACCTGGTGTGAGGCGTTGCTCCAGGCCTGGTGTGTGGGGCTTTAACTTGAACCCCTACATCATGCCCTTCCACCTCAAGTCCCACAGGTTGATTATTCATAGCCTGCACTTCTTTTTTTAAATTGAAGGATAGTTGATTTACAATGTTGTGTTCATTTCTGATGTACAGCAAAGTGATTCAGTTACACATATATATCTATTCTTTTTTCATATTATTTTCCATTATAGGTTATTACAAGATACTGAGTATAGTTCCCTGTGCTGTACAGTAGGACCTTGTTTATCTCTTTTGTATATAGTAGTTTGTATCTGCTAATTCCAAACGCCTAATTTATCCCTTCCCCCTCTTCCCCTTTGGTAACCGTAAGTTTGTTTTCTATGTCTGTGAGTCTGTTTCTGTTTTGTTAATAAGTTCATTTGTATCATATTTTAGATTCCACATATAAGTGATATCACATGATATTTGTCTTTTTCTTTCAGATTTACTTCACTTAGTATGACAAACTCTAGGTCCATCCATGTTGCTGCAAATGGCATTATTTCATTCTTTTTTATGGCTGAGTAATAGTCCGTTGTATGTATGTATACTGCATCTTCTTTATCCATTCATCTGTCCATGGACATTTAGGTTGCGTCCATGTCTCAGCTATCGTAAATAGTGCTGCAATGAACATTGAGGTGCATGTACATTTTTGAATTAGAGTTTTCTCTGGATATATGCCCAGGAGTGGGATTGCTGGGTCATATTGTAGCTCTATTTTTAGTTTTTTTAAGAAGCCTCTGTACTGTTCTCCATAGTGGCTGTACCAGGTTACATTCCCACCAATAATGTAGGAGGATTCCCTTTTCTCCACACCCTCTCCAGCATTTATTATTTGTAGACTTTTTAATGGTGGCCAGTCTGACTGGTGTGAGGTTATACCGCATTGTAGTTTTGATTTGCATTTCGCTAATAATTAGTAATGTGTTTTAATTCTCAGTGACAACATTTTTTTATTGAGATGGGCCTATTGGTCATCTGTATGTCTTCTTGGGAGAAATGTCTGTTTAGGTCTTCTGCCCATTTTTTGATTGGATTATTTGTTTTTTTGTTATTGAGTTGTATGAGCTGTTTGTATATTTTGGAAATTAAGCCCTGTTGGTTGCATCATTTGCAAATATTTTCTTCCAGTCTGTAGGTTGTCTTTTCATTTTGTTTATGGTTTCCTTTGTTGTGCAAAAGCTTATACATTTGATTAAGTCCATTTGTTTATTTCTGTCATAGCCTGTACTTCTAACTGAATCACCTGACAACATATGAATCTTGTTTTCAATCATTTTCTTTTTCTTCAATGGTCTCTACCTTCATCATCATCGAGTGTCCCATTGGTCTTAGTGTCTTTGATCTCCTTGTTTCTGAAAGTTCTCCTACATTTCTTCTAGAGTTCTTATACACAGTTCAGCCATTTTTATATTTCCTAAAACTTATCAACTTTCTCATCAATTGTGTAAAGGAAAAATTCTTGAAGGCGGTCACAAGCTGGTACAATCTGCCAGCCTAAATCAATAAACAGACTTAGCTTTGTCACCATCACTAGACGTGCCACCTGAACGTAAGGGAAGTACAAAAGCATCTTACATGTTTGTAGACTAACAACTCATTTACCTGCACCTAGGAAGCGAACTCTTCCTCCTTCAGGACTTTCCAAAAACTTCCAACGCTAAAACTGAAATTTAACCATTTAGATCAGGAATCTCGCAGTGGTAGATGGCTGACTAATTCATTTTGCATATGTGTTTTAATTTGCACTGAAAACATTTTTTTATTGACATGTAATTGACATACAACGTTGTATTAGTTTTAGGTGTACAACATAGTGATTTGATACATGAATATATTGAGAAATGATCAGAACACTGTTTAGTCGACATCCATCACCACACCCACTCACAAATTCTTTTTGTGTGTGACTACTATCACTTCCACCACCCCCCCACACACACACAAACACACAAGACTCTTTTGACATACACAAACCCTTTCGAACCCTCTACTCTTCTGTGGGCTAAGAACCAGGAAGATAATTTAATTGGAATTGTGTGTAAAGTAATAATAAATAGGCTTGAATCAGGAAGTCTTTAAGGAAGGTGTCTCTTTATAACAGATAAACTTCAGTGCAAGTTCTTCGTTTTGACTGTTCAGAAATCATCACCATTCAGTTATAGGCTCTTTAAAGAAGGCTGATAAGTATGTCTCCTGTCTAATAGAAGAGTTTGCAATGGAAATTCTGAGCATTGGATTTCCCATGAAGAATCAAAAACTCACTCACTAAGCCAAATAGAAAGCATGCCCACTGACCTTCAATTCTTGACCTTCACTGCCAACCATAAAATAAACAAGTAGAAACCAACAGCCCCAGATGTTATGCCCTTCCTTGGGTTGCTTAGTGGCACCAAGAGCATTTGTGCACCCAGCACTGTAGCATGAGCCACTTGTGTAAGCAAAAAGCCACTTGTCATTAACTGGACAACGATGGCCAAGCCAGCCCAGCCCAGAGCCTCTACTCATTCTGTACTCAGAGGCCACAGAAGCAGCTCCCTCAGAGGGGCTGGGGCTGCGTTGCTCCCCTCACATCCAGTCAGGCCCACTGCCCACCCCAGCCTAGGTTTTTGTCCCTCCTCACCTGGGCTATTACAATGACTCCCCCAGCTGAACTTCCGCTTCCCATCTCTCTCTGCCTGAGCCATCCTTGTCAGACTTTCTAACCCTCATTGCATTGCTTCCAGGTAAAGACGAACTTCAGTCTATCCCCCTCTTACCTGGAGAAAAAAAGATGACTTTCCTCAATCTCCATCATTCACTGCACCTTACCTTTCTGCAGGCTCCAGCCCAAGCAAGCATGTTTACCTCTTTGCTTTCCCACCACTCCAAGGTTATTGCCACTTCCTGCCTTTGCTCTTGGTGCCCTTCTGGAAGACCAACTCTATTCCCCTCTGTCTGTCCAAATTCCAGCCAGACTTCATATCTCTATTCAAGAAGCCATTCCCAACCACTCCACTCCTTCAGGGTATCATTCAACTTTCATTCAACTCCATACAACTCCCAACAATTTAAGCCCTCCTCTTTTTTTTTCCACTGTCCTGGGCATAAGCCCTGGCATAAAGCAGAGGTCCTAACATGAAACTTCTTTGGCTGGTCCTGATCAATTTCCATCTCTCTAAATACTAACATGTTCAATGAATACAACTGACCTTGTAAAGGAAGACCCTAAGAAGGGGTATAAGTTTCTCTTTGGAGAAACTGCAGTCTCCCTCTCACAACGATGCACTGCCCTTCAGGTTCCATGGAGAAAGTACCGAAGGGCTAGGTTCCCCGACAGCTGACAAAGGAAGGGCAAATCAACCTCCTCCCCTCTGCCAACCACCCCACACTTGCCAGACAGCATTTAAAATGCACTTCAGGGTGTCCATCTTTTCATTTGGAAAGGAAACAAGTCTTGACATTCTGTGTCTCCCATTTCATTAAGGACAGAGGTCATCCCAGGGAGGCGAAGGGCAGTTTCCAAGAGATGGCTTGTGGGGGAGCGTGGTGGGGGAACTCCCTCAGCCCTTCTCTTTAGCCTGCTTCACCCTTTGAAGAGAACAAGCCTAGCTCTCAGAGCGAATTATTTTCAGCGCAGCCTCTGCCAGGACCGGGCTCTCCCTGGCTGGCTGAGGCAATACCCAGAAGGAGTGAGTGATAGCTCAAGGTCAAGGTCAGTGACTCAAGCTCAAGGTCAGACAGGGTGTCCAGACAGGACTGGCTGGAGGAGGTGGCACTGAGACAGCTGGGAGGAAAGGGATTGCAGAGGGGACGAGGGAGAAGGCAGAGTGCATGTGTTAAACGAAAGCCCCAAAGTTTCCCTTCTCTCTCTCTCTCTCTCTCTCTCTCTCTCTCTCTCTCTC
>NW_006799313.1:252785-275455 GCF_000442215.2 Lipotes vexillifer
CTCTCTCTCTCTCTCTCTCTCTCTCTCTCACACACACACACACACACACACACACTCCCACACAGAAACACATTCTTTGCTTTCCCTCCCCTCCTCTACCTCCCCAAGGCATTTCTATAAATAAACAATAAGCCACCGAGCCTGCCTGCGGCCCATTATTAACTCTTGCAGTGTTCAGACTGTAAGTGTATAAATCCTCACACTGTTCCCCACTTCAGGGTTTGTAAAGCCCTTTCCCACATGTAATCTTCACCTGATTCCTGCATCACACACCTTAAAGGGTCCTATAAGGCCCGTGCACAGAATCATGGGCACCCCTCACCTGCACTCTCCAAGTTCTGAGCCTTAATACAGCAAGCTTCAGGCTGTGCTACTCAGAAGAATCCCCTATGGTTCAGCCCATGTATTTCTTAAACCATTATTTGCACACCCCTAATAATCAGAGCCACGATCTATTGAACATTTGCTCTGTTGCAGGCACTGCACTAAGTGGTTGACATGCATGATCTCATTTAAATTCTGTAACGATCCTGAGTTGTCAATATGACGGGGACATTTTGTCGTTGAAGGAAGGGGAGCTCTGATGTTATGTTACTTGACTGAGATCCTAACTGGAGAGTGTGGGTGCTGAGTTCTGAACCCAGATCTCTATGACTATAACACCTATGTTCTCAGTTCCTGCCCTGAGGTTCTCTTACTAAGAATCCTTTAGCACCCAAGGCAAACCTGTAAAACTCTCTGGAGGTTGGCCTTGATCCACTGCCCCATGACCTCCTCTCTGTGCCCCCCATAACCAACAACATCCTGCCCCACCCACCCCTCCTAAGAGAGGAGTTGGAGGGCAGCTGGAACAAAGAACCAGGGTGAGGAAGGGCATGGGAACAAAGACAGGTGGAAGAGCTATGGCTGGGTTTGCCCTGTCACAGAGCACACAGCTGAGCGCTCTCTCCACACCAGGCATGCAATAAAAGAGCAGTGAGTAAACATGGAAAGGAGGATGCTGACAATCCTCAAGGAATTAAAGGGCTGAGATGTGAAAGAGTAAGTGGAGTTAAAGGCCTTAAAGATTCACAGGGCCCCGGGGCAAGGAGGCAATTGGAGGCCCCTTCTCTTCCCACCCTGACTTTGGCCTGCAGCACTGAGGACCTCATCCTTATGCAGTGGACACTCCAACCCACAAGCCTTGTCCACGTGAACTCCCCCACCCCATCTTCCAAACAGCCACCTCCCAGGACCCAGGGTGCAGCCACTGGCGGTATAGACCATCCTCAGGAAGACACACTCGGAGCAGAGGCCAGCACGGACCCTGGAGGTGGGCTCAGTTGGGGAAGCCATTCCAGGGTCCAGGGGTGTCATGAGCATAGTCTAGAAGGGGGATGTGCAGAGGCTCAGGTGGGCACATCCCCTTGGTCTCACGGGTTGCTCACTCTATGGGAAGAGGTATAGCTAGAAGAGGGTCAGAGAAGGACCTTCTAAGGTGCAGGGACTGAGGGCAGAGGGGCCGAAGGTGGTATCATGCACTTGTTAGTGGAGCACCAAAAGGCAAAACTGGGACAAGTGGATAGGAGTTAGAAGGAAAAATATTCCCTAGAGAGCTTGCTTCCCTTCTCCACAAATTAGTATGCCCAGCTCTAAACTCATCTGCGTTACCAATTATACATAAAATGTCTGTGGATTCACCGTCACCTCCAACTCAGTCTATGCAAAAGTACAATATTCCTCTCATACTCCACGAAATTCCCCACTGAGCCGGTGGTACCATCATTTTCTCATGTCCTAGTAAGTTAAAATACAGAATCATCTTCTCTGCCCTGCCTTCCTCAGCCCCTGGTTCATCTCTGTCTGGGGCCCTTCAGCTAAACTTTAATAATAATTATTATATACACGTAAAAATGAAAACTGTTTGTGATGAGAGGTCAGACTTTGGAAATTGGAAAAACAAAAAGAGCATTTGAGAAATAAGAGAATCTACCTTCCTATCATATCTTAAATCACAGGTGTCTAGTGACTGCATTCACCTGCAGTAGCCTCTTAAACATAATGACAGCTCAAATGGCATTTAAGTAACATACTTTCAATATAAAGCTCTAAAAGAAAGGAATTTTATGATAATGACAGTTGTCATGAAAAGAGTTTAAATGTGCATGTAGAATATTTGTTGTCTGCTACCAACATGGTTGCTTTTAGGATTTGTGTCCAATTTTTTCAGTTGCCAGCCAAGACTTTGGTAGCAACAAAATGACAACTCCAGCTATATGCTAGGGTTGATTCCCCGTGACCTAAATGGTCAGAGCCCAGAGTATCAGCCTCCACAGGGAAGGGAGTGTATCATAAATCTCAAAGCAGACGTGTAAACAAGTAGTTTATAAACTACTAACTAGGGTATATCCAAAGATTAATTTTCAAAGTTACAGCATCCAACAGTGTACACACACTGAACATTTGAGTCTTTGCATGTCTCTGGTTATAACCATTTTTAGTTACTGTGAATCTGGTCAGCATTATAAATGGCCAGGGTAAAATATCTGCTGGAGGAGCAGGTATAAGCATGAGACTCACCAGCTAATCTGACTCAGTGGACCCATAACAGTCAGGAGCTATTAATACCTAGATACAGTAACAAAGCCTGAGCAGGGCAAAGGGGCTATAAGAAATTTTAACAGCAAACAGCTAGGAGCCCCTGTGGCTGTCTTTATGACTGTATGCTTCGGTGGTATGTAGCACCTATATCTTTTGTTGCTATGATGGCAAATTTGGGGTATAGCACCTATATCTTTTGTTGCTCTAATGGCAAATTTGGGGTATAGGCGTGGCCTGATCATTGTTTCCAAGCACACTGAAACTAGATGATGATATAGTACAGTCGGAACTGATCCCAAGATGGGAGGTGCCTCTCTCTACCAGGGTCTGGCGCACTCTTAATGTAGATGAGGGCTGGGAGACTATGCTAGAAATCAGAAAGGCAGAGTGGTGTAGGTGCCTATAGTTGCAGGTGGTGGGACCAGCAAGGGTGCCATTTAGAATGTTAAGGGAGGGTGGTTACCATGTTACATAGGATTGGTCTTTCTGCCACCTAGAACCCCACGTGTAAGCACCAATGACCTAGAGAATAGCTGGTCCTTAAACAGAAACACGTAAGGATTTAGCTTTTATTTTCATTTCTGCAGCAGCAATGAGAACGCAAAGAAAACTTCTACTCAACTTGACACAATCTGACATCTCAAAAGTTTAGAAAAAAAACATATAAAAATGGCCCTGGCTCAGGAAGATTCTACCTGCTGCAGAGCAGCTAGGCCCGTGCACCACAACTACTAGCCTGCGCTCTAGAGCCCGCGCACCTAGAGCCGGTACTCCAAGATGAGAGGGGCCACCACAATGAGAGGCCCGAGCACAGCAATGAAGAGTAGCCCCCGCTCACCGCAACTAAAAAGAAAACCCACGTACAGCAACAAAGACCCAATGCAGCCAAAAACAAATTAAAAAAAAAAAAAGGTCCTTTGTCATGAATTCAAACCACATCTTAAAGGCTGGCAGAACAATGCTTTCAAAACCCAGACGTTCCCGAACAATTTATTATTCTCAAGGGTTACATAGGGAAGAGATCATCACTAACCCCCCCCAAAAAAAATTGAAAAGAAAATAAAAGTTCTATTTAGCATGCAAATGGGAAAGTTCCTAGTGTGCTTATATATGTACTAACAAAACTTGTTTACAGTGTTTATTATAAAGTATTATTTACATATGAAATATATAACGTGTATACAAGAAATTTTTGCTTAAGAAATAAAATGTTAACTTTGTTTTTCTGGCTGCGTTGGGTCTTCGTTGCTGCGCACAGGCTTTCTCTAGTTGCGGTGAGCTGGGGCGGGGGGCTACTCTTCGCTGTGGTGCGCAGGCTTCTCATTGCGGTGGCTTCTCTTGTTACGGAGCATGGCCTCTAGGCACACGGGCTTCAGTAGTTGTGGTGCACGGGGTTAGCTGCTCCACGGCATGTGGGATCTTCCCAGACCAGGGCTCGAACCTGTGTCCCCTGTATTGGCAGGCGGATTCCTAACCACTGCACCACCAGTAAGTCCCCTTAATAACCTTTTTGAATCCTTTTTTGTACACCACCCCATTCCCATTTACGTCCTCCCCAAGAAGTAACCACTATGCCAAATTCTATTTATTATTCCTATATTTCCCTTATTAGATATACATATCAATTTGCTATGGATTTGTAAAAAATCCATATATTCAGCTGTGTGTGGCCTTAAACCTTATGTAAATGAATCACACTGTAGGTATTTTCTGTAACCTGCTTTTTTGCTCAGCTTCACGTTTGTGGGGTTCATTTGTGTTGGTAGGAGTAGCTGCCATACATTTTCACTTAAATAGAATTTATTTATCCAATGTACCCTCAGTGGATATTTGTGTTGGTTTCAATTTTTGCTTTTACAAATAATACTGCTATAAACATACTTAACTATCTCCTGATACACACACTCAAGAGTTTCTCTGTAGGATATATACATATAGAAGTGGAATTGCTGTGCATGGCTGACTTTACAATGCTAACTTGTTTCCAAAGTGGTCACACCAGTTTATAATCTCACCAGCGGGGTATGAGGCCCACCGTCCGCAAGCTCTCACCAATATTTGCTGTTTACAGTGTTTTTCACTTTTGCCATTCAGGTGGATATGAAATAATATCTCGGTTTTAATTTGCATTTTCCTGATCATTAATGAAGTTGATAATCTTTTCATATGTTTATTGGCCATTCATGTTTCCTCTTCTGGGAAATGCCTATTCAGGTCTTTTTGCCTGTTTTTCTATGGGTTTTTTTCCTCATTAGGTATCGGAGTTCTGTACATATTCTAGATACTAATCCGTTGTCAGTTATAGCTTCTCCCACTTGGTAGCCCATCTTTTCATTTTCATTATATTGTCTTCTGATTTTAAAAAATTCTAAATTTTAATGTGGTTAAATTTATCAGTTGTTTCCTTTGGATTTGTGTTTCTTCTTTATCTTAGAAATCTTTTCCGGCTCCAAGGTCCTAAAAGCCTTCTATATTTTCTTCAAATTTTT
Organism: Lipotes vexillifer; assembly: GCF_000442215.2. Taxonomy (NCBI): domain Eukaryota; kingdom Metazoa; phylum Chordata; class Mammalia; order Artiodactyla; family Lipotidae; genus Lipotes; species Lipotes vexillifer. Next base: position 257,855 of record NW_006799313.1, read on the forward strand.
TAAAAGCTTCTCCTTTCCCCTTTAATTATTTAACCCCCTGGAACTGTTTTTGGTGCAAGGTATGAGGAAGGGTCCTAGTTTCATGTTTTTCCATGTGATTAACCATTTGTTCCAGCATCAGTTATTGTGAAGTCCATTCTCTTCCCACTTAGCATCATTCCCAGTTCTGTCCTAAGTCTTCATATATGTGTGAGCTGGTTTCTAGGTGCTCTATTTTGTTCCACTGGAAATCTGTCCATCCCTGAGCTTACACCCCACACTGTTAGTTACTATAATTTTATAAGAAATCTTGGTATTTGCTACAGCAAGTCCCCCTCTTGCTCCCCCATCATGTTCTTTTTCTTTAGGACATTCTTGACTCTCATTGGGGCTCTTTTACTTCCACACAGATTTTAAAAACAATTTGTGTAGTTCCTTAAAAACAAAAACAAAAAACTATTGTTATCTTGGTTTTGATTGGCATTGCTTAAAATTAGAGAGAGAAGGACAACTAAGATGAAAGCCACAGTGTCTTTTATAACCTAATCTTGGAAGTGACATACCATAATTTCTGCTATGTTCTATTGGTTACACAGAGCAACTCTGGTACAATATGGAAGGAGACTACCAGAGAGTGAATCTCAGAAGGTGGGGATCCCTGGGGCTGTCTTGTAGGGACAACTAAGATGAAAGCCACAGTGTCTTTTATAACCTAATCTTGGAAGTGACATACCATAATTTCTGCTATGTTCTATTGGTTACACAGAGCAACTCTGGTACAATATGGAAGGAGACTACCAGAGAGTGAATCTCAGAAGGTGGGGATCCCTGGGGCTGTCTTGTAGGCTAACTACCACAATCTTATACCCAACAACTGCTAAATTCTCACACTTATTCTAATAATTTACTAGTAGATTCTTTTGGATTCTCTGTACAGGCAAATAAGGACAATTTTCTTTCTTTCCTTCCAATCCCATGTTTATTTCTTTCTTGCTTTACTTCACTGGCTCAGACTTCTGGCACAATGTTTGAAAGAGGTGGTGACAGAGGATCTTATCTTAAAAGTAGTGTCAACATTTACCATAGTATGATGTTTGTGGTAGGTTTTAATTGTTTTTATTTTTAGTCAATATCCTTTTTTTCAAATTAAGGAAATTTCCCTTTATTCCTAGTTTGAGTAGTGTTTTTTTTATCATTAATGGTATAAAATTTTATAAACGCTTTTTTGGTATCTATTGAGCTGATCATGTTTTTATTCCTTTAATTTGTTTATGTGGCAAATTATAGTAATTTTTGGTCTACTGTTGAACGAATCTTGCATTCTTAAAATATCCCCAACTTGATTATAATACATTACCTTTTTATATATTTTGGATTCATTTTAATAATTTATTGTTTATAAATGTTTTCATCTATTCAATATTTATAAGTGAAACTGGTATCCTTTCCCATACTGTCTTTGTAAGGTTTCAGTGTCAAGGTTATGCTAAGTTATATATGAGTCAGGGAATGTTCCTTCTTTTTTTATATACTGCAGAATACTTTATATAAGATTAGAAATATTTGGTCCTTGAATGTTTGATACAACTTATCTGTAAAAAATATCTGGGCCAGGTATTTTGCTTATGAATGGATTTTAAGCTACTAATCTTAAATGTTTATAGACTACCCAAGTTTTCTATTTCTTCTTGAGATCATTTTGAAACAATACATTTTTCTAGAAATGCATCTATTTTATCTGCTTCAAGATTTATTAGTATAAAGTTGTTAATAATGCCCTTATATTAACTTTTTAATTATGCATTACCTACGCTTATGACATTTTATTTAAGTCCCAATTTTTTTTAGTTTTCTCACTTTCGTCTTCATGCCTCTTGTCAAAGATTTGTCTTTTTATTTCACTGGGTGTGAATTCATGTTTGATGAAAATTCTTTGAGGCTTTATATTGAAGGTACACTCTTACACAGAGCACTTATATCTGCTTCTACCAAAAACCTGTGGGTACTGCAACCAGGAGCCATTTTTTTTTTTTTTTTTTTTTTTGCGGTACGCGGGCCTCTCACTGTTGTGGCCTCTTCCGTTGCGGAGCACAGGCTCCAGATGCACAGGCTCAGCGGCCATGGCTCACGGGCCCAGCCGCTCCGCGGCATGTGGGATCTTCCCGGACCGGGGCACGAACCCGCGTCCCCTGCATCGGCAGGTGGACTCTCAACCACTGCGCCATCAGGGAAGCCCAGCCAGGAGTCGTTTTTAAATAAATTTTCTGCTTGAGGTTTTTCAGAACACGGGAATGTGAATTCAGATTGCACATCCCGATGAGGGCCAGAATGTGGTTATGAATTTTAGGAGGAGGTATTTTTTCCCTCTACTGAGAGGTAGAGGCATCTTTCTTAGTTGAATTTCTTTGTAAGAGGGTTTTATCCTCTTCGTACCAAGGGTGTATCTTTTCTTGATTCTGGCTATACTAGATATTCGCTGTGACCCCACCCCCACCTTAATGCAGCTTCTTTCCTCATAGCAGCTGTAGATGTTAAAAAACAATGTTGGTCACCTGGGGATTAACAGGTGACTTCAGGACAGGTGCCATCCATTTACCTCTCTAGAGTTCTGCTTTTGCTTTTTGTTCAGGGGGCAGAGGAAGCCTTTAAGGCCAGCCTTATTTTCTTCCCAGCTTAGCAATGCTTTTATAAATGTAAGTAGAAAATATTTTATCTATCACTTTTAGGTGTTTTGTAGTGGGAGAGTTTTGGTGGGGAATAATCTAGACTTTTTATTTACTTTTTACATTTTCAAGGCCATTCTCATCTTGGTCATGTTGTACAGGGTATAACTTTGGGGTTGCTATGAAGCACTTCTTTAGGTATTAGAACAATCCCTGAAATGCTTCTAGAGGACAAAGGTGAAATAGGTTTCTATCCAGGTTAGGATCCTGGTTATACTCTTCAATTTTTACAATGACAAAGTATACTTATGCCCTCTCCTTAGATTTCTAGAAGAAATTCACATAGGGTGAGGCAATGAACTGTATAAAGTTATGAGAGAAGAGCTTGCAGTAAACCAACGTTCCTAATGAGAACAACTAGAAAAGCCATATAAAATATGACAACAAAACAAAAGTCTGAAAGCATTGAGCTGTTGTTGAGACAACCAGGGACTTTAAATAAGGAGAACCTGTACAGAGAGAATTAAAGATTGGATAGACCACCACTTCTGAATGTGATAGAGTAACTTGAGGCAGACCATTACTGGAAAATACAAGAAAATCTAGGGGAAAATACCAACAAATTGTTTAAAAGCATTGGAAAGTTACTAAAACAACTAGATTTTATGGCTAAAGTGAGCTAACACACTGCAGCTGTTTGTACCAGGATGTGTTTGCTGATTCTGGACAAGGGCAAGAAGCTGAAAATCTGAACTTTGCCTTGGAAGAAGACCAGTGGCATTGACAGAGGTATTGATGGCCTCAAGGAGCTGGGAAAAAAGAAAATTTAAGAGTTCAGACGTCAATATTCTGGTGAGAGGGTGTGCATAAAACTGAACCTGACACTCAGTTCATTTTCCACTCAAGATATTTGGCAAATGTCAAAGCTACAAAGAGCAGGAGGCTAAACAGCTTACCGCAAAAGCAGAGTGGAGATGTTGACGGTCTAGGGGTGCTGAGAAGACAAGGATTAGAGTTTAAAACCTGTCAGGAGGAGGAATCCTGCTGTATACACCAAACTCTCAGCCTCAGAGGGCCACAACTTAAGTGTAGGGGTGAACGAAAGATAAAAAAATCTTTAACATGACTGCAATCCTGCCTTCATTCAGCTCAATTCCTGAATGGATTAGGATAATTGGTCCTAACCCTATATGTCTAGCAGAGGAAAGGGTGAATAGTCTCTGGAGAAAGATTGTACATCCGGTGAAATTCTCTTTCATCTATTTTCTCCATCTTTTCCTCTATTTTTAAAAAACTACTAATAATATCTATTTTCTTTTTGCACTCAGTACTTGTCATTCCAAAGTTACTAGGATGCCGAAAGACAAGCCCACATGAATAAAAACCAAGAAGAAAATAGATAATATAATCAGACTCAAAGGAGACTTAGAATTAGCAGACAATTATTTTAAAGTAACTATCAATATTTTCAAGAAAACTAGAGGAAAGGGTAGAAAAATAGATGAAAATATGGAGAAGTTCACAGGGAATTGGAAACTATCAAAAATAATTAAATGGAAATTTTAGAACTAAAAAAGATAATAACTGAAATTAAAAGCACAAGAATGGATTTAAAAGCAGGGTTCAACACAGCAAAAGGAGGCTTAAGTGAACTAATGAATAGAAAATATGTGAGTAAAGCCCAGAGAGAAAAATAATGGGAAATAGAGAAAAGAGGATGAAACACTGGGGCAGAGTGAAAGGGTATAATATAGTGCAATTGGAGTCCCAGAAAGAGAAGAGATAGCAAATGAGACAGAAGAAATATTTAAAGAAATAATTAGCAGATGATTTTCTAACCGCTACCTACACTCCTGGCTAGAAATTTACACCTAGTGAAACTATCTTTCAAAAATGAAAGCTGGGGCTTCCCTGGTGGCACAGTGGTTGGGAGTCCGCCTGACAATGCAGGGGACACGGGTTCGTGCCCTGGTCTGGGAAGATCCCACATGCCACAGAGCGGCTGGGCCCGTGAGCCATGGCTGCTGAGCCTGCGTGTCCGGAGCCTGTGCTCCGCAACGGGAGAGGCCACAACAGTGAGAGGCCCACGTACCGCAAAAAAAAAAAAAAAAAAAAAAAAAGAAAAGAAAAGAAAAGAAACACACTGTGAGAATGAATATTTGTGAGGAAACTTTTTACCACTGGGTATTAATTTTAGTAACAACTTACACTTATTTACCACCTATCATTGTTAGGTACTTCATCCGTATGACCTCATTTTATTCTCACAACCACTTTGTGAGGTTTGAATGTTATGCCCATTTTAAAGATAAGAACAATGACACCTGGAGATAAGTTGCCACTGAAACACTGGGCCTCAACCATTTAGGAAAGGCTGTACCAAGGGGACCTATGTGATGACGTTCCAGTATTTCCTTCCTCCATACAGCTTTGAGTTTCAGAAGTTGCACATCCTCCAGCTCCTGGTTGGAATCAGGGTCGGGGGGAGGGGGGTGGTGAAGTGGGGGGAGGATTCCTTACTTCTCTGAGCCAATCATAGAGTCCCATTCACCTGTCCAGGGATTGGCTTATGCACAGACATGTGTCTTAATTCTAGTCAGTGAAACATAGTGAGGGGAGGGGAGCCTTTGGTGGAAGGTGGGATGGACTCCTGGAAAATGTCTATTCGCTCATAAAAAATGACACAAGAAAGAGATGGGCTGCTGCTTCTACTCAGTGGCGTTGTGTCTGCATATGATGCCTGGAAATTGTGGCAGCCTTCTTATAATTAGGAAGCAAGTCAGCACAGGCACAATCAAAAGTAATGAGGATGGGAGGACAAAAAATGAAAATAACCTGAGTTTAAAGCTACTAAATTAACCAACTTGGAAAACACCCTACCTTGGGACTCGTACTGTGAGATCACAAATTTTCTTTATTGTTTAAGCTAGTTGAGTCAGAGGATCATGTCCCTTGCAAGCAAAGGCCTCCTCATTAACATACCACCATATAAAAAGATCAAAGAAGAGAAAAGTGAGTGGAAAGATTGGTAAAACTAAGAAGTCCGTGTTCAGCTTGTTTAGCAGGAGAGGATATGGGCAGGGGCAAGGGTGTTGGGAGAAGGGGTCAGGGGGCCAGGCCGTACTATTTCTGTAACTGTCAGCAAGTCTGAACTACTCTAGGCCTCCATTTCATCATCTGTAAAGAGAAGGGAGTGGACGAATCCTCTGAACCACATATGACTTTCTCTGAAATGGAGAAGTTGAAGACACTTCACTTCCCGCAGCGTAAAGCAGGGGTCCTCAACCTTGATGCATATTGGAAACAGCTGGGAAGCTCTCAAAACTATCCAATACCCGGGCCACAACCCAGAATGATTACAAAAGAATCTGAGAGGGGTGGAGGGAGGCAGGCATCAGTCCTTGTAAAGCTCTCTAGGTGATTCTGATATGTAGCCAAGGTTGAGGACCACTGGCTTAGAGGGATCCTATAAACCCAGTAGTGGGTGCCCACACATTGGCAGAAAGAGGGACGGGTCCAGAGGCAGGAAATCAGCAAAACTGCATATAAGGTACTGCTCTGACTTTGGGATCCTTGCCCACGACCTAGAGGGTTTGTTTAGGCCACAACTCCCAGAAGCTGCTAAAACAAAACAAAAAAACAAAAAAACTCTGTGGGGAACCTGGCGATGAAAGCTGAAAAGGAGACTCTCTCTTTGGGGCCTGGAGGATCACCCAGACTTGGGCAGCTCTTTGGGACTCACAACGCTGAAGATGCACAGTCTGCTAACTGCACTAGGGATTTCCAGAACTTCAGTGTGGGGATAAACTAAAAGGAAAGCCATAAATCTAGAAGAGAGCAAAGTCCTTCCTTAAATAACTAAATTAAGCCTTATTTCTCTGGAACAGAATATCATGCACCCCAAATGCAAGCCATTCTCCATGTTAAATTTTAAAAGCAGTGTTGCTTCTGCTGTGAGGTGAGGTATCAGGATGTGAAATATGGTCGATTCTGCTCAATAGGAAACACTCAGGAACAGCTTGCTCTTTGACCAGGCTCTCTTCCTTCAGTTCACGTGCAGCCCAGGACAAGCCAGTGGTGGGTGGAGCTGGCATAGGTGACCAGCAAGAGCTGCCCAGAGTCATGCCTGCCTGGCAATCACTCCCTCTTTAAGAAAGACAAATATCATATGATATCACTTATATGTGGAATCTAAAATAATTGTACAAATGAACTTATTTACAAAACAGAAGTAGAGTCAGGGATGTGGAAAACAAACTTAGGGTTACCAGGGGGGAAAGGGGTAGGGAGGGATAAATTGGGAGACTGGGATTGACATATACACACTACAATATATAAAATAGTTAACTAATAAGGACTTACTGTATAGCACAGGGAACTCTACTCAATACTCTGTAATGATCCATATGGGAACAGAATCTAAAAAAAGAGTGCATATATGTATATGTATAACTGATTCACTTTGCTGTACTGCAGAAACTAACACAACATTGCAAATCAACTAAACTCCAATAAAAAATATTTTTAATTTAAAAAAAAGGAAGGGGGCAGCTAGGAAAGGAAGGTCTTCAGGGGAGACTTCAAGGAAGAGGTGGAAAGGAAAACACTAGGCAAAAAGTCACTGTCTACAAAAACAAAAACTTTTATTTAAAAAAAGCAAAAGAATAAAAAATATTTTTAAAAAGAAAAAACAATCACTGTCCGGCCTGGAAGTCACTGTTCCAGGCCGACTCAACTTGCCACAGGACCTTGAACAAGTCACTTTCCCTCTCTGAATCTGAGTGTCTTTAATAAAGGCAGACATTTGCATCCCGTGGTCTTCAAGGTCCCTGTCAGACCCATATTTAATTTTTCTCCAACCTGTGGGAAGAGGGCTCTCTTCACCCAACCGTCAGCATGAACAGAGAGCCAGAGAAAATAAGGGTCATGAACTCCAGCGCCTTCAGAAGTCAGGCAGACAGCACAAAAGAATGTAGCAGGGGTGACAAAACAAGCAAGTACCTCTGTACCATTTTTCTAGATTCCACGTATATGCGTTAATATACCTATTTGCAGGGCAGGAATAGAGACATAGACATAGAGAACGAATATGTGGACGCTGCGGGAGGGGGGAAAGGGGGAGGGACGAACTGGGAGATTAGAATTGACATATATACACTACCATGTGTAAAATAGATAACTAGCAGGAACATGCTATAAAGCACAGGAAGCTCAGCTCGGGGCTCTATGAAGACCTAGGTGGGATGGGGGGGGCGGCGGTGGTGGGAGGGAGGTCCAAGAGGGAGGGGATATATGTATACATATAGCTGATTCACTTCACTGTACAGCAGAAACTAACACAACATTGTAAAGCAATTATACTCCAATTTTAAAAAAGGCAAGTATAGCCCATCTATAAAGGAGGCAGCTGCTACTCAACTCCGGGTAACTGTCACCATGAGGAAAGACCTTGCAACTTTTTCAGAAAAAAGGAAATCTAGATTTTTCTTTTTTTAATGTAGCCTGCTGATGGTCTGCTCTACTGTACAGCAACTAACACAACATTGTAAAGCAATTATACTCCAATTTTAAAAAAGGCAAGTATAGCCCATCTATAAAGGAGGCAGCTGCTACTCAACTCCGGGTAACTGTCACCATGAGGAAAGACCTTGCAACTTTTTCAGAAAAAAGGAAATCTAGATTTTTCTTTTTTTAATGTAGCCTGCTGATGGTCTGCTCTTGGAAATAAATTCGCTTTAAAAAAAAGAGAAAAAGAAACCAAAAAACAGTATCAAAAAAAAAACATCCGCAGCCGGATACAGCCTGTAGGCCTATAGTTTACAACTTCTGATCAAGAGGCTGTTATGATATGATTAAATTTGTTTTTCATAATTGGGCCTTTCTAGGTTGGTCATTTATTCCCCCTTAAGTTATACTGTGCAGAAGCCGTTTTTGGCATTTTAGGCAAGAACTGAAACTACAACTTTGGTTCCTAGGCCTGCTGCCTCATACCCCAAGGAGCTGAGCTCCCCCTCAGTCTGGGACTGATGCCCACTGCCCCTCCCTACACCCTCCATGCAGCTCCAAGCTTTGCCCCTGCAGGAGGGAGCCGGATCTCAGGAGGTAGAAGCCACTTCCCACACCATCCCTTCCCCCATTTCAAAGACTCTCGAGAGGTGGTCCCTGAGATAAACCTGACCCAGCAGAGAGTATGCATGATGAGCAGTCAGCACAGATGGGGACAGTCAGGGGGACAGTCCCAGCAGCTCAAGTCACTGCCCCTGGACCCCAGCCCCAATGGTCAGGAGGTGGAAATTCTCACTAATGAGACTGGGACCACGTGAATACTTTCAGGTGGATCCAATTCCTAGTCCAAACTAACCTTGCTCACTTGTTCTTAAACAAAACAGGAGAATATCAGTTGATGGTTTCTTATTTAACTGTGGCTTTGAGAAAGAAAACATACTCCGATCTTATATCAAACATTTTTATTTTTAAAGTGAGAAGTTCACAGAGGATAGCTATAGGAGAGTGAAATATTTAGAGCAGAAAAATTGTGGGTGCTAGCCAAACTTCAAATATTGTCATAGCAGAGTTATTCCACTAGTATGCTTCCAGCATGGCAGATCACGTGTTAAAATTAACTGCATTCTCGGAACACCTCAGTGGACATGCACAATGATAGAAGCAAACATTCAGAGGCCCCTGTTCTGAATATTTTACAGAATGGATTTAGGCACACTCCAAAACAAGTATATTACAACACACCCAAAACAATTCACATCCATTAAAAAAAAAAAAGTTGACTTTAAAGATATTGGTAGGAAGACTTAAAATAACAAGAAGAATATAGGCAAGAAACAGAAATGGCTACTTTTATGTGCAAGGTGCTGGATTCTTAAATTGAGAATCAGTGTCAATCCTCACTTCCAACATCACATCGAAAAAGTGTGGCAGAAAAATGAGTCACCTTCAATATGAAGGATGCGAGTTGTGTACATTGACAACACTCTTGAAGACACAACAGTTTTGCAGGAGGAATGCCAGCATACAGAGTGGGCCTTCTTATGAGGCCAAACGCTCACAGGTTATCCGATGACCCTTCACACACTCGGGTTAAGCAACTACAACATTCTGGTTTAATCAAGGCACTGGCAAACAGTGATCCTTGACATGACATAGAGTCCCTACAAGTTGTTGGCCAATGATGATTGCATGGGTTTTTTGGTCAGGCAGCATCTATACTGAGAACCCAAGCCTGGCACCTTGATCACAAGCAAGGTCACTTATCCCACTAGGACTGCAAAGCCAGATTTGCTTAAGCTTTCCCCAAATCATGATTTTTGTTAAGTCACGTTTGAACAGAAAGGCTTCGTGTACAATCTTGATTCCCCAGAATTATAATTCACTTTCCCCAGTACCACCCAACACTCCCAAAGTTTGTTTGGGTTTTTCTCCACGAGAATACATAGCATGGATGTTTTTCTCCCCTCTACAAATTACTTCCCTGGGAGAGAACTGTAAAACCAACTTAAAACCACAAAATAACCTTACATTTTCTCACCGACAGTTAAGTATCAGACCTCTCGCTCCTACTCTGACCTGAGCTGCAGAGCCCTTTGGGTATACTTTTCAGACATTCCTCATACCATTAACACAGCTTTCTGTCACCATCCACTGTCCTTCCTCAACCTTTTCTTGCCCAATGTGAAAGCCAGTGAATTGAGAGGGAAGGAGAAATGGGCATTGACAATGTATTACTTTTATAAAAATAGGGTTACCAGGCTGTCACTTGACCCTCCACAGCAAAATGGGGCAGCATCATCCATATAGAACCCCACACTAAATTCTCAAGGGGCTATCTTTTTTGTAGCCAGGTCTCAAAAGTTCCAAGCTAAACCTACTGAAGGAAAGTAGCAATGCCTCCCTAATATTAAGCAACACAGACCTAGAATTACATGGGCAATAAGGTCAAGACCAGCCACTAGGTTGCTTCATTCATCGGTAAGAGGACAAGTTCTCCATCCTCCCCCAGCTCTGCCATTCTGGGAAGAGCCCGCTGGCCAGCCTCGGGCTGCCGAAGACTGTCGACTCCAGCTCGGCCTTGGGGGACGCCTGGTGGAAGGCGCAGTCCTGGGCTGCCCTCTGCGTCTGCACTCCATCAGGTTTCCACTGCGCGTGGACAATTCTGTAATTCTGACCCTCATTGTTGTCCCAGAAGACCCGCCCGTTAGCATGGTACGAGATGCAGAACTCAATTTTCTCCTTCGTTGGGATGACGGAGGGTAGGTCAATGGCAAACGAGAAGGTGTCACTCTCGGAGCCACCATACACGTTTTTCATGTAGACACAGTCCACATCCGTGTAGCTCAGCCAGGTATCAAAAGTGATCCGGATCTGAACCTTCTTCTCAAAGCTCACGTTTTTCACCTTCACAGTCCCCACCACCGTTCGCTCCTGCAAAGAGCAGTTCTCCAGGCAGACAGAGTTCTTCTGGAAGTGGTTTCGAAAACTTAAGTAATCAGCTGAAGGTTGAGGGAAATCTAAAATCAAGTTTTTCTCCTCGTGGAGTTTTAAGCCTGAGGAGATATCGTTCAGGTCCAAGAGGTCAAACTGGAGATCCCACACTGGCTCTTCCGGAAGGTCCGAGAAGACGTGGATGGCGGTGAGGGAGAGGCCCTTGGAGTCCGCAAACACCACCCGCTTCTTGGCTTGGTTGTGTGAAGGCTTCCAGTCGTTCTGTGTTTTGGCTTCCTGTTTTATGTTGAGACACGGCTTCAGAGGCTTTAATTTGTTCACAAAATTTCTTCGTTGGAAGTCATCATAAGGGCCCAGGAAGCTCTTCAGAGGTGGGGAATGAGCCAGGCAGAGCCTCATAGCCACATCCACGGGCATGACCGAACTTGTCAAAGGCCGTGGATCTAAAACCTGGATCATTCTGGAATACAAAAAGAAGAGGGGTTATCATCTGCACCTGGAATGCACTTCGCCTGGTCCCAAATATATCTGTACTATTTTTGTTGGCTAAGTTATAGCCAGCACAGTAAGTTTCAAGGAGGTGCTCTCATAGGTAGTGAAGGAATACAGTATTAGGTGATGACAGCTGCATCTTATGTTTGGCTCTACCCTTGACTGGCTATAGGCCATGGGTTAAAACACGTGGGGTCTCAGTTTCTCCATCTGAGACATAAAAGATTTGGATGCGATCATCTCTAATACAGCTCTAAAACCATTTGGTCTGTTCTGGACCAGTGGTTCTCAAACCTGTCTGTTCACAATGGCCTAGGGAGTTAGTTTTCTTCCTTTGTCTTTAATGACGAATCCTAGGACTTAGAGCTACTAATGCAGAACCTCTGCGAACGGGGACAAGGAAGTAAATATTTCTTAAAGCTTCCCAGGTGATCTAATGCCCAGATAGGTTTTAGAACCAAAGTTCTCCCTCAACTGCGCTCCCTCAACTGCTTTGATGACTTTGCTATTGAATTGATTACACTTCTCTGCAATAGTAATCCACTTGAAAAGAAAAAAACAGCAATAAAAATTCTCATGGAATGGTTTTGAGAGTGAGGGGCTAGAAAGAGTGAATCAGAGGATTATCTTTGCACTTTCATTATCATGCTCTTCATCATTTTACACAAATAACCCACTGAAGTGCAAGTCAGCAATCGGTGAACTTAAAAAAAAACTTTACCTAATCCGTATTTCACAAAGAAAGACATCCATGTCAAGTCCACGTTTAAGTGGGAAAAGTTGATGACCTGAAAATGGGGCTGTTTTCAACATATGCTATATATATGAACTTATAAATGTTGAAAAGTGTAATAGGAAGCACAACAAAAAGATAACAATTATCTCTGGGTGATAGGTGATCTATTTTTGCCTTTGTACTTTTTTGGTATTTTCTAATGTTTTGGCAATGGATATTTATAACCAGAGATAATAAAGCTGTTTAAAATTTAAACATAACTATGCTCCGCAATACTAAATCAAGAAGTATCCATCAAGAAGGATATTTTTTCTGGCCTTTAGCCCTGAGTATATTGCCAAGCTTATGGACATTTTCCCGCTATCCTAGCCTTCAGATAAGAGGTGTGTGTATACTGTATGTGACATTTCTCAGTCTGGCTTTAGTAACTTTCTTCCCAGCAGCTCTAAGCACAAAGGCAAATGGCCATTATCATAAGACGGATAATAAAAGAACATTCAGAGAATTTACTTTATTAGACTTGGGATTTTTCTGGGAGACCTACAAACTTAGAACAAACAAATGAAAGAGAAAGTTATATTTGTGGGTCTAATAATAGTGAACAGGCAGGATTTTTAGAGAGGTCTGCTAAGTTATGTCTAGAGGAGCTATTTAAGTAGTTTTGCGGGGGGCGGGGGTGTTTGGGAGGTTTGTTTTGTATTTTCATATTTTGCACTTATAGAAAGACAGTTTAAGGATACGGAGATTTCCCTGGAATTTTAAGTCCTGCCCGAGTTTAAAAATAATCATTTGCTCAAACTCTGAGGCTGAGTTTTCTATGGCAAACCGTCATAAGAAGAACAGAAGAGGACCAAGGATTGCAAGCATCGTCCTGTAGTTATTCCCAAAGCTAAACTACCCAACCAGCAATCTCAGAGTGCTATTCCCACGAGTTAAGCGACCCGAGTCCTTGAGACATTTGTGCAGGACCAAGAGATACGGTCGGAAACCATGAGGGAATCAGAACTCAAGCTGACTCACAGTTAAGACAGTTTCTGGTTTAAGATGCCGTTTACCAAAATCAGCTCTGCCTAAGAAGCACAGAGCAAATCTCCACACCTCCGAGGCCTCCCCGGTGCCAGATTCCAAGTCAGCAGCCAGTCAACCCGCCCTCCCCTAGGGTCTTCATGTGCGGTGATGACAGAAGGAAAACGCAGCCCAACCTCCCTGCAGCTGCGCGCTCCCCGTGCTCCGGGGCGGGGAATCTACAGGGAACCTACCTGGTGCAGCTCATTAGGCAGAGGGGCGGCGGGACTCCGCTGCCTGCGCGAGTTCGCACCCGGCTCCCAGCAGCCCCGGCTTGGCTGCAGCTCTGGCGGATTGCGGGTGCAGTGCCCGAGAGGCTGCTTATCTGCTCGGGACCACGTGAGCCGACGGCTGGGACCAATCGCCGGGCCGCGAGCTCGACGGCGCGACCAACCAGCTCTCAGCTGGGGCGCGAGCCCTCGCCCGGGACGTGACGGCGGTAACGCAGGACTCGCGGGGCGCTGGGGGCGCTCGGAGACCCCCGGCCAGCTGGCCTGAGTCGCGTTAACAGGAGCCCCGCGCGAGGCGCCGTGGAGGCAGCACCGTAGCGCAAGTACCGGGTGTAGGCCAGGAGGGAATGCAGCAAACCTGCCCCAGGCCGGGCGCCAGCACAGCGGGGCTGCGGGGAAGGAGATGCCTTTCACTTCTAGAGGCTTCTGTATACAGTTAATCTGAGCGCAGAACGTTGTGGCTTGTTCCAAATGTGTGTGTGTGTGTGGGTATAGATATAGCTATAGATAATATAGATACACACAAATATATTTCAACACACAAATATATTTCAAACATATATATTTGAAATGTTTTATCTTGTTCACTGCTTGGTGCATCGGCTCACGTTCTCGCTTTCCTTCCCCCTGAGCAAGCTTGGGGTTAGGGTGAACCCACAAATGCACCACACAGTAGACTGATTCTCTGACTAATGTTGTTAATAAACCATGTTAGCCCTGTTATAAGACAGTGAGAAGGCACTCACTTAAAAGGCACTTTGTATTTCGATCTATTCTTCAGTTTTTCTCCCTGGAAGAGAAAACTAAAGCCAGAAATGGCCTGTTTTGCTTGTGTGGCAGGTCAGCCACAGAGCCAGTGGTCAACCCAAATCCCTCGACTCGGTTCTGACGTCCTCTGGCAGTGATGTGAAAACCAAAATGTTAAAATATCACACTGTCAGTTTCATGATTCTCCCGGGCCAGTTACTCTCGCTGAGGTTTCGGAATTTTGTTCAGGTTGGGGAGGTTTTAGACCATCAGTTAAAACCATAAAATTAAATTTCTAAGTCTAGTATAAATTATTTTTATAAAACCCATGTCCTCGTTCTGCTCTCAACTCAGTTACCCAGTAGTCCATTAAAATGTACAAAATGTACAACGTAAAATGTACAAAAATCCCTGTGTCCTTTAAATCACTGTCAAACAGTGGAATTGTTAAAATGGTGTGATTAAAGAAAAACTCACGCTGAATATCACTGGGGAAGGTACTTAACGCTTAAAGGAAAACATCCAACTAAGAGCAGATCTTCTAGTCTCTCAGCCCAACCAAAACTAGCTGAAGGGGCGCAGTCTTTGGAGTTGACACTTTCAAATCTAGGCAAGTTCTAGCCTCAACTCCCTCACCTGTAATGCAGATAGTGAAGTTGTTCTTAGGATTAAATGATATTGTGCAGATGAGAAAACTCAGTAGTTTCTCAGTATGTGTTCAACTATCCTATGTTGAGCTAAGGAGTGTATATTACCAATTAAAGTTATGGAGAAACATAAAATAAGAAGAATAAATTGTGATCCCATTTTAGGAGTAAGATGTGCACTCATAGAAAAGAGAATATGCTCAACCAAAATGTTAACAAGTGCTTAATTTTGGGCAGTGATATTATGGGTAATTAAAATTTTCTTTGTCATTTTGCTTCGTTGTATTTTTTACTTTTTCTGCAAAGAACATGGACTTTTTCTGTAACTGAGAAATCATCTTTAAATGACTTAAGACTTTCAGATTCAACTAACATGTATAGCCTACCTGCCAGGTGCCAAGAACTGTGTTGGAAGCTTTGACATGCTAACACCATCTACCCACGTCCTTTTGAGTTTGGGTTTCTTTCCATTCAAGCTACTTTCTCTTCTGCCCCCTGGTGCTGACTGATGCCATAAAAGCCACCTCTCCAAACTCCTTAAAATAGAAATAAGGGATACAGGGATCTCTCCAAAGAAGAGTCAACACTCAATAAACTTCTAAACTGCATGATCCAGGCCTCCCACTTCTTTCTCCCCTCCCCAGATTTATTGAGATGTAATTGACATATAACATTATGTAGGTTTAGAGTGTGCAAGGTATTGATTTGATATATTGCAAAATGATGTTATGTTATGTTACCACCATAACACTAGCTAAAGCCTCCATCAAGTCACATAATTACCGTTTCCTTTTTATGGTAAGAACATTGAAGATATATTCTCTTAGCAACTTTCAAGTGTATAATAATACAGTATTATTAACCATGTGGTACATTAGATGCCTAGAAGTTTATACTCTTAGACCATTTCCCCATTTTCCCCACACCCCCAACCCCTGGTAACCACCATTCTACTCTCTGTTTCTATGAGTTCAGCTTTTTTAGATTCCATATATATGTGAGATCATATGGGATTTATTTTCCTCTGCCTGACTTATTTCACCTAGCAGAATCAGGCCCCTCATTTCTATGTCCTTCCTGGCTTTTACTGCCCTTCATCATGGGATGAGAGGGACTGGAATGGAATCAGCATTCTTAGTCATGAGTTGCCCCAGTGAAGACATGGTAGATTAGGAATTGTGGGGAGTTTTCTTATTATTTGTAGGTTTTCTCCAACTGTGGTTTAACAGCATCCAAACATTGCTTTGTCCTACCCATCTTAATAATAAATCTACTGATGAGAGCTTCTTGAACTGTGTGGCGTTTCTAGCCATGCCAGGGGTTGCAAGGACTCATAAGCCAGAGCCCCTTGACCTTGAGAATGCTACAATCTTTATTATAGAAAACCAAATTTAAACTCATGAAATACCCAGGGAACATTTTAAGGTGCTACAAAGCAAGGAGCTGATGATGTGTGGCTTATCCAAATGGGTCTCTTCCAGCATCTGTCCAACACATTACCAGACATGCCCTTGTGGGAAAAACACCCTGG
The DNA here is from genome assembly GCF_000442215.2 of Lipotes vexillifer. Lineage (NCBI taxonomy): Eukaryota > Metazoa > Chordata > Mammalia > Artiodactyla > Lipotidae > Lipotes > Lipotes vexillifer. The sequence continues at coordinate 274,402 of NW_006799313.1, forward strand.
GGGCAGGGAGTCCCAGGTTGTCAACTCATTTTCTCCAACCTAGCCCTCTTTTGCAGTGCCCAATCAAGAAAGTGCTTGAATATTCAACTCTACAGTTATTAATATTAAAATGTCAGTACTCAGTAGTAACAGAATGAACCTTATAACTGATCTTTAAGCCCTGCCCTGTAGAAATGAGAAGTGAGGTTGAGAACTGCTTGTTTTGATGAAAAGAACTGAGATTTCTATTTCTGAAATAAAGAAAGGAGCCAGTTCACATGTCTCCAGGAATAGTAAGCTCTCTCTTACACTAACTCCTTCTGCCTTCTTTAGCCACATTGGATGGGAACACCGATATTAGGTGAAGGAGTGTAATTTTTTAAAAAAACAAAGACACTTACATAAGCTTACTTTGGGTCAGGCGCTGTTTTAAGCACTTGACAAATAAATATTAACTCATGTAATATTTATAAGAATCCAAGTAGGTCGAAACCATGATGTTTATCCACATTTCAGGATGAGGAAACTGAGGAGGTCTGGGAGTTTAAGTAACTTGTCCAAGATCATGTAGCTAGTAGATGGCAAGATCAGGTTTCAAAACCCTCTAGAGTCCACGCTCCAAGTGTATGAGTTGCTCTGAAAAGAACAAGCACCACACTGGTACCCACCAAGACCAAAAAGAGCTTCAGAAAGGGGAGGGCTCCCTGAGGAATACATGTGAAAGCTTTAAGGAGGAAGTGAGACTTGGGAATTGGCAAGAATTTACCTATGGCGGAGTATCATCTTTAGGGCATTTAGATGATAAGAATCCAGCTGTATGGCTCAACCAACGAGAGAGAAAATGAGATCACAATTGAAATGGTACCAGCAGCCCACCATTCTATTCAAAGAACATATTCCCAGAGGATAAGAGAAGGAATTAAAAGCGTTGCTGAGTAGACTATACTATTGGCCATTCTGGTTGCACTGAAAGAATTTTCAGTATCATTTTCACTGCCTGGATTCTTTTAGTTTAAAAAAAATCTCTACTTTTTTTTTTTTTTTTTTTTTTTTTTTTTTGTCGGTGGGCCTCCTC
>NW_006799313.1:275465-360040 GCF_000442215.2 Lipotes vexillifer
GGAGCACAGGCTCCGGACGCGCAGGCTCAGCGGCCATGGCTCACGGGCCCAGCCGCTCCGTGGCACGTGGGATCTTCCCGGACTGGGGCACGAACCGTGTCTCCTGCATCGGCAGGCGGACTCTCAACCACTGCGCCACCAGGGGAGCCCAAAATCTCTACTTTTAAAACATCCCTGTAAGAGAACAATCTGGGTGCAGTTGTGAATGCACATTTGTTGCTACCAAGAGTAAGTGTTTAAAGAAAGTGCAAGACACTACCTGAGGCATGTAGAGTATCTCAGGTGAGGTGAAGAGGAAGGAGAAGGGAGGGGGAACAAAAAAGGATGATATACTTAACCTCTAATAATTTATTGGGAAGATGGACACAGAGGTTAAAAGACCAGTAACCATACCAGGTTGGCTGAGTGGCAAATGGGTCGTGTGAACATAATGCACCTTTGCTATATGTGCTTCAGGACGTTAGAGAAAGGAGAGGCCTCCAGGGGCCAGGATGGCCAACGAGGACCAGGATATGCAGGGTAACCGCAAGGAGAGCGGTTTGCTAGAGGTGAGGATTCAGGCTGGGGGGATAGCAGGGAAGGATCAAAGGAGAGAGACCCTTTAAGTTTATATATTTTTTAAATTCCCTGGACTATCTTGACCAAAATTAGAGATCTGAGTGATACAAAAGGAAATTAGCAAAGAATTAAATAATAATCTGGCTGGAGGGGTGAAACCATTCTCTAACGTTGCTAGCTATATCTTCAAGTTTCTGCAGTTTCTCCATATTCATTGAAGGATTAGGGTGAAGAAAAGTAGAAGTTAGAAAGGACCTATGAAGAAAACTTTAAACCACTATAGAAGGGCTTTTTAAAAGGTTTTAATGTGAATATTTTGGAGGATAGGAAAGGGAATAAACAGGAACTACCCAAAATGTACTAACGTACATATGAAACATCAGCATAGGAAAAATCAAATTGGGAAGAAGGAATGTTTTGAAAAAGAATAATGAGGATGTACTAGCCCTATCAGCGTAAAATTTATTATAAATTTAGAGCGTTTTAAAAAATTAGTATTGTTGTATGAATAGCCAGATCAGTGAGATTAGAGTCCATGCATAGACCTTCTTACATAAGAGAATTTAATTTATGATACAGGTGGGCATGTCTAATAATGGAAGAGGAAAAAATGGTTTATTCAATAAATGGGCAACTGGCTGTCCATTGGGGGAGGGTGGAATGGACAGATGTGTACAGGAAACTGTTTTCAATTCATGCCTCTGTGGAGAGAGATGAAGGTGCTTTGATGCCATGGCAACGTACACCAAGAGGCACGTCCACAGGGAATTCTGCAAGGGTACTGCTGGTTCAACGTGCTCTGGGCACTGTAATTTTTGTGACTTAGAGAGTTTTCTTTTTAACTCGGGGCTATGGGAAAGAGAAAAAGTATTGGGACAATCAGTGAGTCCAGTCAGTAAGAGAGAAATGACACAACGAACACTCTAAAATTCTGTCCTCCAACTCTGGTTCCTTCTCCCTGGAGAAGACCCTTCCTGGGCATGGCTGACTGGGTTTGTCATGCCGGGTGGGTCTGATGCTCTGTGCTTGTTCTCACGGCTCTGTCTGGGCCAAGATACCCTCCTTTAGTTTCAGTCCCATATTTTGCTAAATCTTAGCATTCTGAATCATTGTGAATTTGCATTCTGATTCTTTGTTACAAATTTAAAGCCTGTGAGATGCAGTTACTTTCTAACCACTCTACTCACCAGGCTAATTTGTCTAAAGACAGGTATTTTTCTGCTATGTAAACTGGCTTTTGGACTCCGCTGCCAACTATGGCTATTAGAGGAGTTTTGGCAGAAGGAATCCAAACTGAATACAGATCCCTCATTTATAAGGTACCACACTTCCTTTCTTATGTGACAAAATTAAACTTCTCTACCCATCCACTCCCCACGCACACACACAAACACATCACATCACCCCACCCCCAGCTCTGGACCTAACTATTCATAACTGCTTGTTCCAATAGATGTTTAAAACTCTTCAGACCCTTCTTTTAAGCTATGCTATAGTATCTCCCTGAACCATGGAGAGAAAAAGCAAATTCGGTCTAAGACACGGACGGCTTTGTGTCTATCAGAGAACTCTTTCTGTTTACTTGCTACATGCCCTCTCTGACTTGGTGGAAAGTTTCAACTGGGGGAAGTTGGGGAAGGTGAATAATTTTCCACATCCTACTGCGACAACTCATTTCACTAGGGCTTTAATATTTGTCTGAAGTATAATAAATCCTCTAGAATACCAACCACAGCTTTAAAAACTCATTTCAGAGCCAACTTTCTCCAATCCTTGTTTTACTTTCTATTAGTAAGGTATTAATATTTTTTAACTGAACAACAGTGAAACTTTTAAGTCACTCAGTAAAATTGGCAATTATTTGAGATCACCAATAGGAGGACAAAACACTTAAAAATTCCCTCATTTCTCCTGTCAAAAAAACACCTCCTGTAGTTGAAAGTAATAATGTTGGGCAAAAAAGCATTAGGTCTTGCTTTCCTGCATACGGAATTGAGCTCTGGTTGTCACAGAGTTTTTGGAGCCCAGACAATTAGTGATTAAAAGGGAAGATTTTTCTTTCAGAAGAAGTGACAGAAAAAAAGAAAATTAAGAACAAGCTACATATTCAACACTCTTTTAGGTCCTTTCATATATTTTATGATATAATTACTGGCTACAGTATTGATATAATATAATGCTTTTTTTTTTTTGAATAAGCACTTTATTTATTTATTTATTTATTTATTTATTTATTTGGCCATGCCACACAGCTTGCAGGATCTTAGTTCCCTGACCAGGGATCAAACCCGTGTCCCCTGCACAGAGTTCTAACCACTGGACCTCCAGGGAATTCCCTATAATGCATCTTTTAAATTAAGTGTTATTAAAGAGAAAAACAGAAGACTATGGCTTAAAAGAGGACAAAAGATGATTGCTTCCCTCCTGCCCCACCCCCATATCCAAAGTTTTGACACTATTTATGGAATTAGTCTTCTCTATGGTTGATTTTGGAAGAGGTTCTTATTTTGCAAACTACACACAGAAATGCCAGATTTGATTGGTAAAGATCACAGGGGCAGCATTTGAGCAGTAACATTTTGCATGTGAGTAATCCTTTCAACTTTTTAAATGCCTTCACATCCTTTATTTCATTTAATCTTCATTAAAACCCTGTGAAGCCCATCTTATTATTATTCCATCTAACAGATGGGGAAACTGAGACTCAGGAAGACTGAATGACTACAGTAGGGTTTGCAGCTGTCAAGTGATGGAGTCAGGCTTCAGTGCCAAGATCTAACCTTATCTGAGTTTTGAGGACGTGGGGAGGGGGAAGGGTAAGCTGTGACAAAGTGAGAGAGTGACATGGACATATGTCCACTACCAAATGTAAAACAGATAGCTCTTGGGAAGCAGCCGCATAGCACAGGGAGATCAGCTCGGTGCTTTGTGACCACCTAGAGGGGTGGGATAGAGAGGGTGGGAGGGAGACGCAAGAGGGAGGGAATATGGGGATGTATGCATATGTATAGCTGATTCACTTTGTTATAAAGCAAAAACTAACACACCATTGTAAAGCAATTATACTCCAATAAAGATGTTTAAATACATAAATAAATAATGTTGCAATGAACATAGGGGTGTATATATCTTTTTGAATTCGTGTTTTTGTTTTCTTTGGAAAAACACCCAGAAGTGGAATTGCTGGATTGTATGATATGATAGTTCTATTTTTAATTTTTCAAGGAACCTCTATACTCTTTTCCATACTGGCTGCACTAATTTATATTCCACCAGCAGTGCACAAGTGTTCTCTGTTCTCCACATTCTCACCAACACCTAATCACTTAAGTGATTATCTTTTCTTCTGCAGTGTTTAACCTGTTGTTAATCCATGTAGTGAATTTTTCATTTCAGATGTCATATTTTTCATCTCTAGAAGTTCCATTTGTTGGAGTTTGGTTTGTTTGGGTTTTTTCTTTGTATCTTCAATTTCTCTCCTCACTGTCTACATGTTTTCCTTTAAATACTTGAACATAATTATAGTAGCTGTTTTAACATCCTAGTCTGCTAATTTTATCATCCCTATCATTTTTGGATCTATTTCTATTGACCTTTTTTTTTTTTTCCTGGTTATAGGTCACAGTTTCCTTCTTCTTGGCATACCTAGTGGTTTTTTATTGGATGCTGAATGCTATAATTTTAAGTTCCAAGTGACTAGATTTCACTTCCGTCTTTTAAAGAGTGTCGGACTTTGTTCTGGTAAGCAGAATATCATGTTCTAAAGTCATACAGTTTGTAGGCTTTTGTGAATTGTCTTATTACTCTACATAGCGCTTTTGAAATTCATCCATATTGTTGCGTGTATCAGTAGTTTGGTTTTTCTTATTGCAGAATAGTATTCCACTGTATGGGTGTACCACAATCTGTTTATCCATTCACCAGTGGATGGACTTTTAGACTTTTTATTTACAGTTTTGTGCTATTACAAATAAATATGCCATAAAAATTTAGGTACAGCCCTTTGTGTGGACAAATGCTTTCAGTCCCTTGAGTAAATTTCTAAGTGTGAAATTGCTGAATCATCTGATAAATGTATGTTTAAGTCTATAAAACTGCCAAACTGTTTTCCAAAGTTGCTGTACTATTTTTTATTCCCACCAGGAAGATTTGAGAGCTCTGGCTGCTCCACATCTTTGCCAGAATTTATATTGTCAGTGTGTTCTTGGACTTCTTATTATTGAGCTGAAAGAGTTATTTATATATTCTGGATACAACTACTTTATTAGATATATAGTTTGCAAATATTCTTCCTCCCAGTGTGTGCCCTGCTTTTCATTTTCTTAATGTTGTCTTTCAAAGGGCAGAAGTTTTTTATTTTGACAAAACCCATTTTATCAGTTTTTTTCTTTTATGGTTCATGTTTTTTATGTCCTATTTAAGAAATCTTTACTTAACCCAAGATTATAAAGATTTCCTCCTATGTTTCTATGTTTCCTTCCAGAAGTTTTGTAGCTTTAGCTCTTAAATGTTTGTGTCTATAATCCATTTCAGTTTGATTTCTTTGTAGATGTGAGGTAAGAGTCAAGTTGTTGTTGTCGTTATTCTTGTTACTCTTTTGTTTTTGTTTTCACATACAGACTTCCAATTGCTCCAGCCCCATTTATTTAAAAAGCAATCTTTCTCCATTGAATTTCCTTTGCACCTTTGTCAAAATTCAGTTGATCATTTGGGTCTATTTCCGGAGTTTCTATTCTGTTCCATTATTCAATAAGACTATTCTCCTGCCATTATCACACTTTCTTGATTATTATGACTTTATGTTAAGTCTGAAATCAGGTAGTGTGAGTCATCAACTTTGTTCTTATCTTTCAAATGTATGTGCTAAAGTTTTATTTAAATTTTTCCATGTATATTCATAAATTGAACTACAGAGCATTCTGTGCTACATTTTGCAGATTTTAGTATTAAAGTTATGTTTGTTTCATAATATTAATTGAGGAACTTTCCATACTTATCTAGGGTCTGAAATAATTTGAATAACATACAGATTAACTCTTCTTTGAAGCTCAGAGGAATTCAGTTATAAAACAATTAAGTAGGTTTTTGTTTGTTTGTTTGTTTGTTTGTTTTGCGGTACGCAGGCCTCTCACTGTTGTGGCCTCTCCCGTTGCGGAGCACAGGCTCCGGACGTGCAGGCTCAGCGGCCATGGCTCACGGACCTAGTTGCTCCGCGGCATGTGGGATCTTCCCAGACCGGGGCACGAACCCGTGTCCCCTGCATCGGCAGGCGGACTCTCAACCACTGCGCCACCAGGGAAGCCCTAAGTAGGTTTTTTTTTCTTAAAGGGAAAGTTTAACAATCTTTTCCACCTCTCCTATTATTTTTGGTTTTCAATCTCTTCTTGCACCAATTTTGCTCATTTATATTTTGCCAGAAAATTATTCATATTGTTTCATGTCCAAGGTCAGACAGCTAATTATAGCAGAGCCAGGATTTGAACCTAAGATGTCAGGCTCCAGAGTCCCTGCGTCAACCACTAGATATCGGGAAATACTGATACATAGTGACCTTTAAATTCAGGAAATAATTTGATAAAGTCTTTCATGATATCCTTGTGAACGAGATAAAGAAACCTGAGCTACAAAACCTGCTGACCAACATTACCCAAAGAGAGCCCATCGTTAGCTCTCTTCTTTAAACCCATCAAGAAAGAAAATAATAAAGGGCTTAACATAGAGATCCAAAGACATGGATGAGAACATAAAATGTAATTCCTGGACTTGCAAATGATGCAAAAGTACATCTGATAACTTAATGGAAAAACAGAACTCAGGGGACTTCCCTGGTGGTCCAGTGGTTAAGAATCTGCCTTCCTATGCAGGGGACTCAGGTTCAATCCCTGGTCGGGGAACTAAGATCCCACATGCCGCAGGGCAACTAAGCCTGCATGCTGCAACTTCTGAGCCTGTGCCACAACTAGAGAGAAGCCCATGTGCCACAACAAAGATCCCGCATGCTGCAACTAAGACCCAACACAGCCAAAACTAAAAATAAATTAATTAAATTAATATTTAAAAAAAAAACTCAGAAAACCTTCCCCACTGCAACCCAGTCAATCAAACAAGTGTCAGCTGAACAGATTATAGGCCCCACAAGAGCAAAGGCAAATGTGTTTTATTCATCCATGTAAATAGAGCTCCCAGCAGAATTGTAGCTGCTTAGTAAATATTTTTTAACACTTATTGGAAGAAAAATATATACATTACTGATCTTCAACAACTGCACAAGTTTAGACTGAAGATGACACGGTTAAACATTGAGACAAGTGGAAAATACAAATTTTGATTTGTCACGAGTTCAGTATAAATCAATAGTGTGATGGAGCAGATTTGGCATCAGAAAACTTAAGACTAGATCTTAAGGTAGGGTAAGTCACTCAAACTCACAGCAAAAAAAAGCTAATAATAATCTAAAAGATTGTTTTGAGGGTAAGATCATTCACACGAAATTTTTTTTGCAAACTACAAATGTCCATTATTAAGTACGTATTATTGTTATTAGATTAAGCTAAGAAGCACTTTGAGCTTATCTGTAATTTCTCAGTTTTGGGGGCATTGAAGATTAAGAGAGGGTAGATATGAAGTCCCTAGCAAGATGTCTGAAGCATATTAAACATTTAATAAATCTCAGCATAAATGGATTATCTTTTCATATACAGGAGGCTGTATATATAAGTATATATGTAATCATTTATACACATATATTTACATATATGGATGGATATATATCAAACTGTAAAGAGGTTTCCCTAGTTATCCCCCAGTCACTATTCTAGATACTGGAGAGACAATGAAGAATTAGATGAACAAAATACTGCCCTCAATTTTTTGTGATTTACTTCTTTCCATCTTCTCTCCCATGTACAAGAATCACTTTTTAATTACAGAAGAAAAACCAAACTATAAAGACAATAAAAATATAATGGTTGCTAGGGATACAGGGGAAGGAGGAGGGAGATGAGCTGCTGGAGCACAGAGGGTTTTTAGGGCAGTGAATTATATTATCATTTGGCAAAACCTATAGAATGTACGACACAAAGAGTGAACCTTAACGTAAACTGTAGATTTTAGTTACTAATAATACATCAACATTGGTTCATCAATTTTTACAAATGTACAACATCAATGCAAGATGTTAACAATAAAGGAAACTGAGAAGGGGAGGATATGGGAACACCATACTTTCTGCACAATTTTTCTGTAAACCTAAAACTGCCCCCCAAAATAAAGTCGTTCATTAAAAACAAAAAATCTCTAAAAAAGAGAAGAAAAGAAAAAGAAAAACTAATGAAAGCTCTGGTTTGCTTAAGTGAACACTTTCCAAATACTAAATTGCAATTGCATTACTATTCCTGGCAGCAAACAACTAATGGCCTTTTATCCTTTTATGGCAAGAAATCTTCAGCTGCATCTCCCTGTTGGCCCCAAGTCTACTGAACTATAACAATAAAATGCCTGGTCAGGTATAGAAAAACCTCCTTGTTACCAATTTTTTTTAATTATATGTGCTTTTGTATTTGCTGATTACAAGCAATTAGTGGTTGCTTGGCAACGAAGTTTGGGGCTGTCTTCCAGGTAGAGGTGAGTTGTCTAAATAAAGCACCTCATTGTCTTACATTTCTCCAAAGAAGATATACAGACTGCCAACAAACACATGAAAGAATTCTCAACATCATTAATCATTAGAGAAACGCAAATCAAAACCACAATGAGATATCATCTCACACCAGTCAGAATGGCCATCATCAAAAGATCTAGAAACAATAAATGCTGGAGAGGGTGTGGAGAAAAGGGAACACTCTTGCACTGCTGGTGGGAATGTGAATTGGTCCAGCCACTATGGAGAACAGTATGGAGGTTCCTTAAAAAACTAAAAATAGAACTACCATACGACCCCGCAATCCCACTACTGGGCAAATACCCTGAGAAAACCATAATTCAAAAAGAGTCATGTACCAAAATGTTCATTGCAGCTCTATTTACAATAGCCAGGAGATGGAAACAACCTAAGTGTCCATCATCGGATGAATGGATAAAGAAGATGGGGCATATATATATACAATGGAATATTCCTCAGCCATAAAAAGAAACGAAATTGAGCTATTTGTAATGAGGTGGATGAACCTAGAGTCTGTCATACAGAGTGAAGTAAGTCAGAAAGAGAAAGACAAATACCGTATGCTAACACATATATATGGAATTTAAGAAAAAAACAATGTCATGAGGAACCTAGGGGTAAGACAGGAATAAAAACACAGACCTACTAGAGAATGGACTTGAGGATATGGGGAGTGGGAAGGGTAAGCTGGGACAAAGTGAGAGAGTGGCATGGACATATATACACTACCAAATGTAAAATAGATAGCTAGTGGGAAGCAGCCGCATAGCACAGGGAGATCAGCTCGGAGCTTTGTGACCACCTAGAGGGGTGGGATAGGGAGGGAGGGAGGGAGGGAGACGCAAGAGGGAAGAGATATGGGAACATATGTATATGTATAGCTGATTCACTTTGTTATAAAGCAGAAACTAACACACCATTGTAAAGCAATTATACTCCAATAAAGATGTAAAAAAAAAACACCAATAATCACAATAAAAAAAATAATAAAATAAATAAAGCACCTCATTGTCTTCAGTGCTGGGTTTCCAAAGCCACCCCAGCATAACCACAGTTATGGAATTCTTCTTGGACTGAGTGACATTCACATATGGCTCAGCTCTTTTCATATTCATTCATTCAACACATATTTAACGAGTATCTGTGGTGTGGGTCACAGTGCTAGGTTCTGGAGGTAGAGTGGAGAATAAAGTGAACAATGTCCCTGTCCTCAAGGAGCTTGCATTCTAGTGGGGAGGAGGAAGGACAAGCAGTTAAATATAATTTTTCAGGGAATTCCCTGGTGGTCCAGTGGTTAGGACTTGGCGCTCTCACTGTGAAGGGCCCAGGTTCGATCCCCGGTCAGGGAACTAAAATCCCTCAAGCCGCACCGCGAGGGCCAAAAAAAAATTTGTTTTCAATTATAACAAATAGGCAAAGCTGAAGATGAGTGCTATGAAGAAAAGTGAAGTAGAGTAAGGATATTTAAAGAATTTGGAAGAAAGTTTCTCTTTGTTCATTTTATAAGTGGTTAGTGAAGGCCTCTCTGAGGAGGTGATAGTTGAAGACAGCTGAATGAAATGGGGAGGGGGGAGAGCGTGCCATAGACAGAGCATTCTCTTAGGGAGAATAGCAGAATTCCGTAGAACTTGACCTGACAGTAAAAGAAATCATTATAGGGTTAATTTTCAGGATTGAGCTGCAGATCATTTGATACTTTTCAGACACATTTGTCTGATGATTAATTTTATTTATTTATTTTGAACTAGGAATAAATTGACATATTTTATTAATAGAGGAGCCCTGTCCTTTCAGGCATGATTGTTTATTGATAATAATGAGCCAGTAATTAAAATTTTAACTGGAAGTAAATTGGCCCTAAGAGAAAAATCAGCCAGCCACCACTCAATTTTCCCCTCTTCTACTAAGTTTTTGACAGAGAAATTAAGGCTTAAGTTACACTAGTCTGATCTTTTTCCCTCTTTGAAGATGAGAAACTTTCATTTTAAAGAGTGTAGGGGCTATTTTCTATTCAAAGCTAAACCTTGTTAACATTTTGGTGTTCATTATTCTGAGGGTTTTTATTTCCTGTACATAGTGTAGAAATTTTTTTTAACTTAAAATATTAGGATTGGGCTTCCCTGGTGGTGCAGTGGTTGAGAGTCCGCCTGCCGATGCAGGGGACACGGGTTCGTGCCCCGGTCCGGGAAGATCCCACATGCCGCGGAGCGGCTGGGCCTGTGAGCCATGGCCGCTGAGCCTGCGCGTCCGGAGCCTGTGCTCCGCAACGGGAGAGGCCACAACAGTGAGAGGCCCGAGTACCACAAAAAATATATATATATATTAGGATTATCATATACATTTTCCACATGTCTTTCTTACTTACTGATATATGGTACTCATGATTCCTTTTCATTAAATATTCTTCCAAAACATCGTTTTTAATAATAGAAATAGAGGATCTAATATCTCCCATTCTCACCTACATTGCCTTTTATCTTTTCGTTTAACCCTTTTATAATTTGTAGGATGAAAAGATATTTCCATTTTTACACTTTACTAGTGAAGTTGAACTTTTTCATGTTAATTAATCCTTTTTCTATTATTTTTTCTTCTATCTTTTCTACCAAAGTACTTCATTGATTTATAAAAGCTTTTTATATATTAGGGTTATTGACATTTTTGTCATATGTTACAAATATATTTCCTAAAATATATATTTGCTCCAGATTTTTAATTTTGTTAATAAAATTTTTACCCACAAAAGTTTGATATACAACTTTTTGCGTTTTTTTATACTGTTTGTTTCTCTACCATGATTCCTTAAAAAAAGGCCTGGGGAGATTGTGAGGAAAAAAAAAAAAATCCCTAAGTTGACTGGAGAGGCCTGAGGAAGGGAAGGGAAAAAAGTATTAAGTCAAGTGTGTCAAGAAGGAGTAGACAGACCTGGTCTTAATTCCATCTCAGTATAACTGGACAAGTGTAAATCTCTCGGAACCAGTTTCAAGTACCTCCCTTGAGAGATAGTGGGTACCCAACAAGTTGTAACTATTACTAAAAGGGAAGGTGTCCCAAACTGGTGCTTCTCAAATGTTAATGTCCCTATGAATCACAGGGCATCTTGTTGAATGCAGATTCTGATTCAGTACACCTGAGGCAGAGCGTGAGGGTCTGCATTTGTAACAAGTTCCCAGATGATGCTGAGGCTGGTGGAAGGTTCTAGAGTCTTCCAACAATGGGAATCCCTGATGGGGAATATTTAAGAACCAATTTAACAACTGACATCTATTTTCAAAAGAACTGTGACTCTTAGAATTACACAGAATTTGCAAGCTAGAAGAGAAAGCTATCCCTTAGAGGATGAACCTGGAATCTAAACTTATCCCAACCAGGTCAATGTTTCACCAGATGAAATTTAATTACAGTCCCTGTTGCTGTCCAGGGAAGCCAAACCTCAGATGGATAGAAAAGTGTACATAAAGAATAAAGTAAAAGATCTAGTGGTCAAATTCTCTCAATGACCTCCTTCTCAAAGGCCCACCCAAAACATCCATCAAAAGGAAATAACAACAACAACAACAAAAAAAAATTGAGGCCTTTAGAGGAAATAAATTGCAGTACTCTGCATGCATCTTTCCATGATGTGTTTTCCAGCCTCAGCCAATCAGGAACATCACCTGGGGCATTTGCTCCCACTCTTAGCACCTCAGAGAGCTCATGGAAGGGGTGGAAGAATGCCAAGCATCTACATTTCTAGACAGAAATGGTTTGGGAACCCCTGCCTTACTGCATTCATATCCTTTCTTTGCAGTTTAGAATTTATACCAAAGAGGAGTTAACTGAACATAGTGAACAAAGGTTCTGCTGTGAAAAGAACTGGACGACACTCAGTCACCGTGTAACCTTGAGCAATTTACCCATCCTCCTTGAGTCTGAGTTTTTTCTCATCTGTAAGACAAAAATAATGAAATCCTCTACATAAGTCATTATAGAGACCAGATAAAGTAATGGATGTGACAGCCACTTGTAAACTGAATGCAAGTGTGATTTCCATAAATGCATGCATTGTGTCAAATCTTCACTGAACCAAGCCATTAAGATTGTTCCTTGAAATCTAAAAAAAAAAAAAAAAAAAAAAACTGGTTCTGATGAACCTAGGGGCAGGACAGGAATAAAGACGCAGACATAGAGAATGGACTTGAGGACACGGGGAGGGGGAAGGGTAAGCTGGGACAAAGTGAGAGCGTGGCATGGACATATATACACTACCAAATGTAAAATAGATAGCTAGTGGGAAGCAGCCGCATAGCACAGGGAGATCAGCTCGGTGCTTTGTGACCACCTAGAGGGGTGGGACAGGGAGGGTGGGAGGGAGGGAGACGCAAGAGGGGAGGGGATATGGGGATATATGTGTATGTATAGCTGATTCGCTTTGTTATAAGGCAGAAACTAACACACCATTGTAAAGCAATTATACTCCAATAAAGATGTTTAAAAAAAAATTGTTCCTTGAGGGTTTTAGTGTGGGATTTTATACCCTTAGCAAGGAGGAGTCCATAAACAAAATGTCAAGCTGAAATAAAACCTGGCTATAGACCCAACTTTGCCTTTCCTTGTTTGAGCCACTCAGGGAAAGATGGCAATCTTCCAGTACTGTTATCTCAACTGTAAAACGTGAGGTTGATTAACTCTTTGCTCCCCTCTCAAAGACGTGGAATGCTTTGTAAATGATGACATCTGGAGGTGTCTTATAAACTCTAAAACTCCATACACATTGTCTGATGCCTGCCTGTGCAGGAGCTGGAAAGGACAAAGCATCCGTTGTCAGATCCAGTAATACCCCAGCCCTACCCCACCTAATCCCTGCCCTGCGGGGCAAGAAGATCTGCTGACGGGGAGGGCCTGCATCTGAATCACGATTTTCCATCAGTGGTTCAAGGGACACCTACAGTACTCAGAGTTCCTGGGGCAGAGGCCAGTCCCCTGGGGTGGAGTTGAGGGGCTGCCGCTCAGCAAAGGAACAGGTTGACCCACTGCCCGTGTGCCTGGCCTCTTTGCAGGTTCCAAAGAGTTCAGTGACAGAAGGGGCCACACGTTCTCCTCAGTGCGGCTGGCTGAAACTGTCATTACGCCTCAGATTTCAAGAGTGGAACCACAGACTCTGTGCCTGGGAAGAAGAATGGGGTCGGATACCTGTAGAGTCCAGCACAGACTTATTACAGGACTCGGAGTGGGGAAAAGCCTGACAAGGTAAAACTGCTCACAATGATTAAAAGTGGGGAAGTGAGGACAGCTGTCTGGGAAGATAAAGAACGCCACTCAGAGATGGAAGTCGGGATGCAGGGGCAAGAGATGGCGAGCAGAGACGGTCAGCAGACAGGAAGACCAGGCAAGCACCAGCGCTAGTAAGTGGAGCGTGGACCGATCAGCTGCTTCCAGCCGTGACCACGTCCGGAGAGGAATTCTAGAGAACCAAGGAGCTGGGCTCAGCAGTGAGGTTTGGAAGAGGTAAGCTATGGAGACTCATAGACCCAAAGAGCAGCCTCCAGATGCTCATAATTTTCAGATTTTTTTCAAAGCTCTTTTTCCTACCAAATCTTACTCACTTAGAAACCAGCAAGAAATGTGGTATCACATTTATTTACAAACCTAAAGGTAACAGTTCCTACATACTTTCCCTTTCATGACATATTACATTAAACAGGATAAGCCTTAAAAAAAAAAAAAAACTAGTGGGTACATCTTAGGGGGATGAAGATCTGTTTGTCAAGAAAACTATCACTTTAAACTAATCGTTCTCAAACTTTAGCTAACATCAGAATCATCTGGAGGGCTTGTTAATGCACCGAGTGCTAGGCCGTACCCCCAGTTTCTGATTCATTAGGTCTGTGGTGAGGCCTGAGAATTTACATCCCTAACAAGTTCATAGGTAATGCCGAGGCTGCAGGTCCAAAGACCATACTTTGAGAGCTATGGCCCCAGCTACCTGGGGATCTTTGACAGGGAGAGAAATAAAAACACAAAGCATCTCTATTGGCAAATGCATTCCCTCATCATTATTTGCCTTCCAATCTTTATGCTGAAGTTCAGAAATGTCACCCCTCCCAAGCATATCACTTGGCTAACTAGTCAGTTTCTCACTTTGTAGGAATAGTCATAGAAACACTAAGGGTCATCTGAAAATAGAATCATAGTGGTTCACTGAACTAGAACCACAGCATGAGGTGGAGGTCACTTGAATGCTCTTAGGGGCTGGTGACATTAAGATCTTTCCCCTGTGGGGACAGGCCTGTCAAGGGCAAGGAACACAGAACCCCCTCGCTTGGACGATATTTCCTGGTATGTTACCAAAACCTTGCCCTCTCAATCCCATGTTAGAGAATTCATCATTCAGGAAACAATCCCTCTCAGTACTATATAGAATCTCCTTTCTGAGGTGACAGACTCTAAGATTTGCGACATTCCAGATCCTTGCTCTCTCAAAACCTTGCCCTCTCAATCCCATGTTAGAGAATTCATCATTCAGGAAACAATCCCTCTCAGTACTATATAGAATCTCCTTTCTGAGGTGACAGACTCTAAGATTTGCGACATTCCAGATCCTTGCTCCCAATCGAAAAATAACGCAAGCCACGTATATCACTTTAAATTTTAAAATTAAAACTAAGCAGATGAAGGTAATTTTAATAATATATTTAATCTAATACACAAATATCACCTCAACACGTAGGCCCTGTTTAAAAAAAAAACTGAGATATTTTTACATTCTTTTCTTATACTATCTTAGAAGTCCAGGGTGTATATTATAGCACATCTCAATTTGGATTAACCGCATCTCAAATGCTCAATAGTCACATATGGCTAGTGGCTACCTCGTTGGACAGAGCAATTCCAGATGATATTTCTTGATAAATTGGATTTGCCTTTGATCTTAGTAGCACCAACTACTTTTAATAATTATTTTCCTTTGTGCCATCAAGCTCCAACAGACTCCCAAGACTCTCCCCGATCTGGCTGCCCCTGAGAGTGGCTCTCTGTCCAGAGAATAACTGGTACCATGTCCATCCGCCCCCCCTTCCATAGAGATGGCAATTTTAGCTGGACCTGTGGCTACCCAGAATAAACACTGCATTTTCCCTTGCAGCTAGGTGAAGCCGTGAAACTACTTTTTAGTCAATGAAATGTAAACATAAATTCATGCAGCACCTTCCAGGAACCTTCTTGAAGAAAGAGCTGGCATCACCCTTTTCCCATCTCAACCTCTTTCTTCCTAGTGGCTGGAATGAAAACCAGATGTCTGGAATTACTGCCACGACCTCATACCATGAGGTGACCTTGGAAATGGAGGCTACACAATAGTCTAGGAGCCCATTTCCTGGGGATTTCGGAGAGCAGAGCCTGTGTTCTGACGTTAAAGTGAGAGAGAAATGAACTTCTACCACGTTTAAGACAATATTGTTTATCCAATTTTTACAGCTGAACCGAACTCGTCATACCTAACTCACGTGCCCCCCCATTCACCCCTGGCTTATAAACATGTCCCAGGTGGAGATCCCTGGGAAAGAGGAACTCACAGATGCAGTGTGCATTTTTAGCACAAAATAAAACTAATAAACTGAGTGCTTACTTTAACAGGCCTTATGTTTTTATTCCTTTTAATGCTTACTACAATCCCCATGTATAAATAAGGAAATGACTTGTCCAGGATCACACTGCTAGGAAATGGTGAAGCCAGGATCTGAATCCAGGCCTGGATGGCTTCATAAACCATGTTCTTTGCTAGATGTATCCTCATTGGTAGAGTCTGAGCCACACAACAGGAGAGAGAATGGGACATAAGTCCAGTTTTTCAAAATCAGCAGAAGTACTAAATTTAAACTTGAATTCATACCCTTAACCCAGCAAGATTCAATCAGTAAAAATATGAGTCAGCTGTTCTTAGCACTTTGTAAAGCACTTCAGGTGAATGAGGAACATCCATTTAAGCCGAATTCCCCCAAAATTCAACTCCCTTTGGGGTTCTCGCACCTGTCCAGCTATTCTTTTCATCATCACTTTAGCACTCTAAGGATTCAAAAATGGATCTACCTAGAGTAAAAGGTCTGATTTATTGCATTTCTAATAAGTCCATGTTAAATAAACATTTTTAAGAATGGTGGGTTTGGGAATGCCTTTGGGTGGCAGGGAGTGGAAGGAGACTTTTGGAAAAACAACCTTGAGCCAGAAGTCAGAAGAATTTTCTTTTTATCAACCTCAACTCTTTTTCAGACGATGGAAAACGCAAAAGGCAAGGAGGGAAACTCCATAGAGAAGTTGGGGGAGGAATACGTGACTCTCAAATTCAAACCTGTTGTCAGCAAAAGCTGGAGAGAAACACCTAGCTTCAAGTAAGCCAGTGCCTCAGTTTCACCAAGCACCTCCTCCCTCCTCGAAGGGGACCAAATGAGAATCATCTGTGAAGGATGACAAGGCTGCTGTGCACAATAGAATGCTACATGCAACGAGAGCCTAAAACCTCCGAAGAAGATACCTCGTCCTCCATTATCCTCTAAACCGCCACCAGTTACACCTGGTGTGGGCCTGGCATCAGTGACAGCTGAGCAGAGGTTGGACGCATTATAAGCAACTCTCCGAATATGCTTCCCCAAATCAAAAGAACATTCCTATCACAACCAAGGAGGCCAAGATCCAGACACTCATAAAGAAAATCAAAGGTGGACCAAGGGGAAACATATCTAGAAAGGTCTAAGAAAAAGATGTGCTCTGAAGGGACTGATCCTTTGGCCTGAGGAAGGGAGCCTGCCCTAGAAGAATCTCCCGCTCTCGCTGAGGGAGCTAATACCGTTGTAGTAACAACTTCAGCCCCAAGGCTATGCTGGCCTCCTGGACCAGAACTGCAGCCAAGGCCAGGATGATGGAGGCAGCAGAATCGCCACAAGAGCCTTAGGGTGTCCGGTGGGGTGTGGTCCATGAGAGAAGTCTCCCTGCAGACACAGATGACAGGGTACACTTGTAATTTCATGCTGGATAAGCCTGGGTTCCTGAGAAACCAGCGAGAGTGAGTGCCTCCTTCTTGACCCCTGCCTGCAGTTTTCCAGTATGTTGTGCCCCATGCATTCAGAGGGTTGATGTGTTAATGAAAAGCCTCGAGTGAGACTAGGATACCAGGAAAAAGGGCACATCGGTGACTGTAGCCGTGGTGGAAAGGTTTCTCTACACCCTCCACCCTTCCTGCTTCCAGGGCTCTGGACTGGTGGGTTGCAGATGATACACAAACATGTCTGCTTTGGGTTGGGATACAGAGACACTTACGTATAAAAAGGGAAAAACATTTCATTAGTTAACATTCATTCGAGTTAAGAAGATGAAAACATCGTTCGTATTACCAAATGTTTGCCCTTCTGAAATGGTAGAAACGGCCTCAACAGCTTCTAATGGGAGTGTCTTCAGCTGAGCATTGTGAAGATGTCTAGTGAGGAATCAGCGATAATTTGCTTCCAGGCTGGATTTCCCTCTTCGGATACAGACCACCTTAGGAGCTGCTCTCTTCTAATTGTAAGTGTGATGACTTGGAACGGTTGAGCATTTTAAGCCAAAGCTGTTATTCCCTTCTTCCCTCCTGAAAACACATAATTCTTAACTTGGAAACTGTTGTTTTGTGTTTTTCTAAGTAACCTGAGACTTCTGTGGTTCAGCTCTGGGCTAAAAATGCAGGGCCCTTTGCAATGGTAATTCCAGTTGTAACTGTTGTGTATATTTCAGCTGCTTAAAAAAAAGGTTTAAGGTTGCTTCCCAATCATAACTAAATAATATGTTGTATTTAAAATGTGTGTATAAAGTAATTCATCAGCTATTGTATTTAGGGGACTATATTCATTGCATGCAGATTGTTAGTTAACTTTCTGAACTCCAAGTAGGTTAAAGTCAGAAAGCATGATTTTCTTCTGCATGATCCACTTTCAATTTTTTTCTTAACTACCTAAATTTATAAGAAGCATATTTCTGGGAGTTTGGCCTGAAGGCAGCTGGGCGGCATTCTGGCTCCCGCAATAGACTTATTTCTCCACAAGAAGCACTCCCTCTACAGCAGTCTATGAGGACAGGAGAATATTGCTGTGTCAGCGCTCACCGCAATGTTTAAAACGTTTACGATAAATGGTGACACAAGGATGCTTGCAGCTAATGTCTGAAAATATACGTAGCTCTGGAAGTTTATCAGTTCTACTAAAAAGCAGCAAACCTGAAGAGACACTGATAGAGCAAACAGCTAGTGGAAACAATAGATTTTTTTCCTAACATTTATTGAATATTTACTCTGTGCCGGGTCAGGGTTCATCACACGAGAGCTTCACAAAAGCCCTATGATAATATTAATTTTAATTACAGATAATATTATTTTTATTTTTTTAATTATTTTATCTATTTATAATTAATTATTTTATCTATTTATTTTTGGCTGTGTTGGGTCTTCATTGCTGTGTGTGGGCTTTCTCTAGTTGCAGCGAGTGGGGGCTACTCTTCGTTGCGGTGCATGAGCTTCTCATTGCGGTGGCTTCTCTTGTGGAGCACGGGCTCTAGGTGCATGGGCTTCAGTAGTTGTGGCTCGCAGGCCCGGTTGCTTCGTGGCATGTGGGATCTTCCTGGACCAGCGCTCAAACTCGTGTGCCCTGCACTGGCAGGTGGATTCTTAGCCACTGCGCCACCAGGGAAGTCCGATAATACTATTTTTAATTCACAGATTTTAAATTTAATATTATTTTTAATTTAATCTCTGTAAATTAAAAATAATATTGGGTTTAGAAGGTATTAATTACCCATGGTCTCACTGCTAGGAGTTGGAAGATGCCAGCCAACTTCCAGGCCTCTTTTATATGAGAGAGGAATAAATAAATACCACTAGGGCAGTTTAAGGAATAAATATCTGTGTTAGGTGCTTTCTGTTATATGTAGCTGAAATTAATTATAGCTGTTACATTTACCCAATTACAAGGGATTTCTGATACCACTTGTGGCTCTTCAAGCCCGAATCCAAACACCCTAGCAGACATTCTGAACAGCTGTAATAATAATGTACTCTTCCCAGTGTGCATTAAAAAAAAAAATCAATAACTATCTGACAATACAAAAGCTATATCACAGGGGAAAAAATCCCAGTGTTCCAAGGACTTTTATAGGTATAATGACTGTATTTTTCCCTAACCCCAAAATTGACCCCTGTGAAATGATAAACATTAATGTGCTTAGAGATTTTCAATAGGACCGTAGGGAAAAGTTATTTCATTCATTTATTCATTTAAAAGCCATTCATTAAGTTCAGGGAAGCTATACAGATAAAAAGGTGGGCCCTACCCTGTAGGAGGCCCCGGATCTACCGAGAGAGGCGTACAAGGAAACGGCCCAGGTGGGCCAGTGTGGGAGTGCTGTAGCCCAGCGGAGCCCAGGGCACACGATGCAGTGTTGAACGAGAGTGGGAGGCTTCCTGGGGGAGGTGATGCCCAAGTGAGTCCTAAAAGCTGAGAGGTATCCATGGGTAAATCTGGGTAGGGGTTGGCAGAGGGTGCAGGGAGAGAGGCCAGGGCACGCTGGGAGAACTTGAAGCAGCACACTGTGGTGGAAACACAGGGAGGAGACAAGTCCACTGCAGCATATGGGAGCCACATCACGAAGGCCTGGCACCACGATGTCTGGATCACCTGGCAAGCTCCGCAAAGTGTGGAAGTGTTTTAGATGGGGAATACCATGTGAATGGTTGTAGTTTAGAAAGATCTCTAAAATGCCGTTCCCTGGGTGAGCTCTCTGACCCTTCCTGCTCTAACACTATGCTTCAAATAACTGGTGTGATTTTTTTAAAAAAATCTCAATAACTTGTCTGAATCTAGACTGATAGGAACCTGCAAGTAACACTTGCCCTCATTTGGGAAGCTAACTTGGCTCACTGAACATGCGTGCCTGATTCTGTCCTCTTGGGACGTGCCTGGTGGACATTCTTAAGTTGGGAAAAGAGATGCAGGCGAATCCTTTGGGGGTACCAATTCAAGCAGGAGCGAGGACTGGAGCTGAAAAGAGGTGAAGTCTCAGGATTGGGGATTAGGGCTCAGTGATAGCATGTTATCAGCTAGATGGCTGCAGGAACCGAGAACCCAGCAAGTGCTACACCCACCGCATCAGATTCCTCTGAGGGAACTCTCTTCATATTTGAACATTATCTGCAGAGTTCAGGGGGTTTCCAGGGCATGGAACCGGGATTGGACCCCCAATGGCTCCTGGGCTAATAAACCCTAACCTGGGTGAGGGAAGGTGAGGGCACCTTCCCTCACCACTTCCACATGCATTGGCCAAAGGTGGTGGGTCCCTCCTCAGGAATCCCATGCCTCCTTTTACTGAGTAAAGAGCAGGAAGCCAGGTGCCAGGCAGGGACTGAACCTGCTTTGTTCACAACTGTATCCTCAGCACCTAGTATAGCACTCACTCAGCACATGGTAGGTTCTCAAGAAATATGTGTGAAATAAACAAATGTCAGTTAATTGTGCTTTTGCATATATAATAATAGCAAACATATTGTTAACCATGTGTTCTAAGCATTTACAAGTATTTTATCTTTGAAACATTATAAGGAATATACTATTATCCCCTTTTTACAGATGAGAAAAATTAGGCACGGGGAGGTTAAGTGACTTGGCTAAGATCACACAGCTGTAAGCACAGACTCTGTAGCAATAGAAAGAAAATAGTATTTGTTAAATGAATTAGTATTTCTGGTTCCTTTGAGACCCCATTCATTTTTTCAATTTGGGGCACTCGTAGGTTTGGGTTGTTGATAAGGTAGCATTATTAACAGATAAACCTGCTCACCTTCTGGTTATGAATTGCAATTCAAACACTGGAAGAAGCAAAAAAGACTCAAGTGGGAGAAAACCTTAAAATCCTCCACCACAATCCCATAACTCTTAAAATAAGACCCAAATGCCCAGCCCTGACCTCTCTGATCAGGCCCCAAATCTGGTTTCCCTGGTCACTGAGGTCTCTGTCACATGGGCCAGCTTTCTGTTCTTCAAACAAGCCAAGTGTGTGCCCACCTCACGGACTATGCATCTGCTATTCCCACTGCCACACATACTCTCCCCCAGGTTTTCTCCTGGCTGGGTAGTTTCTGGCGTCCAGGTCACTCCTTGTTGAGGCCTTTCTGGAGCTCCCAGTCTAAAGAATTACTGCCAGCCCCCAACGCCCCCTCCATCTGTCCAGTCAGTCTCTCTCTATCCCATGAAACTTTATTTTCCCATGAGCTTTGTTTTCTTCATAACACTGATCACTAGCAGAAATAGTCATTTATGTTTGCTTGTGTCCTACTGTCATCTTCCCACTTGAGACTATAAAATCCACGAGATAGATCAGGGACACTGTCCACACAGAAGAGTGCGATTCGTACTTATTGAATGACAAGCGATTCCACAAATTACAAATCTTTACCAAGCACTGACCAATACAAATCATATGAGAAAAGGAACCTCAGATTTCTGTGCACCCATATCTATGCACCTGAATCATGTAGGATGAAATACCCAGGCCTTGAGGCTCCCACATCAAAGGCTCACTGACAATTCCCAGTTGTCCCTAAAGACTCCCAAAGGCCCCCGTTGCAAATATAAGAGGTCAAATTGGGAACTCTGAGCATGAGGCAGATGACTGTAAAATCAAACCAAGAGGTTTAGTAGCACCAAGGATGCTGGAAATCTGTGGGGCTGCTCCCAAGGCTCCTGGGGAAAAAAGAGTTGGTACCACCTCTAGCTATCAGCAGGGAGGGTTGTTGTTACAGTTTTATATACTGAGTGTAGCATAAGATTTCACATGAAAGAAAAAAATTCCTTTGATTTAAAAAAAGCATAGTTTAGAACCCATTTTTTTAAGTATAGTTGGTTTATAGTGTTATATTATTTTCAAGTACACAACATAGTGATTCAATATTTTTATAGATTATATTTCATTTAAAGTTATTACAAAATAATGGCTATATTTC
This sequence comes from Lipotes vexillifer, assembly GCF_000442215.2. Taxonomy (NCBI): domain Eukaryota; kingdom Metazoa; phylum Chordata; class Mammalia; order Artiodactyla; family Lipotidae; genus Lipotes; species Lipotes vexillifer. The sequence continues at coordinate 297,677 of NW_006799313.1, forward strand.
CCTGTGCTGTTCAGTATATCCTTGTTGCTTATAATTGTGTACATAGTGTTTGTATCTCTTAATCCAGGGGTTCCCAACCCCTGGACCACAGACCAGCAGTGGTCCGTGGCCTGTTAGGAACTGGGCTGCACAGCAGGAGGTGAGTGGCGGGTGAGTGAGCGAAGCGTCATCTGTATTTACAGCCGCTCCCCATCACTCACATTACTGCCTGAGCTCCGCCTCCTGTCAGATCAGCAGCCGCATTAGATTCTCATAGGAGCACAAACCCTACTGTGAACTGCACATGTGAGGGATCTAGGTTGTACACTCCTTATGAGAATCTAATGCCTGATGATCTGAGGTTGAGCTGAGGCAGTGATGCTAGCCCTGGGCAGTGGCTGCAAATACAGATTATCATTAGCAGAGAGGTTTGACTGCACAGAGACCATAATAAATCAATTGCTTGCAGACATATCAAAACCCTATCTGTGAGTGGCAAGTGACAGTTAAGCCGCATCTTACAGAGCAGGCTGGACATAAGCAACACACTTCAGGTGTCACTGTCTCCCATCACCCCCAGATGGGACCATCTAGTTGCAGGAAAACAAGCTCAGGGTTCCCACTGATTCTGCATTACGGAGAGTTGTATAATTATTTCATTATATATTACAGTGTAATAATAATAGAAATAAAGTGCACAATAAACGTAATACGCGTGAATCATCCCGAAACCATCCCCCCTCACCCATCTGTGGAAAAATTGTCTTCCACGAAACCGGTCCCTGGTGCCGAAAAGATTGAGGACCACTGTCTTAATCCCATACCCCTATCTTGCCTCTCCCCACTTCCGTCTCCCCACTGGTAACCACTAGTTCTCTGTATCTGTGAATCGGTTTCTATTTCTTTTGGAAACTGTTTCTTTAGAGAATTTCTCTTCATTGGGGACAGAGTGAAAGTGCTAGAGGAAAAAAAATATTCTTTTTTTTACTGAAGTCTTTCTCAATATTCAGAATAAATATTTTAAATGTTGTACTTCAGAGGTAGGAATTTAAAAATTTCAAGGCCAAGCACCCCGCCTGCAGGCCCAGGGAGTTGAATGCATTCACCCCTCCGTCCACCCTTTGCTCCTCCCCAGGTGGTGGCTAGTGCTCAGTGCCGGCTCCAGGCAAAGCACATTAGAAATATGGGGCCTGCAAACGTGCTACTGATGTGGGTAATTTTTCCTGCAGGAAGAGAAACCAGGAAAATAATTGCCCTAGAAATAACTCAGTCAATGGGCATCCCTCACCCAAACCCCACCAGATGCCCACTCCTCCTAGCAGCTAATGCTGCAAGACAGCATCCCAGAAGGCTTTGGTAAAAAGTCTGCTCACAGCCGTCAGAATGATTTGGAATGTTTAGCTGAAAATAAACTCCTTCCTCTCATTTGCACTTCATGCCTTCAGGCTCCCAAGGTGCCACTTCCCCTGCTGCTGCGGGGAGAGTGGCAGGGATTCTGTAGTCACTCTCCCTGGCAGCACAGGCCTGGGAGCGCGGAGCAGCCACCCCTCACCTCTGCGTGGTGACTGCCACCTCACTGCTGCTAGGCAAGAGATAATCGGTGGTGCTGAAACATGGCCAAGATTCAGAAGGATGCAGAGCAGGCATCTAAACACAGGGCTTTGGTGACAGCATTTGAGCCCTGACAGTGGTGGGTTAGGGGCCAAGCTCACCACATAGCTCAGTGTGACCTCAGAGGTCAGGGCACCCTGCCTGCGTCCAGGCCCCCACTCACTCAGCTTCCGTGCTACGTGGATGCCACTCTTCCTACATACCAGCCTCTTGCTAGGGTAGCAACAAGAAGGTGTTAGGTGACATTCAATCCTATATGGCATGCCGGTAGTGACTGCGCATCACCCGCAAGTTGGATCGTGACAGTGGCAGCTATAATTAGGGAAGGGGATCAGCACAGTCTTCCGTGGGTACTGCCAGTACTGGCACCGGGGCTCTTTGCGTTGTGCCAGCTTATTAGTAGTGTAGAACTTGCTCCGTGCCAACTGGGAAAACGATCACTTTAACTTGAGCCAGGGAAAGAACAGCATCTGCTGTTTGAAGAGCCACACCCTTGTGGTCCGCCACACAATTGGTTAATTGAATCCGAAGACCTATGCGTCTGCGTCTTTTTTTGGAAGTTGCTCCACCACTCCACCCTCTGTCACTGTATTGTCATTGCGGAAGCCCAGCGACAGCCCTAGTCCTGAGACTGGATGTGTGCCACTGGGGATGGGGAGGGAAGGTTTTAAGTGGGGTACCACTCTCAGAAGTAGGGGCAGGCATCCCATTTCACAAGGAGCATAAAGAGACCAGCTAGCCCAGGCCTGTGTTCACAAAGGTCCTCAAACTTAGAATTTTGAAATGACCTGCAAGAGGAATTATATATACAGTCAGTGAGATCCCCTGACAAGAGTGAAAGAAAATACTATTCAAGATGAAACTTTAAATTAGCATCCTCTTACTAGATGACACTGCATGGAATGCAATAAGGTAATTATAATAATAATAATGACTGACATGGGGCTTTCCTGGCAGCGCAGTGGTTGGGAGTCTGCCTGCCAATGCACGGGACATGGGTTCGAGCCCTGGTCTGGGAGGATCCCACATGCTGCAGAGCAACTAGGCCCGTGAGCCACAACTTCTGAGCCTGCACAGCTGGAGCCCGTGCTCCGCAACAAGAGGCCACGATAGTGAGAGGCCCGTGCACCGTGATGAACAGTGGCCCCCGCTCGCCACAACTAGAGAAAGCCCTCGCACAGAAACGAAGACCCAACACAGCCAAAAATAAACATACAAATAAATAAATAAATTTTTTAAAAAAGACCTAAAGAAGAAATACATGGCGAATATCTTTAAAAATAAATAAATAAATAATGACTGACATGTATACAAAGCATAAAAAGAGTCTAGGTACTTGTATAAGACTTACATTTAATCCTCACAAAAACCAGAAAAGGAGTTAATACTACGTCCCTTTTATAGACTAGAAACTGAGGTATAGAAAGACCAAATAACATGCCCAAGGTCACACAGCTGATGAGATAACCCGGCTAATAAGTACCAGGATTTGAACTCAGGCTATCTGAGCTCCAGGGTCCCTATGCTTCACTACTATACTATGATGTAATTGTTTTTATTTTTTTTTTAATGTTTATTTAATTTTACTTATGGCTGTGTTGGGTCTTCTCTGCTGCACGCAGGCTCTCTCCAGTTGCGGCAAGCGGGGGCCACTCCTGGTTGTGGTGCACAGGCTTCTCATTGTGGTGGCTTCTCTTGAGGAGCACAGGCTCTAGGCGCATGGGCTTCAGTAGTTGTGGCACGTGGGCTCAGTAGTTGTGGCTTGCGGGCTTAGTTGCTCCGCGGCATGTGGGATCCTCCCGGACCAGTGCTCGAACTCGTGTCCCCGGCATTGGCAGGCGGATTCCTAACCACTGCGCCACCAGGGAAGCCCAATGTAATTGTTTTTAAAAATAAATCCTTGGTAATAGCACAATCACATTGCCATTTCTGTGGGTTAAAAGCACCCACCTCTTAGCATGGAAACACTTGGCATTTCACCATTTTTTAATATCCCAAGAGTCTCTAAAACTGGAAACACCCCAGACTCTCTAAAAGGCCTCAGGTCAGGCCAGCAACAGCCTGTCTTCTTCATGAGGATTGCTCCTACTTGAGAGAAAAGTGACACAAGTTCTGGACGAGGACGTTGAAGGCCCTGTGAGTGGGCCTTTCTCTATGCTACAGAATCGCGTTTATGTGGTCATGTCAGTTCTTCAACTCAACGCTCTCAAATTACGGATCAAGAGAGCTTCTCTGTACCTAATAACTGGTGATGCCAAGGCCCTCGAGAGCTCCAACTCTGTTCCAGTCTCCCCGATGGAGTGGCAGCATCAGGGGGCCGTGCCAGGCACCCAGCCAAGGTGCTGGGAGGCATTGCCCAATGTGAGCTCTAACTGACCTACAAAATGAAAAGGTGGCAGTTGAATTGGGAAATCTCTCAGCAAGAGTCCCGAGTCTGCTGGAGGGGACCACTGTGTACAATTAGTATCTGATGAATGGACATTAGGATTTATTCACTCAAACCCATTACTAACCCTCCCTGGGAGGGCCCTGTGCTGGGCACTGTAGGAATGGAGATGAATGAGACACGAGAACCTAGGACGGGGGCCATGAACACACAAACAAATCACTATTACTGTGTGGCTCATGAAGCAGACCACAGCGTGTACGCATGCTGGGCGAACCCAGAAGAGGGCAGTTTTCATTCTGCAGAGGGAATCTGTGGAAGGCTCCATTACAGGAGCTGACATTCTCAGGCAGCCTCTAAGGATGACCAGGTGTTGACTTAGCCAAGCAGAGAAGGCTAAGCGAAGGACAAAGGGAGGCAGTGGGGACACAGGAATAAAGGCAGGGCCCCTAAGTGCCATCCAACCTGTTATCGTCTTCCTGCCTTTGAGCAAACTTCCTGTTAATTAGTCGATTTAATGAATATTTACTGAGCTCCTGCAGTGGGACTCCTAATGCTTGAAAATTTGGGGGGACTACCTGGAATTCTTAATCAATGTTTGAAAAAGAACTAGGTGTTTCTGAACTAACTCTGATGCATGTTTATCTTCAGAAACTAAAGTCAGCAGGAACCATAGAACAAGTGAGAATTGCACAAGTGCACGTGCACACACACACGCACATACACACACACCCCACACACAGCTTCTTGTGAGGATGGAGACTGTGGAGGGGTTTAGAGCATTTTCACCTTCACGCTTGATTCCCTTCTTACTCTGACTTCTTAGGTTATATCTGATGGGTTGACATCCTTCTTCGGGGACTGTTAGCAACAGATCATACTCCCAGCAGGGCCTTGAGACATGCCTGTCCCCCATCAGGGTGGCTATAATCAGAGACAGAGGCCTGCATGAACAAGCACACTGAGGCTGTCATGCCTTCTGTAGGGATTTCTGGGGCCGAGCTGACTCTTAGTTCTCTATCCCTTTATTGCCCTCAAATACTGTAGAAAAAAATCTGCTTCCAAGAAGAAGCCAACCGTGCCCTACCCCACACTAAGCTTCCAGGCCTGGCACAGGCTAGAGCTGCCAGAAAGAACTTTGAATGAAATGTAGAGTTTTAACTAACACCTTTGGCTGGATACTTTTATTCTTTTTTTATATTTATTTTATTGAAGTATAGTTGATTTATAATATTGTGTTAATTTCAGCTGTACAGCAAAGTGATTCAGTTATGTGTATATATACAGTCTTTTTCATATTCTTTTCCATTATGGTTTATCACAGGATATAGAATATGGTTCCCTGTGCTATACAGTAGGACCTTGTTGTTTATCCATTCTATATATAGTAGTTTGCATCTGCTCATCCCAAACTCCCAATCCATCCCTCCCCCTTGGCAACCACAAGTCTGTTTTCTATGTCTGTGAGTCTGTTTCTGTTTCATAGGTAAGTTCACTTGTGTCATATTTTAGATTCCACATGTAAGTGATATGGTATTTTTCTTTCTGACTCCCTTCACTTAATATGATAATCTCTAGGTCCATCCATGTTGCTGTGAATGGCATTATTTCATTCTTTTTTATGGCTGAGTAGTAGTCCATTGTATATGTGTACCACATCTTCTTTATCCATTCATCTGTCGATGGACATTTAAGTTTCCATGTCTTGGCTACTGCGAATAGTGCTGCTATGAACATAGGGGTACATGTACCTTTTTGAATTATAGTTTTGTCTGGACATAATCCCAGGAGTGGGATTGCTGGATCATATGGCAACTCTATTTTTATGGATACTTTTATTCTTGAAGTGTTATCACATTTGTGACAACAAGTAACTGGAAAACCTTTCATTATCTACAGATGACCAGAAAAGTCAGGGGACCTGCCGTACACATACCCAAGAGCAGAAGGGAACTAGCTCCACAGAACAGGTTCAAGCAGGTGGTGGGAAAGAATTAAGTCGGTTTCTCTCTGTACTCTCCAAAGTTCTGTTCTTAAAATGTGATGTTTACCTACTTTCACCAGGAATTCTCAATATTCTGCTAGCCCAGCAGGTTGAAAGTTGTCATCAACACAGTGGCTGGCTCGGTTCAAATCCCATTTCTACACTTAACAGGTTTGCATAAAATTAGGCAGGATCGGGCTTCCCTGGTGGCGCAGTGGTTAAGAATCCGCCTGCCAGTGCAGGGGACACTGGTTCAAGCCCTGGTTCGGGAAGATCCCACATGTAGTGGAGCAACTAAGCCTGGATGCCACAGCTACTGAGCCTGCGCTCTACAGCCCGTGTGCCACAACTACTGAAGCCTGCACGCCTAGAGCCCGTGCTCCGCAACAAGAGAAGCCACCGCAATGAGAGGCCCGTGCACCGCAACGAAGAGTAGCCCCTGCTCTCCGCAACTAGAGAAAGCCCGCGCAGCAATGAGGACGCAACACAACCAAAAATAAATTAATTAAGAAAAAAAAATTAGGCAGGATGTTTATTCTCTCAATAGCTGCATAGAGCTTAGAACAGGGTCTGGTACATAGCAAATGTTCAGTCAATGAGGGCCAATGTGATCAACTTACTCATCAGAGACCTTGAAATTAATCAAAGTTTTGCTCATTAACCTCTAAAGAGAAAGAGGTTAGTAAACATTTGGAATCTTGCTCCAGCCAGAACAAGGCTGATGCCACTAGGGGTGCGTCCCTTACAGGATAGCAACACCCTTGTTTCCAGATTTCTGCCTCTAGGACCCACCCAGTTCAGTCCCTGCTCATAGTCATTGCCAAGAAAGGCTTGTTGAGCAAATGAGTGAAGGAATGCATGCATGAATGAATGCATACATGCATGCATGCCTACTCTGCCTATGCTCTGGCCACCGTGATCTGGTTGCTCTGGGACCAGTTGAGTGGTTAGGATCTCTCATCTTTCCTTACCTTGAATCTACTGGGGCTCTTCAGAAACTCTTCCCAGCATGAGTCCCTCACTCCAACCTCTGATGACTGAAAGGCGATTGTCCTAAGCAGTTGCATATCAAGTTGTAGCATGTATCAGAATCACTTGGAGTGCTTTTTAAAATACAGATTGCTGGGCCCACCCCAGAATTTCTGCTACAGTAGGTCTGGTTAGAAATTTGCATTTCTAATAGTTTAGTGGTTTCTAGGTTGAAATTTGCATTTCTAACAACTTCTAAGTGATGCTGATGCGCTGCTCCTGGGACCACACCTTAAGAAACATTATTCTAAACCATGGATTTGATGGCATCACCCACTGCTTTAAAAAATCTCAGAGAGTTCCCTTTAAAAGTCCACAAACTGGGCTTCCCTGGTGGCGCAGTGGTTGAGAGTCGGCCTGCCGATGCAGGGGACGCGGGTTCGTGTCCCAGTCCGGGAGGATCCCACATGCCGCGGACAGGCTGGGCCCCTGAGCCATGGCCGCTGAGCCCACGCATCCGGAGCCTGTGCTCCGCAACAGGAGAGGCCACAACAGTGAGAGGCCCACGTACCACAAAAAAAAAAAAAAAAAGTCCACAAACTAATGCTACTAAATAAGGTCTGCACTCCTCAGTCTTGGGCCCTTCCAGCTTAACCCCAGTCCAACTTTCTGGCCTTGTTTCCTACCACTCCCCTCATTCTCTAGCCTCACTTAGCTACTCTCTATTTTGTGAACATTCCATGGCGCTTCCTTTGCACGGTTCCCTCTGCCTAGAATGCCTTTCTCAGTTTTGCTAACAAACTCCTGCTCATCCTTGAAGACCTGATTCAATTGTCAGCCTCTGTGTCACTTTCTGTGAGCTCCTGTGGATATACGGTGTGGCTTCAGCACACTGTATGTACATGGCCCTACTATTGCCCTTGCACATTGTCTTTTAGGTGCCTGTTATGTTACTTGACTGTCTGCCCCTCCAGCCATGGCCACGTGTTATTCCTATTTGATGCTCAAAGCCCAGCACAACGCTTGCCAAAAGGAGCAGTCTAGTGCCTATGTGATAAATAAGTGAGTTCCAGGCTACAATTGCCCTAGCTGATATCTAGCCTGCTCCACATATGTTTACTGTATTAATCAGCTATTTGTGTAATAATGCTGCATAACATACACATACACACAGTCTCCAACAACAACTGTTTTTCTCACTCAGCTAGGGCAGCTCTGCTTCAGGCAGAGATTTGGCTGAGCTGGGCCACAGGCTGCAAGTTGGGTTCAGGCTTGCTGTACACATTTTCTCATTCTGGGACCCAGAGCTCTGCAAGACATGCTCTTCTCGTGGTGGATCACATAAGCGCAAGAGGTCTAGCCAAAACATGCAAGCATGTTTACAGACTCTGCTCACATCACATCTGCTAATATTCTGTTGGCCAAAACAAGTCATAGGTCCAAAACCAACATTAACAGAGTGCCATGGTGCCACTCTGTCTGCCATGGTACCAAAAAAACCACATGGCAAAGTGTATGGAGGTATAATTCTATAAGAAGCCAATTGGGAATTGGAATGGAAGTATTGGAAGAATAACAATCCAACCTATCAAATATATTTTCCCATCTTAGGGGCCTCAATCATCTTTGTTTTTTCTGTTCAGATGACACAATAGAAACCCAGGCACCCAGTGAATCTCCATTGCTAACCCTGGACATTAGCTGGACTATCTCTGGACTTCAATGGCTGCATCCATAAAATTGACAGAGCCAAGCAAAGGCCCAGAAAACCTTGGTGGTATTCAGCCTTTTGATAAGAAATAGAAAAGTTGCCCCTCAGATATTTCCATAGTTCTATTCCCTCTCTTAAGAAAAGCATTGCCACTGGTTACACTAGTTTTTCTTTTTCTTCTTTTTTTTTTTTTTTTTTTTTTTTTTTTTTGATGTAGCTAGTTACTTCAAAATCTCACTTGAACTTCGGCCGTGCTTGCAGTTGTTCAAGTACTGATACTTAGAAATTCATCTAAAATAATAGATTATCCTCAAAAATGTGCCATGTTGTGGGTTAAGGACTATGCTCTGGGTGGTCTGGTGGTTTACAGATGGTTGTGTAGGCAAGCCCAGCTGGAAGGGTCCTTTAAGATGGCAGAGAACTAAGAGATCAAAAGCTTCAGACAAACGGGTGTTCTTCCCAGAGCCAGGTGGGAAGAAACTCTCCTGTTACTGTACTATATATAGTGCTTGTGCTCTGAAAATAAGAATATTTTTTTATAGAGCTCTGGAGATTTAATTTGGGACAGAGGTCATTGTGACCTGCTCTCTGCTGGTAAGTCAGGACAGACCTACTAACTTCCCAGGGTGATAACTGGAGCCAGTCAACTGATTCTTGCCTCACTGCTTCAGCCTTGAACTTCTGTCAACCATAGGCCTGGGCCAGAAACCCCAGAAGGGCTGGACTGAGCCACTGTATTTTTTTTTAGTTACCATATTCAAAGTCATTATAGTCATTAGTGGAAACCGCCATTGTTAGAGAAATACCGCACCAGCCTGCTTGTGTTGAAAGCACAATTTCCATTCTTCTTTTGCAAAATGTTATGGGTTTGAAATTTCTCCTTTTTGATCTAATTCTTCTTTTCATAATGGTACTTTCCTTGAGCTGAGGCCTCATTCACTATGATTTTACCTAATACTTAATCCAAAGGCTGACAAGCAGCCCTACCTAAACCAGCAGAAGGGAACCAGTGGAAGGAGGCCATAAGGCAGTTCCCATGGAGATGAGAGAAAAGGCAGCAAGCCCCTACCCCACCCTCTACACACCCACACTCGTGTTCCTGAGAGCTTATTAGGGAGTGAATGTTTGTATCTCCCCTCCCAAAATTCCTGTGTTGAAATCCTGACCCACCCTCAATGTGATGGTATTAGGAAGTGAGGCCTTTGGGAGGTAATTCGGTCATGAAGGTGGAGTCCTCTGTGAATGGGATTAGTGCCCTGAGAAGAAGAGACCTGAGAGTCTGCTCCTCCCTCTGCTCTTCATGTGAGGACACAAGAAGGTGGCCATCTGCAAATCAGGAAGAGGACCCTCACCTTGCCAGCACCTTGATCTTGGACCTCCCAGCCTCCAGAGCTGTGAGAAATAAATGTCTGTTGTTTAAGCCACCCAGTCAGTGGTATAGCAGCCCAAACTGACTAAGACAGGGCTGCTCAGGGCTCTAGTGGGAGCAGCATTGGTGTGAGAACCAATGAGTAAGTACAGACAGTGGCCAACCTCCTTTCCCAACCAAAGCCCCGGGGCCCAGGCCAGCTCATCCCAGAGAGGCTCTGCCAGGCCTTTATGGAACCAAGCAAGGAGCAGCCTTGCTCCAGGCCAAGTCATAGGCCATGGGCCAGGCCCAGCTTCCGTGAAGCAGTCGGATCAGGGAGAGGCCCTGCCCCAGCCTATACCTCCTCCTACACTCTTTGCCAAGGGCAGGCTTTCAGGGGGGCATGTGGGCCAGGAGCCCATCACAGCTTTCACATGTGTGGCTCCCTGTAGGACTGAACAATTGCCAGCCTCTTGGCTCTGTTGATGAGAGCACTAAGAAGGTTTGCTTCCAGTCTCCCCAGGACAATGGTGACCCAAAGGCCTTCAACATTTCTAGCTCTTGCTGGGATCTAGACACACTGGGCTGGGGACTGTATGGGTGGTGAAGGCTGTGCTCTTGGCTGTGGCTATGCTGTGGGAAGGGCAGCGCATGATACAGGACAAGGGTCAGTTCTCCTCGAAGCCCCCCACTGCCCTATCAGGTGTCATCTGTCCTCAAGACAACCCCTTCTTCAGGCAAAGAGGAGGGACTGACTGCTCATTCTCCTCTCCTAGATACTTTGGAACCCCTGGCGCCAATCACCTCAAGGCAGCACCTCAAAACCTGGGCACGGGGCTGAAACCAGTAGGGCTGCCCAACGAGAAAATTTGCAAATGGCCAGGCCTGAGAAATAAGATGACTAAGAAAGGAATCCAAGGAGACAGGCCATCAACTTAGAGATTTACCTGTGCTCACAAGCAGAAAGCAGAGGCTCCATAACCACAAACAGGGCAGAAGAAAGCAGAAACCTGACAATTCGAGTCAGACATGGAGCAGACAGAGGCAGGCTGTCCCAAGTGGGTAGCGTGGATGGTTCAAGGCAAACCTTACAGAGCCCAGATTCCAGCCCTGACAGCTCTGTGTGAAATTCTAGAACACTTCCATTGGCTCAGACCAAGGACCCCATCAGTCACTCTTGGGAAAACGGCATTCAATTTACAGCACTGATGAAGCACCAGTGCATGCTGGGACCTGCACCAGACACTGGGGTACAGCGGGAATGAGATGACCTATTCCTGTCCTCACAGAGGACATAGCAGGAATTGGAGATAGTGCACTAGTGGTTACAGATGCACTGAGCATTGCACAGAAGTCCACTTAGCAAGAAAAACCGTTTTTCATCGCTTCTCTACTCAGTTCTTTAATGAAGAGAATTGAAAATAGGTATCAGATAGAAAACAAACTTATGGTTACCAAAGGGGATAGCACAGGGGGTGGAGACAAATTAGGAGTTTGGGATTAACATACACACACTATTATATATAAAATAGATAAACAACAAGGACCTACTGTATAGCACAGGAAACTATATTCAATATCTTGTAATAACCTATAGTGGAAAAGATTCTGATAAAAGCAACTGAGTCGCTTTGCTGTATACCTGAAACTAACACAATATTGTAAATTAACTATACTTCAATTTTTTTTAATGGTTAAAAAATTTTAATTTTAAAAAATAGATGTTAGGGCTTCCCTGGTGGTGCAGTGGTTGAGAGTCCGCCTGCCAATGCAGGGGACACGGGTTCGTGCCCCTGTCCGGGAAGATCCCACATGCCCCGGAGCGGCTGGGCCCGTGATCCATGGCCGCTGAGCCTGCGCGTCCGGAGCCTGTGCTCTGAAACGGGAGAGGCCACAGCAGTGAGAGGCCCGCGTACCGCAAAAAAAAAAAAAAAAAAAAAAAGCCCCATCTCCAAACACAGTCACGTTCTGAGGCTCTGGGGGTTAGGGCTTCAACGTACAAATTGAGAGGAAGGGACTCAGATCAGCCCTAACAATGAGGAACAAGAAATTGTACTCCTAGATGCACAGGGGATGGATGTTATGACAGGCATCTTGGTGTTAAAGGATGAATTCATGGCAGAAATTGGGAGAAAGGGAAATCCAAGCAGAGTGAATAAATGAACAGCATCCATCCTGGAATGTCCATCATGACAAAGTCCCTTGAGTCATAGAGCCCACATCACGAGCAGTGTCGCATCCATGCTGATGATCATTCATCCCGCTCCCACCCAAGTACACAGCACCAGTCGGCCAGACATCTCTTCAGTGGGTCACCTCTAAGTTATTATCTGTACAGCCTACACATTGGTGGAGACCAGAGGTGAGGGCCTCTTCCAGATCACTGAGGAATGTGTTAAGTTGTCTCATCATCTTTGCACTGATCCATAAAAGAATCCCAACACCAAATTAATACTCTGCAACTGTCCCCATGGTGGAATACTATGCAGTCATTATATTGTGCTAATCCCAATGACAACGGGGTAAGCCTCACAATATAGTATTAAGTGAAGAGACATGATACAAAGTTATAACTTTCATACTGTTAAAAAAAAAAGACTGGAAGACATTTCAAGAAGTTACCCATCACAGTGGTCTCTGAGAATAATGAGACTGACATATCTAGTTTTACAAATTTTCTATAAATTTATGTGAAAAATACATTTAACAAAGTTTTAAACTTCTATCCACAATAGTCACTTTTGCATATGCCCTTTGTTTCCTAGTACAGTGTTACAAAATACTCTGGGTGCTTTAACTTTCTAATGAAGTTCACTACCAAGACAAAACATGTCCTCTCTTCCATAACAGTTTCCAAAAAATCAGTTTCTGAGTTTTTAAAATGGAATTCAAGGCAAGTGTGATAATATTTCTTTGTGTTCACCTATTTACAAAATACACTTATTCTAGAAAATTTGAAAAATAGAGACAAGCCCATAGAAAAAAGAAAATCACCTAATCTGACTCCACAAACATTTTGGTGACTTACTTTTCTATGTAAAACTCTTTAATGGGAGCAAACTACTTTATAACTTGCTTTTTTTACTTATCAATAAATTATAGACATTGCTCCATACATCCATTATTCCTACACATCATTTTCATGACTGCCTACTATACCATTGCATAGCTATATCTTACTTTAGTTAACCAAGTCACCTTTGTTGGAAATGTAGGTGGGTTTTTTTTTTCTTTCAGTCACAAATTAGACTGTAATGATAAAGCATATGTCCATGATTATTTCCATAGAATAAATTCCTAGCAGTAAAAATGCTGAATCAAACTCATTTGAGACAGGATATATATTGCCTAATTACCCTCCAGAAATGTACTCATTTACCCTCTCAGGGTGCCTATTTTTCTCACCAGTATTGAATATCATAATTTTTTAAAATCTTTTTCAATTTGAATAGGGGCAAAATGATATGTTATTACTTTATGTAAAATAATTTTTGAATGTCTAGATAAATTTTGTTCATTGGTTTGCCTATGTACATTCACTTATTTATCCCCTCAAAAAGCATATTTCTCCAATGTTCTATACTTGTCTGTTTAGTGTCTATTACATGCAAAGCTCTTTACTAAGTACCTTTTCACAGTAGGTTATATTTATTTTATGCTTCTGACCCTATACTTTATATGTGATTCTACCATATTGCCGAGAATTACAGTGAGAATAACTTACTAGCCCATAATTCCTATGGTAACCTCTGGAACTTCCTAATAGATGTGTTATGTCGCTAATCCACCAGCTAGCTGGTAACCTTTAGTAATGTTAAGGTTTATATTTTAGCCAATGGTCCCACAGTTTTACCTCCAGAAACACCTGGGTGGATGCCATATGCTCAAGTGATTTATTTACATCTGAATTATCATTTTGTTCTAGAACATTTTGTGCGTGCATCATCATTTGACATGCATGCACCATCTGGCTTGGCTTGGCAGCTACTGAAATTAAGTGTCCAGCATCTTGTCTGAGATGCCATTGCTGGAGTGCCTCAGAGACACTAGACAAAATCATGTGTGGAAAAAAATGCCACCAAAGGGAATGGAAGTCAAATTTAAGGTTAAAAAAATTAGTAATCATAATACGGAACCTTCCTAAAATCCAATACTGTCTTCGTTTACTAATCTGGAATCAATGGATTTAATTCAGTAATAGGAAAGTCTCTTCAATGCTTAGAGCATATATTAATCAGACTTCTCTCAGGAGAATGGAGCTCCTGCCAGATGGTTCAATGGAGATAAGTTAATACAGGGAACCAGTTATAAAGGTATTGGAAAAGTTGAGCAGCTAAACAAAGGACAATGAGATAACCCAGCAATTCACAACAGCAGGGAGTTGTTATACCATATTATCAAAACCCAGAAGCCAGAGCTACAAAGCAGAAACTGGAAACTCAAGACACCCCCTGATGAAATACCCTGGCTTCTCCTTTTCTTTTTTTCTACAGTCTCCCTCCTGGGCTCTCCATCTGTGAAATGCAGACAGAAACCAACTGGCAAGGAAGCTTGGGGAAATGCAATCTACAAGGGCAGCCCTGCTGGGATTTAGAGCAGAGCAGAGGAAATAGATATGAGATCTCAGATCAAATAAGCAGTGAGTGGCCCAGGGCACCAGCAATGAGCTAGTATTTTGCCATGAAGAGGTTACTTCTCCTCTGCTCATGAAAGATTGCCCAGTGCCTCAGTCTCTCCAGATATTCACATTTATTGCTCTTTCAACTCTAGCTTCCCCATGAATAGGTCCCCCACACCAGCCCCAGACCCACTTGTAGTTCCCACTCTTAATCTCTGTTTGCACCTTGACCGATGTCACATTTCATCATCTTTGTCCATAGAGGTTGATCTAGACCCTGACCAGCTTTGAACTCTATGTGCCTCTGCAAAGGCTGTGGACTTTGAGCCAATATCCAGACTTGTGACCTTTGTCCAATCCCATGGATCTGTCTGCACTTCCCAATTCCAGTTGTTCTTTCCCAAAATCAATGGAGCCATAAATAGAGGTTCAAGTATATTAAAATCATAATGGTAACTAATGTCATGAGTAAAAAATCATCTGTATCTATCAAATATTGGAGGAGCAAGGAGGGAATATGGGACAGGGTGAGCTAAATCTTCATCTGATGCAGGAGGTTAATATGTAACATTTAAAGTTGATAAAGGAGATGGAATTATATGAGCATATAAATTAGACAGCTGGAAGTAACCAACATAATTTAAAACACAAACAACTAAAAAAGAAATAGGATGGTCACCTTTGGGCAGGGGGGCTGTACAGGAAGGTGTAAAACAAGGGTTTTGCTTTTCATTATAAATACTTCTGTATTCTTTGATTTTTTTTTTAACCATCATAGTTTCTGTACTCAGATTTTGCACTTGCTGGAATACTCTTCCCCCAGATATCCACATGGTTGGCTCCCTCAGTTCCTTCAGGCTTTCCCTGAGCACGCTATTGAAAATAGCGACATCCATCTCCCCATTCTGTGTTTTCTTTCCATACCACTTATCACCATTGAACATTCTATATAATTTTCTTATTCATTTTGCTTCTTTTCTGTCTGCCCCAATTACAATGTAATCTTCATAAGAGCAGGGGCCTTGTTTTGTTCACTGATAAATACCATCACCTAGAACAGTGGCTGGTACTGTTGATTGACTATATGAACAAATTGTGTGTGTGTGTGTCTGCATGTGTGTGACTACATGAAAAAAAAAAGTTAATGACCAATAAGTCTTTTAGAAAAATCCTCACTTTTTTTTTTTGGCCTGTTTGTTTTTACTTTGTTATGTTTCACATTGAGATAGTTCTTGGAGGATTAACTATGCCTGAAATTTTCCAAGTGGGTTACTCTTTTGTACACTTGTCTTTCAAAAGTTCCTCTGAGTTCAACCTAATAAGGCAACAGGGTGGTCCAAGAACAGGGAACTGACATCATTGGGAAAAAGTAAAGGAGATTCGCTGGCAGAACACTTCCTTACCCATGAGGATGAAGATTCCCCAGGGTGCTACCCAAGAAAAGAACCTTTGAAATGAGGGCAAACTCCAATAAGAAAGAATATAACCAAAACAACATACTGTCTTAATGGGTGGTGAGTTTCGTTTGTTTTCTCAAATTTTTCAGTTATTTAAATCTAGGTCTTCCCTGGTGGCACAGGGGTTAAGAATCCACCTGCAAATGCAGGGAATACGGGTTTGCACCCTGGTCCGGGACGATCTCACATGCTGCAGAGCAACTAAGCCCACGCGCCACAACTACTGAAGCCCGCGCCTAGAGCCTATGCTCCGCAGCAAGAGAAGCCACCGCAATGAGAAGCCTACGCGTAGCAATGAAGACCCAACACAGCCAAAAATAAATGAATAAAAAAAAATAATTTTTTTAATAAATAAATAAATCTAAAAAGCTAAAGAATGAAAGGTTAGACAATCTTGTTAAAGTACAGGTCTTTTAGAGAGTCTAAGAGCTACACATTTTGAGGACGTTAAATTCACTGTAACCAGTGTGCTCTTACCCAATTTCTTCTGAAAAGACAAGTAGTTCCTCACAAAGGAATCCACAGGTATTAACAGCAAAAACACCCACTCTCTTCAGTCCCTCGAAGGACTTCACCTGCAAGTTTGCTGCTGAGTCCTCTCACTGACTCGACTGAATCACTGGCACAGTCGAGTAGATAAGATTCAGAATGCAGAGTAAGAGACCCTGGTCTGGGTTCAAGACCAAGCTCACCACTTACTGTGGTGTAACCGTGGAAAGATCTCCCTGCTCTGAGGACTGGCCCCAAGCTCCTCATCTCTGTGGCAGGTGTAATGGAACCTACTTCACAGGGTTGTAAGGGTTAGATGGGGTAAGGGGCGTAAAATGCTGTCCACAGTGCGTACAGCATAGTAAGTGTCGATAAGAAGCGGGTATTTTTATGATTGTTATCATTTTGGGGGTAGCTACAGTCATTTGTGAAGTTAGGACATGTCTCTCAAAAAACAAATATGGCTTCCCTGGTGGCGCAGTGGTTGAGAGTCCGCCTGCCGGTGCAGGGGACACGGGTTCGTGCCCCAGTCCGGGAAGATCCCACATGCCGCGGAGCGACTGGGCGCGTGAGCCATGGCCGCTGAGCCTGCGCGTCCCGGAGCCTGTGCTCCGCAACGGGAGAGGCCACGACAGTGAGAGGCCCGTGTACCGCAAAAAGATAAATAAATAAATGTTGGATTCTAAATTCGAATTCATACCCATCACCTTACCAATACATTCCTCACAATTGCCAGTCCTTATAACCCTTTAAATACACAATAAACCCTTTTATTACATGACTCTTCCAGAAGAGAAGATATACCCTTACCTTTGACACACACAAAAAAATTTTGCCCCGTAGTGGTAGGCTTGTGTTTTGTTGGAAAAACATGTGTTATAGTCCCATATGCTTTGCTGCTGGTTCTCATGCTGTGCTCACTAAAATTTTATACTTTAGGATGATTAACAGATCTCTGTCTATTGACTAGTATTCTCTGGGTAGTGGTTAGATTTTAAGATGACCAGCATCTAGGTTTGGATTTCATCAGGCTGGCCGAACATTACTCAGAAGTTTGACTTGACCAGAAATTTCTAAAAGGAAAAGACTACTACCTCTTGCTTTCTCTTTCCAGGGGAAATGTGAACAGTTCAGTTTACCAACCAAGTCACTGACTAGACAAAGGCCCAGGTGCCCTAGAATTAGAGATTCCAGATAAAATAAGAATGCCCAATTAAATCTGAATTTCAGATAAACAACAATTTTCAGTACAAGTATGTCCCAAATATTACATCACTATCTGAAACTCAAATTTAATAGGCATCCTATATTTTTATTTGCCAAATCTGGCAACCTACCCAGAGCACAGAGATAACCACTGACCTCACACCCCTCCATCATGGAGTTAACTTCCCTACTAAATTTTGAGTTGCTTGAAGTGGGCCCTGCATGCTTTGGTCCTTGTGCCTAGCACAGCATAGTTGTTTAATGAATGTGTCAGGAAGGAAGGAAGGTAGGAAGGAAGGGAGGGACGATGGATCTAGTCTTTGAGGACTCAGCGAGGGTCAGACTGTCAGATGGCAACACCAGTGCTGCTGCCCTGAGCCCAGCAGCTGCTTGACCCCAGCTTCTAATCATGTAACTTGTCCTGATTCCCAGCATCCCTGTAGACAAGACAAACAAAGGCAGGTGATCTGAACTGTACAACCCATACACTTCAAGGGTAATAATAAACAGCACTGATACTGGTCCACAGTGCTAAACACTCAATAGGGAATAGAAGGGTCCAGATAGAACTGGAGAAGGGGCCAATGCTGCTTAGTTCCAGGTCATTGTTGCCAACCAAAAGTACCCATTCTCAGCATGGCCAGATCATCCAGCTTTTCAAATGAAGCCGGAGATCCATGCGTTTATGTGAAATCTCCCAGTTTTTCATTAAAGACAACTAACTCCAAAATTGTTTTATTAATATTTTATGGCCAAATAAAACGCACTTGCAGGCTGAATTTGGCCCCCAGCCCTTGGTTCACATCTCTGGACTTTGTAACTCAAATTTTCTGTCTCTGCAGAGTTGCCGATAAGTTCATAAACTATTTTGATTGAAGTTATAAGTAACTTGAAGGCATCACACCACTTTTGTGGCTATTTAGTTCAATTGGTTTTAAAATAGTGTTGAAGAGATTAAGGACAAAAGAGCAACCATCCTATTTTTATAATAACACATTTCACTCTCAGTCTTGATCAGTCCTCCCACCTACTCATGGCATTGGTTACATCAAGCCAAGAAAGGGGAAAAAAATAAATATATATATATGCACACACACACACACATAGCTGGTGCAACATAAATCCATCCTAATTCATGGAGAGCCAACCCAGAGTATGATCTTTGATTATCCTGAAGTCATCTAAGTTGTTACCCTAAAAAATCATAAAGTTTTAAAATATTTAAACTGCTCCAATGAGCCATTTTCAGATCCAAAAATATTTTTTCATATTGTCCTATGCTTTCATTATGGTTTTAATTCCTCTATTGCCTATTTTATAATTTTAAACATACTTTTTATAGTATCTTTCAGCTTGTTGATCTCAAATATAACACCAATTCTCTTGTTTGGTCTGTCGACTCTCCCTCATGGAGTATTTCTTCCTTATGTGTTTGTGTTTTCTCCTGTGAGCACATTTTCAGCAGGGATTTTTTTGGGGGGTGGAGAGATGCCTATGGAAATCCCATGTATCCTGTTACAGAAGTGTTGCTACAGGGAAATTTGGTATTTTCTTCTACAAATTTCACTGAGTTACCTTTTTTTTTTGCTGTACGCGGGCCTCTCACTGTTGTGGCCTCCCCCGTTGCAGAGCACAGGCTCCTGACGCGCAGGCTCAGCGGCCACGGCCCACGGGCCCAGCTGCTCCGCGGCATGTGGGATCTTCCCGGACCGGGGCACGTGTGCCCCTGCATCGGCAGGCGGACTCTCAACCACTGCGCCACCAGCGAAGCCCTGAGTTACCTTTTTAATGTTCTCTCTTGGATCGAAGATTCTGGGACTACTTGGGTAAATATAAATTTGAACGCCACCTACACAACTCACATGCCTGGGTCTCTGATTTCTCAAAGGCAGAGAAATGTTTTAGATCACTTCCCTAAGTGAGCAAACTGTTTCTAGTCCTATTTTACTAAAGGTGCAGCGCTGGAAGCGTTCTGTCTCTAAGGAGAGCTCTCAAATCTAGTTTCATCTCTTACAAAAGCCCAAGGCCACACCTCTGTCCCCAAATGAACATAAATATTAAGTCCCCAGTGACTAGTCCCTTTGGTCTATTTCCAGACTAATATCTTTCTGAGCCATTGTAGCACCAGATCTCAAAGTCATACATCTGGCTTCACATTTCCTCATTGGTTTTGGCTCCCAGGGAATTGTCTTTCTTCATTTTGAGCTCGGGTATTGCATTTAAATTTTTTGTTTCAATATTTTGTCCTGCATTTACACGTGTTTCGAATGAGAAAAGAAGATAATATGGGCTATCTCAGTAAGCTATATCCCCAGAACCCAGAAAATATATTTTTATAAAGTTTTCTATTAAATGGAAAGCATACATTATCTTGGCAAAATTCTTATCAGAAAATGTTGTTTCCATTTCCCAAATAACTTTGGTTCATTTCCCCAGCTGAAATTTCTTTTTTGAAAGTAAGTAGTGGAGCCAAAATTGGCCATATGTTGTATATAAAATTTTATAAACTGCCTTCTTGGTGTATTGTTTTTATCTTAGAACATTAGATAATTACCATTTCCTGTATCATTAAAAATTCATTCAAAAAACCCTGATTTTTAGGACCTGTGTATTATTTCACTGCATATCATAATTTAACAATTACTCTATATTGAACTTGGACATATTTTCCAATGTTTTATATAAATGATACTATGATGATTATCATCATATTTAAATATTTGTTCACTTTTTTTTATTATTTCCTTAAGATATATTCATAGAAATGTCTTTACTGGGGAGTTGCGTTAACTCATTCAAGCCTGTGTACTACATGGGAAATGATTGTTTAAATTGTATCACTGCCAAGAACCGAACTGGCTAATGTGCCAGCAGGAAGAGAATGATTAGCAACTACCCTCCAGTAAACCACAATTTCATAAGATTATTGTTTGTTTTACGAAAAGTTGTCTCTTGATTGCAAGTCGTTAGGAACCAATGATAAAGAAAACCCTAGATGGGTTTCACAAGTGTGTTTAAATTTCACAAGCTTTGCCTATACCACCAGAAAGCCAAATGCAGTTTGCTGCTTTCATGCAATCTCCCAACTTCCTTTTCAAAGACAGCCCTTCATTTCATGCTCCACGTTTCCAAGTGTCATCAGTCTATAAGGATCCAAATCGAATGCCATTTCCTTCAGGATCCCACCTTATCAAGAGAAAAAGATGCCTAATGTCACCCTCCTCTGCTCTCCCACAGCACTTACTATATTCTCACAACATCAAACACTGGCCACTCTGTCTTACAGTCGTTGTGCCCATCTCCCATACTCAGCTATATGCCTTAAGAACAGGATCTGTTTTTCCCCGTTTTACTGAAAAATAATTGACATATATCAATGTATAAGTTTAAGGTATACAGCATGATGATATGATTTACATGTATTGTGAAATGATTGCCACAAAAGGTTTAGTTAAATCCATCATCCCATAGAGATACAATAAAAAGAAAGGAAAAAAATTCTCCTTGTCATGAGAACCCTTAGGATCTACTCTTTTAACAACTTTCCTATATATCATACAGCAGTGTAAACTATAGTCATCATGTTGTACATGACATCACAAGGACTTATTTATCTTGTAACTGTAAGTTTGTACTTTTTGACCACCCTCGTCCAATCCTCCCTCTCCCCCACCCCACCTCTGATAATCACAAATCTGACCTCGTTTTCTATGAGTCTGGTAACTTTTGTTTTGTTTTGTTTTGTTTAGATTTCACATGTAAGTGAGATCATACAGTATTTGTCTTTCTCTGTCTGACTTATTTCACTTAGTATAATGCCTTCAAGGTCCAACCATGTTGTTGCAAATGGTAGGATTTCCTCTTTTTTATGGATAAATAATATTCCACTATTCCACTCACAACTTCTTTATCCACTCTACCAATCAATGGACACAAAATGTTTCCATGTCGTGGCTATTTTAAATAATGCTGCTATGAGCATGGGGGTGCAGTTGTCTTTTTGAGTTAGTGTTTTCGTTGAGGACAGAATCTTTTTTATAATTTATTTTATTGAAGTATAGTTGATTTACAATATTGTGTTAATTTCTACTGCACAGCAAAGTGATTCAGTTATACATATATATATTGGATGGGCCAAAATGTTCGTTCGGTTTTTTCTGTAAGATGGCTCTAGTAGCACTTAGTTGTCTCTGACTTCATTCGAAACAATTTTGTTAGATTGTATGCGACAGCTGTCATACCAGCGTGCATTTTTAAAAAGACATCAAAATTGGTGAATTTTTGTGTAGCCATTTTAATATTGACGATGGAAGAAAAAAGCAACATTTTCGACATATTTTTTATTATTTCAAGAAAGGTAAAAACACAACTGAAAACACACAAAAAGATTTGTGCAGTGTATGGAGAAGGTTGCTGTGACTGATCAAACATGTCAAAAGTGGTTTGCCAAGTTTCAAGCTGGAGATTTCTCACAGGACGATGCTCTACTGTTGGGTAGACCAGTTGAGGTTGATAGCGATCAAATTAAAACAATAATTGAGAACAATCAACGTTATACCACTTGGGAGATAGCTGACATACTCAAAATATCCTAATCAAGCAAAATATCCTATCAAAATCATTTGCACCAGCTTGGTTATGTGAATTGCTTTGATGTTTGTGTTCCACATAAGTTAAGTGAAAAAAACCTCCTTGACCATATTTCTGTTTGCGATTCTCAACTTAAATGTAACAAAAACATTCCATTTTTAAAACAAATTTTGACAGGCGACGAAAAGGGGATACTGTACAACAATGTTGAACAGAAGAGATCATTAGGCAAGTGAAATGAACCACCAACAACAACACCAAAGGCTGGTCTTCACCAAAGAAGTTGATGTTGTGTATATGGTGGGATTGGAAGGGAGTCCTCTATTATGAGCTCCTTCCGGAAAACCAAACGATTAATTCCAACAAGTACTGCTCCCTATTAGACCAACTGAAAGCGGCACCCGACGAAAAGTATCCAGAATTAGTCAACAGAAATGCATAATCTTCCATCAGGATAACACAAGACCGCATGTTTCTTTGATGACCAGGCAAAACTGTTACAGCTTGGCTGGGAAGTTCTGATTCATCTGCCATATTCACCAGACATTGCACCTTCAGATTTCTGTTATTTCAGTCTTTACAAAATTCTCCCAAGAGAAAAAATGTCAATTCTCTGGAAGACTGTAAAAGGCACCTAGAACGGTTCTTTCCTCAAAAAGATAAAAAGTTTTGGGAAGATGGAATTATGAAATTGCCTGAAAAATGGCAGAAGGTAGTGGAATAAAAGGGTGAATACGTTTTTCAATAAAGTTCTTGGTGAAAATGAAAAATGTGTCTTTTATTTTTACTTAAAAAACTGAAGGCACTTTTTGGCCCACCCAATATATTCTTTTTCATATTCTTTTCCAGTATGTTTATCAGGATATTGAGTATAGTTCTCTGTGCTATACAGTAGGACCTTGTTGTTTATCCATCCTATATATAATAGTTTGCATTTGCTAATCCCAAACCCCCAATCCACCCCCCACCCTCCTCCCCCTTGGCAACCACAAGTCTGTTCTCTATGTCTGTGAGTCTGTTTCTGTTTCATAGATATGTTCATTTGTGTCATATTTTAGATTCCACATATAAGTGATATCATATGGTATTTGGAGGACAGAATCTTTGATTCATCTTCACATCCCCCAAAGTACCTAGAACTCTAACTCTGTCTAAGGCATAGGAAAGAGTCAATAAATAATGCTTGTAGATTTTAATGCACAAATGGTAATAATCCTAACTATATACAGTTTCATTAACAACTTAGCAACAATATATAGTTCTACTATTAAAGAGTGAAAAATTAGTTTTTACTCAACTATTTTGAGGAAGTTTTCCTCTCAGAATATAAATACCGCCTTGATAAAAACTACCTAGTAATAGATTTGGAGACATCAAAAAAATAAATCAGTATGATTCAAGCAAAAATAACGTAACATTCAAAAATTCAGTTAAAAAACTTCAGTTAATATGATTTTTTGAGTCTAACATTGTAACTAAGTTTATCTACATGATGGCTGAGAATAAGCCTAATTATAATACAAATAGCAAAGTTAAGTGATTTTTTTTCATTTTTGAATACTTCTTTCTTTTGAAATTTTAGTAATAATCCTTAACTATTTGAGAAATTAATCTGACCACCAAATGACCATTTTGTACTTTTTTTTCCTGTTAACAATAAGCTTATAGTGGATAGATGGATGTATGGATAGATAGATACATAGATACATAGATACATAGATGATAAGCAAATACAGCAACATGTTAACAACTATATTATTTAAATCAGAGCTTGGTAAACTTTTTCTGTAAAGGGTCAGATAGTAAGTACTTAGGCTTTGCAATCCCCATTGCAATGACTCAACTCTGCTGTTATAATACAAAAGCAGCCAGAAACAATACATGAACTAATAGGCATAGCTGTGTTCTGATTAAACTTTATTTACAAAAACAGGCAAGCAACTGGATTTGACCTATGGACTGTAGTTTGCCAACCCCTGATCAAAATAGTGCATATATGGATATTCACTATATAATTCTTTTAACTTTTCTGTATCTTTTAAAGATTTTATAATAAAATGTTGGGGGGGGAATATGTCTATGAATTATCCAAAGGTTTTAACTACTATGCAAATGTTTAAATATTAGAAGCTTGTATATTGTCCCCATGTTTTTGTTTTTATATATGTTCTTTGATAGAGCTTTCAGATGGTAAACAGTTTAATATCAAATTTTATGAAATCTCCTTAGATTTGGGCATTAAAATCATCCTGAACAGGAATGATTGATCCAAAATTATTGGTCCTTGGTAATAAGAAGAAGAAAAATTGCCTCCCTGCTTTTCTTCCCCCCAGTGACTTTCTGTGTAGCAATGACTTTCCACTTAATTGTGACCTTTCCTTTCCTGTCAAGGAAGGGGAGATGGATGTTTTTGTGGCACTATTATTTTATATACAGTGTATATGCCTTTTTCCAACCTTTTAAAGACGTTCTATTATTTAAAGTTGGCATTATCTAAAGTTGACAGCAGTGACTTTTCACATTATATTATTTCCTTTTGAATATTTCCATCTACATGGTACTTAATATAATCTGACATATCTTCATTTTCTTCACAATGTGGATTTTTTAAACTACTTTTCCTGGCAGTTGTGACACTGGTTATTTAAAACATTAAAAGGAGTCTAAATTTGAGATGTTTATAGTATTAGCTCTGCTAGACAGAACAAGATGACAATCAGGCCATAAGCCACCCTTTAGGATCTGTGTAGCCTTTTATTTTTTTTTTTTTGGCTGTGTTGGGTCTTTGTTGCTGTGCGCGGGTTTTTCTCTAGTTGCGGTGAGCGGGAGCTACTCTTCGTTGCGGAGCACAGGCTCTAGACACACGAGCTTCAGTAGTTGTGGTGCGTGGGCTCAGTAGTTCTGGTGCACGGGCTTAGTTTTTCTGTAGCATGTGGGATCTTCCCGGACCAGGGCTTGAATCCGTGTCCCCTGCATTGGCAGGTGGATTCTTTTTTTTTAAAATTATTTATTTATTATTTATTTTTGGCTGTGTTGGGTCTTCGTTTCTGTGCGAGGGCCTTCTCTAATGGTGGCAAGCGGGGGCCACTCTTCATCGTGATGCGGGGGCCTCTCACTATCGCGGCCTCTTTTGTTACAGAGCACAGGCTCCAGATGCGCAGGCTCAGTAGTTGTGGCTCACGGGCCTAGTTGCTACGCAGCATGTGGGATCTTCCCAGACCAAGACTCGAACCCGTGTCCCCTGCATTGGCAGGCAGATTCTTAACCACTGTGCCACCAGGGAAGTTCCCTGTATAGCCTTCTTGAAATGAAGCAGAAAAAATTCTGCGTCATAGTCACTGGCTTAATTCATAATCCAAACCAGTGTTAGGAGGCAATCATAGTGTCTTTCTCCCTGACAGAATTTTTCTTTAGGCCTATAAAGCAATTCTGGCCTTAGAGACAACCATTCTCCATAGAAGACAAAAAAATGGGAGCAGGGAGGAAAACAGTCTCTGTCACAGGATCATTTCAGCCACCACAATCCTAAGAGCTTCTGAGGAGCCCAGACCTCCTGGGTGCACACACTGCCTGCCTCCCAAAACTGAGGATCCCACCCAGCCTTCTCGCCACTTGGCTCTTTTATGGAGACCCCTGGTGTAAGACCCAGTGGATCCCCCCAGAGGACCTGGCACTCTCCTGTGCTGCAGTCACCTGCACTAAGCGCCTACAGTCACCCACCTTGTTCTAGAGAGTCACCATTTTAAATGAAGAAACTGACTCTGAGAGAAGTTAGATGCCTACCCACACCCTTCCCTCCTACTGGGATGAACCCCCAGTTCTGAACTCTTCTGTTTCTGTCCCATCACCACCGTTTCCTGACAAGGCAGCTATCTTGCAAATGCCTCCTTTTTGAAATAGTGCAGAGTATAAACTCTGAAGTCAAGTATATCAGAGTTCAGCTCTCATAACTGCCACTTACTAGGTATGGATTTTGATCAGGTTACTTAACCCTGCTGTGCTGGGCTGAAAATGGCTCCTACCATATGTCTGCATCCTGATACCTGGAACCTGTGAATGTTACCTTATATGGTCAAGTTTTTGCAGGTGTGATTAATTAAGGATCTTGAAATGAGGAGATCACCCTGACTATCCAAGTAGGCCCCAAATGCCATCACAAGTGTCCTTAAAGAGGAAGATAGAGGGAGAGTAGATGCCACACACACAGACTAAAAAGTGATGTGAAGGTGGCGATGGAGATTGGAGTGATGTGGCCACAAGCCAAAGGTTGCAACGGCAGTTAGAAGCTGGAAGAGACAAGGAACGGATGCTCCCCTGGAGCTTCCAAAAGGAACCAGCCCTGCTAACATCTTGACTGCAGGCCTCTAGCCTCAAGAACTGTGAGAGAATAAATCTCTGTTGTTTCAAGCAACCTACTTTGTGGTAATTTGTTACAGCAGCCGTGAAAAACTAATATACACGCTAAGCCTCAGTTTCTTCATCTATTAAACAGAAATAATATATACCTTGCTAGGCTGTTTTGATAACAAAAATTAACAAATGCAAAATACTACTTCAATCTCTGGCATACAGTAGGTATACAGTACATAGCAGCTATTGTTTCTATTATAATTATCTTCATTATTTTTTAATATGAGTAAAAGAGTATAGGCAGCTTATCCTAAACCCGACACTGCTGTTTTAAAAATTAGTCAAACCCAGGAATAAAGACACAGACCTACTAGAGAATGGACTTGAGGATATGGGGAGGGGGAAGGGTAAGCTGTGACAAAGCGAGAGAGTGGCATGGACATATATACACTACCAAACGTAAGGTAGATAGATAGTGGGAAGCAGCCGCATAGCACAGGAGATCAGCTCAGTGCTTTGTGACCACCTAGAGGGCTGGGATAGGGAGGGTGGGAGGGAGGGAGATGCAAGAGGGAAGAGATATGGGAACATATGTATATGTATAACTGATTCACTTTGTTATAAAGCAGAAGCTAACACACCATTGTAAAGCAATTATACTCCAATAAAGATGTAAAAAAAAAAAATTAGTCAAACCAAATATTCAGTATATCATCTTTGTATGGGAAGAACCGTATATTTATTTATAGTTTTTATCAAAATACTGCCTTTCATCAAAAAGCTGTCTTCTATACTGTTGCTATATTATTATGAAGTGCCAGATCTATTCATGCCAATAATTAAATAAGCCATGTTGCATTTTTCCAAGCATTTAATTGTGAATTTTACCATAAATTACATGTTTAAAATGGAAAATAAACAGTTCCAGCTGTTTTGAGGCCAGCAAATCTAAATTCAAACTGCTGAATTCTGGAAGAACTACAGATATTTCAAGTAAGCTATAATTTTTAAAAACCGATGTCACCTCTTTCTTATTCAAAACTTTAACATTCACTGATATGTAAGTAGGGGAAAGTGGGAGTTTTACACTATTAAAGACTGCTTTCCCGAACACAGAAGTGTAGTATGTAGGGAAGTAATCATTCATTTAACTAATGATTGTTAAGGAACTGTGCTAAGCATTGGAGGATATAAAGGTGAAAAAGACAGAGCCTCTACCTTGGAGGGACTCACAGGACAGTGAAGGACATAGAAATTTAAGCAGAGAGATTAGAAAAGTTCAGAGTAATAGTGAAGTTAACATTTACCAGGTGTCTCCTATGTGCCAAACACTGTATAACTCTTTACATGAGTTATTTAATTCTCACAACAACTCTAAGAAGTGAGGTTTTAGCAAGATTAACTCCCTAAAGGTCATATGGCTAGTTTAAGAAGAGTCTAATTCCTGAGACCTCTGTCTTAACCACTATTACAGAGACATAAACTACATACTATGAGAACACAGAAAAGAAGAAACTTACTGTGTCTGAAGGAAGTGAGGAGGCTTCATCCCAGAAACACGTTTAAGCTGGATCAAAACTGAAGGAGAGTTAGGAGGACTTTTTTAAGGTGAAGAAAAGGTCAAAAGGCACTCCAGAGGGAGAGAAGAACCTGTGCAAAAGTGAAGCATCAAAAAAGGGCTATTTTTTTACGATGGCTGGAGTGCCAGTGAGGTTTGGTGGTCAGGAGCAGTATACTGTACACAAATACGGACATCAAATGACTAAAGTCTTTGGGGAGAGCCAGGATCAGATTTGCATTTTAGAACGATGCCTGAGGATCCATGTGGAGGATGGAGTGTACAAAAAGAAGTCAAACCTGGAGGCAGAGCCTTCAAGTTCAAGGTGGTAATCAGAACACCACTCACTTACCAATTCTCATTGGAATAATGCAGCAAGTACCAAAGAAAATACTTTGTATTACTGTTGGAAATCAGAGAAGGATGCCATCCACATATCAGAAGGCATTGTGGCAGAAGAGATGCTTGATCTCACTGATTGGTAGACTCATCTAAAAATGTCTGAAACAGGGGGGTTTCCCCGGGGGCACAGTGGTTAAGAATCCACCTGCCAGTGCATGGGACATGGGTTCGAGCCCTGGTCTGGGAAGATCCCACATGCCGCAGAGCAACTAAGCCCGTGCGCCACAACTAATGAGCCTGTGCTCTAGAGCCCACGAGCCACAACTACTGAGCTGGCGTGCTGCATCTACTGAAGCCCACGCACCTAGAGCCCATGCTCCACAATAAGAGAAGCCACCGCAATGAGAATCCCGCACACCGCAACAAAGAGTAGCCCCCCGCTCACCGCAGCTAGGAAAAGCCGGTGCACAGCAATTAAGACCCAGCACAGCCAAAAATAAATAAATGAATAAATTTATTTTTTCAAAAAATGTCTGAAACAAATTTGAAGCTCAGTGTGTGCACACACACTAAATTTAGACAAAATAGAATTCAATGGAAAATATTTTTTTAAAAAAGGAAAAGGGGTAATGTTAGTTGTATAAAAGGGAAAATTCAACCAGGAATACAGTCATGAATGATTATGCACCAAATAAGATAGCATCAAAATAGATAAAACCAAAGCTGCTAGAAGCACAGGGAAAAGTCCAAAGTTGTAACCATAATAGGAGACTTTAACATACTCTCTCTTCTTAATAGATCTAATTAAAAGCAAACACAGTTTATGTATAAAAATATAATGGAAAGCTTGAGTTAATAATATATATCATACTTTGTATCCCATAAGTTTTAAATTGTTTCACATCCTAGCCAACAAGAAAATCTTCGTACATTCCAAAAACTAAAAAATTGTACAGGCTACATTTCCTAACCACAATACAATTAGTAAAAGGGAAAACAAACAAAAAAGTAGACCATTGAAAATTATTAAGCACTATATTAAATAGTTTGGGCCACAAAAGAGTATTAAATTGCAATTACAGACTTTTTAGAAAAGTCTAAAAGATTAAAGTCTAGTGTTTTTAGAAAACACTACATATCTAAACTTGTGGAGAAAAGTACTCAGAGGAAAACATGAAGCCTCAAGCATTTATATTAAACAAACAAACCAAAAAAATCAAAATAACTTAAATATAGCTCAGTCAAGAAGCTGTAAAAAGCACCAGAAAATAAATTTAAGGAAAATATGAGGGAAGACAGAATGCAGCAGCTCACAGCATAATCAGTTCAAAGTATCAATTATTTTTAAGAAATGGTTCACTTTTACAGACTAAGAAAACTTAGCTCTGGCAATCATAATCAAGGTTAAGAAGAAAAAACACCAATGTACAACATAAGGAATGAGAAAGGAGGCACAAACACAAATAAATTTATTTAATCTCTATTTTCTGAATACATATTATGTATATATATGACAAAATCTTTGATGAAAAGGTGATAAACCTAGTAGGATAATAACCAAAGGGGAAAACTTTTCAACATGTCTAAAAATACCCCCCCGAAAGATACCAGGTTATAGTCCCATGTGGTTTCACAGATTAGTTCTTACAAATCACAAAGAGGAATCCATAATTTATGTGCTAAAGAATATAGAAAAAAAAGGAATGTTTCCCATTTCATTTTACCAGATGATATAACCTTGATATTTAAACCTGAAAAATATGCAAAAAAATAGTTATCTAACATAGAGAGATTTAAAATCCTAAATAAAATACTGAAAATTATAATCCAGAAGTATATTTTTAGAATATCTTAATTTATAATTCAGTTAATGTAGTTCACCTGTTAACAAACTAAAACTGTAAAAGCTGTGTGATCATCTCAACACACACAGAAAAAGCATTTGACATCTAAATCTCAGCAAACTAGGAATAGAAGGAAATTTTCTCAACACAATAAAAAAATCTATGAAAAATCTACAACTAATATCAAACTCAGTGGTGAAAGTCTAAATGTTTGCCACCTAAGATCAAGAACAAAATGAGAATATCCACTCTCACCACTTCTAGTCACCATTGTTCTGGAGATTCTAGCCAGTGCAATAGCCAAGAAAAATAAATACAAACATCCAGATTGGAAAGGAAGAAGTAAAACTGTATTATTCACAGATGGCATGTTTGTCTATGTAAAAATATGATGAAATCTGCAACAACAAAAAAACCTGTTAGAAATAATAGATAAGCCTAGCAATATTGCAGACTTAAGATTAATACAGAAAAAGCAATTGTATTTTTATACATACTAGCAATGAACAATTAAAATTGAAAGTTCAAAAATAATGAGAAAAAAATTAACGAAGAACTAAATACATGGAGAGATTGGTCTATAGATTCAGTGCAATCCCAATCAAAATCTCAGCAGTTTTTTAAGAACTTTACAAGCTAATTCTAAAATTCACATGGAAATGCAAAGGACCTAGAAAGGCAAAACAACTCCGAAAAAGAAAAAAGTTGAAGGACTAACACTAACTGATTTTACGATTTATTAAGACACTACTTTATTATTGTGGTACAGTGTGGACAGCATGGTATTAGCTTAAAAAGAGATAAATTGATCTATAGAACAGAACAGAGAATCCAGGGAAAAATAAATACATGAACAACCTGTTTTGGCCAAAGGTATAAAAGGATGAAAAAAAATTCTTCAAAGAATAGTCTTTTCAACAAATGGTGCTGGAAAACTTGAATACCTATATGCAAAAACAGCAAAAACAACTGATCCATACCTTGCACCATATACAAAGATTAATTCAAAATGAATCATAGACCTAAATGTAAAACCTAAAAGTATAAAACTTTTAGAAGAAAACATAGGAGAATATCTTTGTGACCTTAGTTTGGGCAAAGATTTCTTACATATGCCATAAAAGCACAATCCACAAAAGAAAAAAATTAATAAATTGGACTTCATCAAAATTAAAAACTTTTATTCTTCAAAATACACTGTTAAGAAATGAAAAAGACAAGCCAAGACAGGGAGAAAATATTTGTAGAGCATATACCTGATAAAAGATTTATATCCAGAATATAAAAAGAACTCTCAAAATTCAAGAGTACAAAAACAAAGAACCTATTTTTTTTAATGGGCAAAAATATTTAAACAGATACTTCACCAAAAAAGATACATGGATGGCAAATAAACACATAAAAAGATGCTCAATATCACTAGTCATTATGGAAACGTAAATTAAAACCACTATATACCTATTAGAATAACTAAAATTTTAAAGTCTGACTGTACCAAGTGTTGGCAAGGATGTGAAGGAACTGGAACTCTCATATAACGCTGAAGGAAATGTTAAGTGGTACCACCATTTTGGAAAATTGTTTGGCTGTTTCTTGAAAAAAAATATTCAATTCTCAGTTTTTCCACCATAGATTGTTTTGTCTGTCCTTGAACTTCATCTAAATGGAATCACACAGTATTTACCATTTTGTGTAAATCTTCGTTCACTCATCACAATGCCTTTGAAATTTATCTGTATTATTGTATATATGAGTAGTTTTTTCCTTTTTATAGCTGAGCAGTATTCAGTTGTATGAATAAACCATAGTTTGTTTATCCAGCCTCGTACGGATGAACACCTGAGCTGTTTCCAGCTTGGGGCTATTATGAGTAAAGCTATGAATGTTCTCATACAAGTCTTTCTGTGAACCACGCTTTCATTTCTCTTGGGTAAATACCTAGGAATTAAATATCTGGATCATAAAGTAAGCATATGTTTCCTTTCATAAGGTATGGCCAGAAATTTTCCCAAAGTGGTTGTACTATTTTAGATTCTCACCAGCATTGTATAGACGTTCTAGTTTTGGGTGAAGCAGAGCTGGGGATTGACTACGCACAGTCGTGAGCCACTTTCTGGGGTGCTAGAAACGTTCTATATGTTTATAT
Organism: Lipotes vexillifer; assembly: GCF_000442215.2. Taxonomy (NCBI): domain Eukaryota; kingdom Metazoa; phylum Chordata; class Mammalia; order Artiodactyla; family Lipotidae; genus Lipotes; species Lipotes vexillifer. The sequence goes on from NW_006799313.1 coordinate 330,265, forward strand.
GGGTTTGGGTTCCACACATGCATTTATTTGTCAAAAACTCAGCAAAGGAACAATTTTGTGTACATTTCATTGTGTGTAAACTTCATATCATAAGAAAAAGCTGTAAACAAGTATTTAATACTAATGATTTGAATAGCTAATGAATGCTTACTGAAATATTTAGGGTGAATTGTTCTGATGTCTGCAATTTACTTTGTGATGCATCAAAAAAAAGGTAGATTGGGCTTCCCTGGTGGCGCAGTGGTTGAGAATCCACCAGCCGATGCAGGGGACACGGGCTCGTGCCCCGGTCCGGGAAGATCCCACATGCAGCGGAGCGGCTGGGCCCGTGAGCCATGGCCGCCGAGCCCGCGCGTCCGGAGCCTGTGCTTCGCAACGGGAGAGGCCACAACAGTGAGAGGCCCGCGTACAGCAAAAAAAACCCCAAAAAACAAAAAAGGCAGATTGATGAGTGGACAGAGAATTCATTGCATTGATAGATATCTGATAAAGCAAGAGCATAAAATGTTAATGATACAATTTTATAGTGTGTATAAAGGTGGTCACTTAAAAGTCTTTTCAACTTCACTGTGTGTTTAAAATATTTCAAACCAAAATGCTAAAACTGAGCAAAAGGTAAAACATAAATCTACCATAGGAGCCAGCTATCCTACTCCACTCCTAGGTATCAACCCAAGAGAAATGAAAATACGTGTCCACACAAAGACCCACATGCAAATATTCAAAGCAACTTTATTTGTAATGACAAAAAACTGGAAACAACCCAAATGTCCACTAAGGTAAATGGATAAACAAAAGGTGGTATATCCACACAATAGACTACTATTAAGCAGTAAAAAGGAATACACTATCAATATGTGCAACTCAAAATAATTTTGCTATGTGAAAGAAGTCAACCCCTGCCGATAAAATTCCTACTGTATGATTTCATTTATATAAAATTCTAGAGGATGGAAATAATCTATGGTGACAGAAAGCAGAACAGAATTGCCTGGGGATAGGGTGTGGGGAGGAGTGTGGAAAGGGGTGGGGATGGGGAGAGAGGGGAGGATTACACATGGGAATGAGGAAACTTCGGGGCTTGATTGTGATGATAGTTTCACAGTTGTGTGCATATGTCAAAACCTATCAGATTTTAAACTTTAAATAGGTGCAGTTTAGTATATTTCAATTGTACCTTTAAAAAGCTGTTTTTAAAATCCTAAAGAAAATATTGAAAATTTTAACCCAACAGTATATTTTAGAATATTTTAATCATGTAAGCTTAATGCAATGAATGCAAAGATTACATAATATTGAAAACGTATTAATATGATAAATTATATTAATTAGTTAAAATTTAAATTTTCAGCTAACATTTTTAAAGCCTGATATTTTTCATTCTAAGAGAATTTCATAAATATTTCATAAAATGATTTTTAAAAAGTCTCTCAAGCTGATATCCAAAATGTTATTAATGATAAAATACTAGATGGTTTCCCATAAAGCCAAGAATGCCCACTATTACTACCTTCATTGTTTCTTTAATTAATCTGACATTTCTAGCTAGTAGAATTAAATAAGTAAAATGAATAAGAAATATAAATATTGAAAAGGAGGTGATAGAAATGTCGTTATTAGTAGATGAACTGGTTTTCCAACAGAATTTACAAAAATAAATCAAATGAAAGATTAGTGGAAGAAATTCCAATAAGTTGGTGGTTGGTTGTAAAACATACCAAAATAATGGTTTTTATATATTGTAATAACAACAATACAAAGTATTTCAAAATACATTTAAAATAAATATGCAGATCTAATGTAAAGAAAACTACAAGTCCTTACTGAGGGGCATAAAGTAGTCTTGGAAAACTGTAAGAGGTGTTTCTGGACTAGGAAGGTTCAGTGGTAAGATATCAATTCTGTAGAAATTAATCCAAGGCAACACAATGAAAATAAAAATGCCAACAGGATTTTCCTCCAATTTGACATGATTCAAAATTTCATCTGCAAGAATAAGCATACAAGAAAAAAAAAACAGAACAATATAGAAAGAATATCAGTGCAGGGAAACCTGTCCAACAAGCTAACAAAATGTGCCAAGAAGCCACAATAACATAAACGTTAGGCTGAAATTTGGGCAATCATAGACAGGTCAGTGGAACAGAATATAAAATCCAAAATAAGACCCAAATATAGCAGTAATGTCTCAAATCAAATCAAATGGTATTCTAAGCACAAGTCAAAAGAAGTCTAAATATAAAATATAAAAACTGGCAAAAACCCCACACAACCTTAAATTTCTTTCTAACAAGAAAAAACAACACAAACAGAAAAGGCAAATTGTGGGGAGAAAAATGTAATATATTATGACAGAAAGAGTTGCTCAAATATAAAAGAATCTCTAACAAACTGTTTCATTAGAAATACATGCAAAATCATAAACAGTGCATTTTTTATTGAAGGATAGTTGATTTACAATGTTGTGTTAGTTTTAGGTGTACAGCAAAGTGATTCCATTATACATACATATATATTCTTTTTTTAATTTTTATTTTATATTGGAGTATAGTTGATTTATAATCTTATATTAGTTTCAGGTGTACAGCTAAGTGATTCAGTTATGCATATACATATATCCATTCTTTTTCAGATTCTTTTCCAATATAGGTTATTACAGAACATTGACTAGAGTTCCCTGTGCTATATAGCAAGCAGGTCCTTATTGATTAGCTATTTTATATATAGTAGTTTGTATCTATTAATCCCAAACTCCTAATTTATTGCTTCCTCTCTTTCCCCTTTGATAACCATAAGTTTGTTTTCTATGTCTGTGAGCCCATTTCAAACAGTGTATTTTGTTTTGTTTTGTTTTTTGCGGTACGCGGGCCTCTAACTGTTGTGGCCTCTCCCGTTGCAGAGCGCAGGCTCTGGAGGCGCAGGCTCAGCGGCCATGGCTCACGGGCCCAGCCGCTCCGCTGCATGTGGGATCTTCCCAGACCAGGGCACGAGCCCGTGTCCCCTGCATCGGCAGGCGGACTCTCAACCACTGCGCCACCAGGGAAGCCCAAACAGTGTATTTTTAAGAAATACAAATGTTGTGTAGACAAAGAACAAACATAACATTACTATTAATCTGAGAAATGCATATTAAAATAATGAGATAAAGATATTTCCACCTGTCAAATGATTAAAGATAGTATCAAAGCATAACAATAGTAAATATTTGCAAAAGTGACTTTTTGTTGCATTTGACCAATGGGAGTCACCAGCAAGAGACAGGAAGCAGGAGAGAGATTGGAATTTTTATTTCCTGCATTTGGGCTGTGGTGTGCCATGCTGTGTTTCTATACCTGAGTCCACAGTACCTGTTAAATGGTCCTTCCCTCAGCTACAGCTCCCACCAGGTTCCAGTAACAGCTCCCTCCCCAGACTCTTTCAAACCCCAGAGGCCTAGGGTGGAAAAGGTTTCCTGAGATATCTAGTTTCTAGATGTGCTCTACCTGCTGGTTCCTCTAACCCTGGCCTCACACCTCTGTAAATGCTCCCTCTGTTAAACTCTTCAAACCCTTTAATAACCAACTTGAGTGCGGTTTCCTAGCAGGACCCTGACTGATACACAACCCTACAGTATGAATGTATTGTTTAAGTCTCTGTGTGTGTGTGTGTGTGTGTGTGTGTGTGTGAACGTGTGTGTGTGTGTGCAGATACAAATGTAGACTTAGACATAGGTAGAGACACTCAGAAAAATATCAGATGTATATATACCAAAATGTGTCTCTTAGAAACACACACATGTATATACACATACATACATTTCTATGTATATAAATTTAATAAATAATAAAGAATGTAGGAAAGATTTAGTAAAAACAAATGCCTTTGCTTAGATTTTTATACAAAAACTTCATTTAGACCTTCACTATACAGACTATATAAAAACTACATGTAAAAAAATTAAAACTTTAAAGAAAGAAAATATAAATTAAAATTTATACCATCTCTGAGGGAAAGCAATTTATAACTTCCATAGGAAGTTTAGGAGGGGAAAGTCTGAAAAAGATGTATCAATTTAACATTTAAAAATGTAATTTCTACTGACCACAAACAAAACTAAATGAAAATGTATAAGAAAAACAAAAATATGTACATAATTATAAGACAAGCAAAAGGTTTATATTATTAATGTATAAAGGATAATAACCAGTAAGAAAAGGGCATGAATGGAAAGTCCATGAAAGAGAAGGTGACTTTTTATACCTCCATTTAAAACTTCCAAGCCTCATCTCTTGCAGCACCTCCTCGACCCTATGCCTGTTCCTTTGGCTTAGAATTCTCATCCGTTCCCACCCCGACATTATCCCAGACCCCCCACATCTTCACCAACTCTCACCCTATCCACTCACCTGCACAGGCAAACATCTCACCTGGAAAACCCTAGCCAGGACCCTGCACCTTTGGGCCTGCACCGAAGTAACTGGTAGAGCTTGGAATATCACACAACTGTGCAGCCTAATCTCCCTTTAAATTAGTAACCAGGAATCTCACACTGCCCAGAAATCCCAATAACTTCCCTGATAATCTTGCTTTCCTACTTTTAAAGACAATAATTACATTTGACAGCACTGTCTACCAACGGGATCCACTTCCGTGTCTCTCATTCACTTCTCAACCTTCTCCCATCTTCCCCCGTCACTGACCCACTCTAATAAATTTTTCCTTACTCAGGTTGCCAAATCCCATAGACACTTTTCAATCCTAATCTTACTAAACCTCTCAATTGACCACATCCTCCACATTGAAACACCCTGCTGTTCCAATTCCATGAGACTTCACCTCCTTAGTTTCTTCCTTACCTCCCTGCTTGCTCTGTCTAGGTTTCCTCTTCCAGCCTTCCCTTTTCTTCCCCATCTCTAAAGAGTGTGGAGTTATTCCAGGCCTCTATTCAGGAGTCTTCTCACTCTATACTGGATGATCTCACCCATTCTCATCTATTCCAGTATCAATTCTATGCTATCAAATCCCAGATTTTTATCTCCAATCCAGGTTTCTCTCCTGACCTCAAGACTCATATCACCACCTGGATACCTCATAAGCTGCTCACATCTAATATGTCCAAAACAGAACTCATTCTTTCTACACCCTCCGTCATCCAAGCCTGTTGCTCTACCTCTCAGTAAAAGACACCTCCGTTAAAACAGCTGCTCCAACCAGTAACCTGGAAGTCATTATTGTTATTTCCCTCTTCCTTACTTCCCAAATCTAATTCACCACAAATTCTTTCTGATTCTACCTCCAAAATATATCTCAAACCCATCCTCTTCTGCTGAGGATTGGGCCCCAACCAAGCCGCCTCTGTTTTCCTTCCTGACTACTGTCACAACTTTTTGACTGATCTCACTTCTACTCTTGCCCCTCCCAACTATTCATCACACAAGGGCCAGAAAAAAAAAAAAAAATTCTAGAAATATAAACCTGGTCCAAACCCTTCAGTGGCTTCCTATCAAAATTAGTGTCAAAATCAAGAACCCTCACCATGACCCTACATGACCCGGCTCCTTGTAACTTTCAGGCTTCATCTCATATCCTTTCTGGCTTCTCACTCTTCTCCAGCCACACTGCTCTTCTCTCAGGTCCTCAAATGTATCAAGCTCTTCCCACGTCAGGGAGCTCACCTATGTATTTCTCTCTGCTGAATCATTCCCTCAGAGGTTTTCCCCGACCACTACCACCCTCAATCTCAGTTAGGTCTCTCGGGCTTCCCTGGTGGCGCAGTGCTTGAGAGTCCGCCTGCCGATGCAGGGGACGCGGGTTCGTGCCCCGGTCGGGGAAGATCCCACATGCCGCGGAGCGCCTGGGCCCGTGAGCCATGGCCGCTGAGCCTGCGCGTCCGGAGCCTGTGCTCCGCAATGGGAGAGGCCACAACAGTGAGGGGCCTACATACTGAAAAAATAAAAATAAAAAAATTAAAAATAAATTAGGTCTCTCCAACATGGACATATATATACTAACTAAACGTAAGGTAGATAGCCAGCGGGAAGCAGCCACGTGGCACGGGGATACCGGCTCCGGGCTTTTGTGTGGCTATTGGACTCTAAAACAGTTTTATGGGGCACTGAAATAGGCCTTAAAGAAGAGATATGGGAACATATGTAGATGTATAACTGATTCACTTTGTTATAAAGTAGAAACTAACACACCATTGTAAAGCAATTATACCCCAATAAAGATGTTAAAAAAAAAAATTAGGTCTCTCTAGTATACCATCTTGTGCTTTGCCTTTGTATAATTTACCTTGGTTTGTGTTATACACCTATTTATTTGATGATTTCTTGTGTGTTTTCCCACTAAAACTAGATCATACACTGCATGAGAAAGGGTGCCAGGGAATATTTGTTTGGCTCATCACTTTTATACCCAGCACTCTGCCAGCACCTGGCACATGATCTTGGGTTTTTTTCCAACAATCAGATGAATGAACACATGAAGCTTTGGCTCAAGCCTCACTTCTTCTATAATGCCTTTCTCAACCACCCTCCCTGCTCCCCAACACTGGTAGATTTCAGCAAGTGCTTCCTTGTTCCCCACTGAGTACCTGTAATCACACACATGACAGTTTCACTGAACTTCTTTTGGGTTCTTAAATGAGCCGACACTCCATATCGCTTCTAGGCCTTCACACATGCTAATCACTCCAACTGGAACACTGCTTTCCTCACTTATCCAAATGATCCAGCTCACGTGATTAGGGTCAGTTAATGTTATAGAGTGAATTAAGAACCTGCTCCAACCATTCCCTCCCTCCCTAGGAAGGTGAGAGGAGACCTGCTTCTACCTTCTTAAACCAACACCTTTCAATGTGAAAAACACATTAGGAAGAGGAAATTCTAAAATGACCTACTACTGGCCCCAGAATCACACTTTGCCACTGAAAGTACTACAGATTTAACTCCATCTCCCACCAATGGAGTAGAAATAAATAAACCAGTTTCTCTAAAATGGCTTCAAGGACGGTGTCAATGCCATCTGTGTTAACAAAATTTCAGGCAAAAAAAAAAAAAAAAATCAATGATTACATAAGGCAAGAATGCCTAATTTTCCACACAATCGATTGGCTTTTTCAGAAGAACAGCCTTGAAAGTATCCAGAAATCAATTGCTTTGGTAATGTACACTCAGCAACCTCAAAGTTGACATATGGCTTAAATCACCAAGTGGAAACCAGGGAGACCTTAATAGGCACTGACCAAGTAAAGATGTACCCTGAGAACAGAGAGTACATGAGAAAGGGGTGACTGGCATGTGCTAAAACAAACTCAGTCATCAACGGTATCGCATGTGCCATTTTTTAAAAGTATTTATTTATTTATTTGGTTGCGCCAAGTCTTAGTTGCAGCTCGCGGGCTCCTTAGTTGCAGCAGGTGGGCTCCTTAGTTGCGGCTCATCAGCTCCTTAGTTGCAGCATGTGAGCTCTTAGTTGTGGCATGCATGTGGGATCTAGTTCCCTGACCAAGGATTGAACCCAGGCACCCCGCTTTGGGAGCATGGAGTCTTAACCACTGTGCTGCCAAGGCAGTCCCAACATGTGCCATTTTTTATAATAACTATGTTGCGGGCATCACAGGTTGGCTCACTTGGCATTCACCCCTACTTTTCTTTCTTTGTTTCCTCTAGTATAGAAGTTAGGAAAGCGAAATTATTACTTTCTCGGCCTCTTTTGAAACGAGGGATGACTAAATGAACAGTTTTGGCTGAAGAAGCCTTCTCCATTCCCTCAATTGCTTAAGTCAAAAACTTGGAGTTGGCTGGGCAGTTGGACTGGCAGTAATGAGTAATAGTCTAATAGATTCACAAGGTTTGATTATAATGGGATTGGGAGCTTATCTCAGAAGCCATTAAATGTATGTTTGTTTGCAGACAAAGACAGATCCAAGAAATATTTGAGAGTTGAACACAGCAGCATTTCTTAGGCCTTACCTAACACTGCCTCTAGCCTTAAGGCTTATCACCATCAGTCATCTACAGGATTAACATCTCCCAATCCAGCTGTCCAGCCAGGTAGATCCATTGATTATTTAGGAGTGTGTTGTTTAACTTCTGTATGTTTGTGAATTTCTCACATTTCCTTCTGTTATTGTGATTTTCTAACTTTGTTTCATTGGAGTTGGAGAGCACACTTTGTATGATTTCAATTCTTTTAAATCTGAGCCCTAATATATGATCTCTCCTGGAGAAGGTCCCATGTACATTTGAGAAGAATATATATTCTGATGTTGAGGGAGTGTTTTATAGATGTTCTGTGTCTGTTACTATGTTTATAATTTGATCAAGTTTCTACTCCCATGTTGATTTGTCTAGTTGTTATGTCCATTACTGAAAATGGGATATTGAAGTGTCCAACAATTATTGTTGAATTGTCTATTTCTCCCTTCAGTTCTGTCAGTTTTTCTTCATGTGTTTTGAAGCTCTGTTGTCGGGTGCATACATATTATTGTTGTTTTATCTTCTTAATGAACTGACACTTTTATCATTAAAAAAAAAAAAACTTGGAGTCAACCTTGACTCCTCTATTTCTCCCACACCCCACATCTGATCTGTTAGCAAATTCTGCTTGCTCCACCTCCACAATGTATTCCAAATCTAAATATGTCTCACCACCTCCACCACTACTATCTTCATCTAAGTCAGCATGATCTATTGCCTGGGCCATTGCCATATAGTCTCTCTGCCACCATTCTTACCCCCTACAATCTATTTCCCAAAGAACAGCTCTGAAGTTATCTTTTTTAAAATGCAAACCTTATCATATTACTTCTTTGCTCAAAGCCTTCCAACATCTTTAAACAGAATAAAATACAACTCCTTACCATAATCTACAAGGCCTTGTATGATCTGATTTCCAGCCACCTCATCAATATCCACATCCACCACTCTCCTGCTTGCTCACTCTGCATCAGCATTGCTGGCCTCCTTGCTGTTCCTCAAACAGGTCAAGTATGTTCCTCATCAGGGTCTTTCTATTTGTTGTTCTCTCTTCCTGGAACACTCTTCCACCAGATAGGTCTCCCCTTCATTTATTCGGGTCTTAACTAAATCATCACCCTATCAGAGATACCTTCTCCAAATATTGTGTATAAAATAGCATTATGCACATACTTCTTACTTCATTGCACATATTACAACTTGACTTTATCATTAATATGTATTGGTTTATTTCTATATTGTCCCTCCAACACTTACACACGCACAGGCACACACACGCTATTTTATTTACAACTGTAGCCTCAGCATCTAAAAAAGTGCCTGACATGTAGTAGGAGTTCAATTATTGTATTTGTAGAATTAATAAGCTTCCCATATACCTCTGCCCAAATTTGAGTTATCCTATATTACCATTCTTTACCATTTCTTCTACTTTTTCTAAATTAATAATTATGACACACGTGGTTCATTTTCCACCCATCACTTAAGCCTCATACCCCACTTCCATGACAATAAAACCCTGATTTTTTTCAAGTAACCATAGAGCCATTGATCTATCCCAGTCCCCAACAATGAATCATGATTCACCTAAACCAGTCATGGTAATCTTATTCTACTCTGGCATAGACTGTTATACAGTAAACATGTCATCTGATTTTTTTCAAGGGAAGGGAAAATTAACTAAAATATTTCCCATCTCAAATAAAAAGACCAAGTCTTAGAAGTAACTAATGTTTTGTACCTGTCTCTTCCTTCCTTCTTGGAACATGGCTTTGAAGACATAATGCTCAGAGTTGTGGCAGCTATCTTGCAACAATGAGGTGATGTTCATGAAGACTAAAAGTCAACTCAATGAGAATAGTACAATGGAAAGACAGGAAGACGTAAATCCTGATGACATCATTGAGCCAGTGAATAAGCCTGGAACTGCCCACTTCCGATGCTCTTATTAAGTAAACAATAGATATTCTTATGGTTTAGGCTATTGTTAGTTAGGTTTTCCTTTATTAACAGCCAAATGAAATCATAGCTCTTTCAATTATTTTATTTATGAATGTGTTTGTGAGGACAAATATGTTTTTCTTTTATGTAGAAGAACATTCTGGATAAGAAAAGAGAAGGAAAGAGGGAGAGAAGGAAGGGAGAAACAAACTCAGCTAACTTATGGATGAAATAATCCTGAAAATGGAGTAAATTACAGGAAGGATAAAGAAGCAAATATATATATATATTTTTCCAATATCTTACCTAGTCTCAACTTCCTCCAACCTATCTTTATCTGAACCTTCCACTAGTACATAAAGATCATAAAGTAAGCCACTTCTTTGATAAATCTGTTACAGTGATTTCATACCATCACACTGTAAAACCTTAAAAGACTTCTCATAATCTATCAGGTAATGTTCATCTAGTTAGCATTCAAAGATTCTAAAATCCAGTCACACCAATCCATTGAATTTATCTCCTACTCTTTCCTAATCTAAATCTTCCCACTCAAATAAAAACAAATAAATAAGAACAAACTGTCCTTACTGGTCTCTTATTCTTTATTATATCTAAGCCTTTATCTCCCCATTCCAAGTTGCTGGATAATCTAATAGAGAAAGTAAGTAGGTATTTAAAACACTAGCAAAGCAGAGGACAGAGAGAGAAAGAGAGATTCAACTATAATGCATCTAACCAGAATTTCGCAACCAGAAAACTAAAATAAACTGTTTAATTTCATCATGCATGCATGTTTTGTGCTTAGTTTTAGAACTGTTTTATTTTGAATTGCATATGGTATACACACATCATAAATTTTCTTCTAAAAGTTAAATCAGGCCCTGACCATTTAGAACACGTCTTCTTTCCTCCCATCTAAATCTGGCTCCATCCCTTGAAACCAAGTCAAAATCTAACCTTCTCCAAGTAAACTTTCCAGACCACAGTTGGCTCCTTTTTTTTGATGAATTTTTGCAGTTTTTAGATCCAAGTTTTCTCTTAAATATATATTTGTTTACATTGCAAACTGATCTATGTAAGTTATAGCTTACCTCTCTTATTAGACTCAGAGTTTCCTACTCACAAGTAAATCCTTAGAATACACTGTACTTTTTTTCAGTCTCCCACATCACAGCTAGAACAGCAAGAATGCAATGAGCACTTGTTGAATGGGAAGGGTACAGACCCTTGACCTACCAGTTTATGTGACCGAGGTGCAGATGACTGTTTGAATATAAATTCTTTATATTTCAAGAGTTATCAGCAATTTATTGGGTCAGAGATAAATCCTGGATTAAGCTAGAAAGTAGGATACTATAATCAGCATCAATAAATGAAGACCCAAATCCTCCTTCGAGAAGTTCTGCAGGACTCTATCAATTTTAACCATATGCTCCTTGCAAAGTCTTTCCTAACAGGCACGAGAAGATAACACAAGAACTCCTTCCTAACACAAGAACTCCTTCCTAACACAAGAACTTACTAGGTCAGACATTAACCATCGCCACCCAGTCCCACTCCTCCCCTTTCACCCAACATCACTGCTATCCCCATTGCCAAATCAAAAATGCATACGCTTTAAATCAGAATATAGAACAGCAACGAATAGCACTTATGCCATACCAAAATTGATTGCCATCACATGCCTACCTCCCCGCTGCCTATGACAGTCTGCTACCTGCCTCAGTGACAAAAGTTGGCAGCCAGCATGCTTCTTCCTCCACTTCAGTGTCAGTGAGCTCTCCTGCTTCCTCCCTGTTTGGAAATCATGGCCAGCTGCCTCCAAAATGTCAAAGGGAAGGGAGTAGGAAATTTGGCACCCTACTTTTAAAAGGGTGCCAGTCCACGTTACCCCAAAGCAATTAGATCAGAACTATTTTAGGGTGGTGGGATCATACACACACACACACACACACACACACACACACACACACACACACACACAGATACACACAGACACACACACATGCACACTCTCCCTTACTCACTTTCTTAAGTCTTCCCAGATAATTTAAGTGAGCAGTCAGGGCTGCAACCAACTGACTTCCAGCTCTGCCTCAGATCACCTGACCAGTGAGATCCAACTCCCTGTCACTTCATTGGTAGATCTTATTTTCTAGCCTCTGCTCTTTAAATAATGAAAATAAAACGTCCTTTAAAGAGTCATACTTCCCCAAATTTCATCATTCATCAGTAGCTGATCTAAGTACAGAGTAAAGAGGCTCTCAGACCAGGCTCCTAACTTGTCAACTACGAGTCTTGCATGTTTTATAGAAGAATACGGCTCTCCCTTCAAAGAACCAACACAAAAGATTTGCTTTTTAAGTTCATACCAGAGAATGTACTTCTCTGATATCTAAATGCACCTTCTCTTATGTCAGAAGCCTGGCTAAAAGTGACGCCATCAAGATGGCAACATAATCATTCCCAACTTCAGTCCTTCTCACAAAACACCATCAGCAACCATCCATAGACATGACACCACTGTGAAAATCCCAGAAACTGGGGTTGAAGCTAAAGCATACTCCTGGACCACAGAGACTGAGAAGGACCGCTTTCGAAGTGTCAGGGGGCACTCTGACCATGTCACCCCTCCCCTAGGCCAGCATAGCACTGCACCAAGAGGACTCCCCTAGGACTACAATTTTTCCAGTGGGAAAAGAGAGCCCAAGGTGGATATCCAGCTCCCCCAGCATTGCAGGATTCTTCCCAGGAGGTTCACTCAGTTCTCGTCTCACAGGGACCACTGGGGGGATCTTCAGGGCTCAACCACTGGGGATCAGATAGAGATGGAGAAGGGAAACAGGGCTTCCAGCAACCAGTCTCCAATCTTGGCAGACCATGTTCCTGCTTGCAGCAGTGCCAGAGCAGAGATCTCAGCCAGCAGTTCTGCCCATCTGCAGAGCCGAGCCAGTGGCTGATCCCAATCTAAAATAATTCTGATTTAATGGATGTGGGTCATCCATTAACATAATAAAAGCCATATATGGCAAGCCCACAGCTAACATCATACTCAGTGGTGACAGATTGAAAGCTTCTCCTCTAAGATCAGGAACAAGACAAGGGTGTCCACTCACCAGTCTCACCACTCATGTTCAACATAGTATCGGAAGTCCTACTCAGAGTAATCAGGCAAGAAAAAGAAATAAAAGGAATCCAAATTAGAAAGGAAGAAGTGGGAATTCCCTGGCAGTCCAGTGGTTAGGACTCCACGCTTCCAATACAGGTGGCAGGGGTTCGATCCCTGGTGGGAGAACTAAGATCCCACATGTGGCTCAGCAGGGCCCCAAAATTAAATAAATAAAAGGGTGCCAGTCCATGATGTAAAAGGAAGACTACATATTCTCTTCCAAATATGGACACTGCCTATTTCCTTTATTGTAGTCATTAGCTGATGTCGTTGGCAGTGAACATACCAAGTAAGCTTTTCCAGGATGAGCCTGTAGACTTGGAAATAAATCTACCAAAACAAAAAGTCCAACTTCTAATTGTTTCTGTTTGTACCCACACATCCACCAACACACTTTATTTTTTCAAATATTTTTTTAACCACGCAAGTCAAGTTCATACTCCCTTCTGTCCCGTTACCAATAGCAAGTCATTTAGATTTCTACTTCTTTTGACCTATTGTCACCAGTCATTACTACATTTCCCATTTTCCCTTTTCTGTTCTCTGGCTTGTTTTCCCTGTCCTCTTCCTGAACAACAGAAATTTTAAAAAGTGAACTGTAGGTAATCTATAATTGAAGTTTTAAGGTCAGTATATTAAAACCGGATATGAATAGATCCAATAGATCATTTATTTCTTTATAAATCTGAATACAGATGTATTTAGTATTCATTATAAAGTGTTTTAAAGAGAAATGTAAAATTTTTTCTCAAGAAACTTATTTTGGAAGACTGCATACTCGTTTTATGCCAATATCACATTATGATATGACAATAAATATGAACTACTATAAACTCTTTTCTACTGGATTCATTGACATGAGTCTAACAGGAAATCCAGAGCTCCAACTTCAATCAATTCCAGTATCAAATGTCTGATTATCATATGCCCTACTTAATGAGTAACTAGCTAGAAGGTAAGATGTCAGCTTGATTGCAGCATGATATGTACAAACCAGACCACTGCATTTTCTACTTTTAACACAGTTAAAGAGTAACAAATATGTTTTAAAAGTCTGTGGTAAAATACCACATAGCTAGGAGAATTGAAAAACTAAACGCTTCTAATTACAGGTTAAGTTACTCTCAAGGGTCTGGGCCTGATTTTTCCTTAGGATCTCTCTACCAGTTATCTATCTATCTATCTATTATCTATCTATATCTATATCTATATCATCTTTTTTTTTTTTTTTTTTTTTTGCGGTATGCGGGCCTCTCACTGCTGTGGCCTCTCCCGTTGCAGAGCACAGGCTCCAGACACGCAGGCTCAGCGGCCATGGCTCAAGGGCCCAGCTGATCCGCGGCATGTGGGATCCTCCCGGACCGGGGTACGAACCCATGTCCCCGGCACCGGCAGGTGGACTCTCAACCACTGCGCCACAAGGGAAGCCTAGTATCTATATTATTTAAGCCATGATTGTCTAGTGTGAGGACAAAACCAAATAGATTCAAGCATATCCATGATTTTTATTATGCTCTTCCTCAGAATTAATCAAGATTTGAGTCCCAGTTCTACCACTCAAGAGCTACATGATATTTAGAATGCTTTTCAGTCTCAGTTTTCCTATTTCCTATAAAATAGAGATAATAACCTACTTCACAGGGCCGTTGTAGGAATTAAATGAGAGAATCTATATGAAATATCTATTTCAGTGCCTAGAATCTAGTGAATTTCCTTCGAACCTCTCCCCGTCTCTGAACATTCTTACTACTGCAAGCCAGTAGGGATGTATATGGGAGCATCCCTTTCATTCCTTTACAGCAATGAGTTGAATGAGTATCTTTCTGTTTATAAGTGTTCTTGCAAAATATATTGTTTTGTGTGAAGGTAATTTTCATTTCTATAAATAGTATTATATATCTCATTCTAGTTTTATTCTATTTCCATTTTGGCTTTGGCTTGGAGGAGCTCTTTAATTCTTATTATTGTGGTTTGGGAAAAGCATAAAATCTGTTAAATATTAGTCCTTCACAGCTCCTTTTCAAAGGCAAATTCAAAAGCAAGATTTTCTAAGTCACATATGCCCAAACTTGCTTGGAACAACTTTATCTGAAGAGATGACATATACATGCAAGAAAAAGACATGATTGTAAGGGTGCAGACTTTTTTTAATCATAGGTCTTTTTTGGGTTTTTTTGTGGAGGTGGGAAGGGGGGTGGATGCCCCAGGTGCACAGGGTTGAGTTAATCATATTCTCCACTTCATGGCCCATTATCATCATTGGTCTGTGCACGGCCTCGCCCTTATTTTATTTATTTCCTTTAACCCCTATTCCTCATGCCTTTCTCCTTCATCCCTCATAGGCAACCATGCCAATGAGTTGAATAGATATCTTTTTGGTTGTTAAGTGTACTTACAAAATATATTGTTTTGTGTAAAGATAATTGTAATTTACTTAAGTAGTATTTTGCTATATATTTTCTTTCTTTTTTTCACTCTACACTATGCTTTTAAGTTCATCTATACTGCCATGTGTAAATCTGCTTAGCTATCTCTGATTATTGCCTTGTTCTACGGTGTGGAACCACCACACCTAGCCCCTGTCCCAGTAATGGACACTCAAGGAAGCATCCAACCACCTACCACTACAAATAATGCTGAAATTAAAATTCTTAAATGCGTTCCCACATTTACCTATGTGAAATTTCCTTGGCATACATATCTGGGAGCAGAGTTATATACTAATGTATATAATATATAATTTTATATATTATACTTGATAAAACTTTAATTTTATCAAGTACTGCTAGATTACACCTGTCTACTGGTACCAGCTGTCCCTGAGAGTTCCTGTAACTCCAAATTTGCCATGATATAGCTTTCTAAGAAATAGAAACTGATATCTCATCGTTTTAATTTGAATTTCTCTGATTAGTGATGCATTTAAGCATTTCTTAATTTGCTTTTTGGAGTTCCCTGCACTGTAAGTTAGGCAAATTCATGTTCATATCCTTTGCGCATTTTCTTATTAGAATTGTTGTCTTAGTCTCCAGAGCATTATCTGTTATAGGAAATTTGTCAAATGGTTCATGCCATGGAAACATAAGGGTCATTTTTAATTAAAATACCATGATCCCTCTAGTAAGCCAAATATGCACAAAATAATACTTCCCAGCTTTAAATTGAGGAATTTGGGTTGCTAAAGGCAAAAAAGAGGACAAAATTAAAGTAACATCATTCAGAATTTCATTCCTCATAGTAAAAACAGCTAGAAGTTATGGTATTAGTACGATGTTGGTACTAAGAGCCATATCAGTAAAATTGATACTTTCCTCTTAGAAAGCATTTAGCAAAATTTACTTATCAGATAACACTACTGAATTCTGACTATCTGGAGTATAGCTGTGGAAGGCAATTACTATCACATACCCAGTTTAGAAGATACTTCACTCTACAGTTGCTTAAAAGCACTGAAATTATGAGTCACCTCGTAACTCTATATATTTTATACAGGCAGTAGATACGCACTTGATGGCTTTATGTATTTAACACTGAAACCGCATGCTACAGAGTTTATGATTGACAATTATTTTGTGAACCTGTGATGTGAAATGGAAAAGGTGTGGTGGATTTAGTAATGATGGAGTACCAGCTATATTAGAGCAAGGGATGTGCTGCTATGCAAATAAAAGAACCGGTGTCTAAACACAGATCCATAGCTCAGTGGGTAATCTACACATACCTCTGGGTCTTCACTCAGCATTGAAGAAAATAGTGAATTGTGCCAATGATTAAGGACAGCTAATAAATACTTTAAGTTTGCAATGAGAATATTTCATTTATTTATTTTTAACATCTTTATTGGAATATAATTGCTTTACAATGGTGTGTTAATTTCTGCTTTATAACAAAGTGAATCAACTATACATATACATATATCCCCATATCTCTTCCGTCTTGCGTCTCCCTCCCTCCCACCCTCCCTATCCCAGCCCTCTAGGTTACTGAGCTGATTCCCCTGTGCTATGTGGCTGCTTCCCACTAGCTATCTGTTTTACATTTGGTAGTGTATATATGTCCATGCCACTCTCTCACTTTGTCCCAGCTTACCCTTCCCCCTCCCCGTATCCTCAAGTCCATTTTCTAGTAAGTCTGCATCTTTATTCCCGTCCTGCCCCTAGGTTTTTCATGACCTTTTTTTTTTTTTTGGCTGCATTGGGTCTTCGTTGCTGCGCGCGGGCTTTCTCTAGTTGCGGCGAGTGGGGGCTACTCTTCGTTGTGTTGGGCGGGCTTCTCATTGAGGTGGCTTCTCTTGTTGCAGAGCACAGGCTCTAGGCGCGCAGACTTCAGTAGTTGTGGCACGAGGACTCAGTAGTTGTGGCTCGCAGGCTCTAGAGCGCAGGCTCAGTAGTCAGTTCAAGCTATCCATGCTCAAACCGGTCAGAGATTATTATTAATAATTTTAATATGCTTTATTTTTTTAATTAATTTATTTTATTTATTTATTTTTGATTGCGCTGGATCTTCATTGCTCCATGCAGGCTTTTTCTAGCTGGCGGTGAGCGGGGGCTACTCTTGCGGTGCGCGGGCTTCTCATTGCTGTGGGTTCTCTTGCTGTGGAGCGCAGGCTCTAGGCACGTGGGCTTCAGTAGTTGTGGCTAGCGGGCTCTAGAGCGCAGGCTCAGTAGTTGTGGTACACGGGTTTAGTTGCTCCATGGCATGTGGGATCTTCCCGGACCAGGGAGCAAACCTGCGTCTCCTCCATTGGCAGGCGGATTCTTAACCGCTGTACCACCAGGGAAGTCCCTATGCTTTATTTTTTAATGCTAATAGATTTTAAGGCTAAATTTGGTGATTTGCATATGCTCTAAAAATCCATTAAGTGGTCTGTGGACATCAAAAGTTAGAAAAACACAGTTTGATGGTAAGCTATGATGAGAGAGTGTTTTAATCTGTGCCTCTGGGTAGCACTGATTTACAACTAGCATCCAAGGTTTCAGACAGGAATCAAAAGGAGAGGCTCTTTCTCTCCCTAGGTATGAGTCACGGAAACGGGTATTATTACTATACTGTACTATTTTTTTAAACAAGAAAACTGTAATTTGGGTAAGTAAAATGAGCAGAGTCATATAGATTGTACACATGAGAAGCAGACCTAACTCAGGTTTTCTCACCCCTAATTCAGACTCTGCTTTACACCATTCCTTCTCAGAACTGGAGCCTTTAGGGTGCATTTGGTATAGTACAATGCTTTCGTTATTTAAACCATCAACTTAAAGGAATACTCACCTGGAACTCTAATTGGGTTGATGACTACTAACTAACTGAACTTCTGACAGACAACTAGGCGCTAGTTGTTCAGCTTTCATTGCAAAACTTCCTGCTATCCTGCAAAATTTTCTTCTTCCTGCTTCCTTGAAAGAGCATTCGATGCAGCTCAAAGCAGTGCATGTTTGAGTCCAGAGCTCTCTCTACACTAATGGCACCCTATTCCCCAGACTATGTGCAAAGCACCAATTTCCCTCCCTACCCCACAACTTGCCTCCCCTCCCCCACTTCACTTTCAGACCTGGACATCAGGAAGCAACTGAACGCTTTTTTTATATTTCTTTTTAAGCCTTAAACCAACATTGCACTTTGTAGTTGGGCTGAAGGTTCATATTCATGCTATTTGCCAGTCTCTAAAAATGAGTAAATCCATTTCCACTAGATGGCTGTCTTTACCAAGAACTGTAAGAGCCATGCCAGCTTGTACCAATTTGCAAATTTTAAAGCCTACCTTTTACAGAGAAGAATATATATATGCAGCCATTTAGTACACTTACTAATACAAAGCTTTTATCTATGATTCCATTTTTTTTAGGCACCACTTTGGAAAAAGTCAATAAATGTTAAACACGTAATGTGCTTTTAAAAAATAGAGAAATTATTTTTGTTTCTGGCTAAATTTTTTCTCCTTTTAATTGAACCCATAGTATTGTATAAATTTTAGGTGTACAACATGTTAATTTGTTATATTTATATATTGTAATATGATTGGCATTGTAGCAATAATTAACACCTCTATCACATTACATAATTATCATTTCTTTTTAGTGGTTGGATCAATTAAGTTCTAGTCTCTTATCAAGTTTGTTGATTATAAGACAATATTGTTGTCTATATTCACTAGACTATGCTAATGCACAAATTTCTAGGACTTATTTACTACTCATTGCAAGTTTGTAGCCTTAAACAACATCTGAAATTTTTCTTAAAGAAATAAGGAGTTTTACCTAAAAGAAAGACTGAAAGACATATATAAAAATTATCTCTTTGTAATTGTTGCTCATATTCTCAGATCAAAAAGTATTTGTTGGGAGGGTGGGAGGGAGGAAGACGCAAGAGGGAAGTGATATGGTAACATATGTATATGTATAACTGATTCACTTTGTTATAAAGCAGAAACTAACACACCATTGCAAAGCAATTATACTCCAATAAAGATGTAAAAAACTAAAAGTACTTGTTGATTATAAAAATTAAGTGTTTGATATTTGGGAGAAAAGATTGGCTACTGATATTTATAGTTGACATTAGTGTTGTATTTTTTCCCCAGGTGATAAAGATACTTTTAAGTTAAATTATACTCCATGTAAAAAACTAAAAGTACTTGTTGATTATAAAAATTAAGTGTTTGATATTTGGGAGAAAAGATTGGCTACTGATATTTATAGTTGACATTAGTGTTGTATTTTTTCCCCAGGTGATAAAGATACTTTTAAGTTAAAACATAATCCATTGAGTAGAATTTATCATATGCTACAATTTCTACTCTGATCATCAATGAGATTGTTTCTTCCCCCTCACATGCTTTGTTATTTATTAGTATTTGATTATTTGTTATTTGATTAGTAGAAAAATTGAGCACCTTGAAAACTTCTTATTGAAGTATAACATAACTAAAGAAAAGTGCACAAATTGTAAGCGTACAGCTCGATAAATTTTCACAAAGTGAAATGAATATAAATGTTTTTGTGCAATTGTAGGTTTTATCTTTTTAGATTCTATTTTCTATTTGCTTGGTTACACCCAAGTAATCAGCGCCTAGATCAAGACTTAGAGTACTAAGAGTACTACAGCCACCCAGAAGCCCATTATTCTCCCCGCTGGTTACCTGCCCAAGATGGTGACCATAACCCTGACTTCTAATGCTATTAGACTTTTGCCTGTTTTTGAAACTTATATGAATCTTCTCAGTTCTTTTGCTTTCCATTGTGTTTGTGGGTCTCATCCATGTTGTTTTCACTGCTGTGAAATACAACTTTTTATTCATTCTATTATTA
The DNA here is from genome assembly GCF_000442215.2 of Lipotes vexillifer. Classification (NCBI taxonomy): domain Eukaryota; kingdom Metazoa; phylum Chordata; class Mammalia; order Artiodactyla; family Lipotidae; genus Lipotes; species Lipotes vexillifer. The sequence goes on from NW_006799313.1 coordinate 350,643, forward strand.
ATGGACACATGTGTTTTCTAGTTTGGAACTATCATGAATAGTGCTTCTATGAAGTTCTGGAACCAAAATGCATATGCATTTCTTGGGGTGGGGATATACCTAGAAGTGAGATTGCTGGGTCATGGGATTTGCATATGTTCAGCTTTGGAAGACATTGCCAGTTTTCTGAAATGGTTGTAACCATCTACAATCTCACCAGCAGGGTATAAGAGTTCCAATGCTCTAGTTCTTCCCCAGCATTTGGTAGTCAGTCCTATTATATTGTAGCCATTCTGATAAGTAAGCATGATATCTCATTGTGGTTTTAAATTGCATTTCCTACTGGAATTGTTTATATGCTTACGGGTTAAGAACATTACAATCTTTTGTTCATTTTTCTATAGTTTTTTATATCCTTTTTATAATTAATGTGTAGGAGTTGTTTATATATCTGAGGTTTGTCAAATCGGTGGTCAGATATAAATATATTGTAACCATCTCTTCCCACTCTGGGGCTTGATTTTTACTCTATAGTGGTATCTTTGATGAACAAAATCCAATTTATCATTTTTTTTTAAGATTTATATTTATTTTTATTTATCTTTGGCTGCGTTGGGTCTTTGTTGTGACATGCAGGCTTCTCACTGTGGTGGCTTCCCTTGTTGCGGAGCACGGGCTCTAGGCACACGGGCTTCAGTAGTTGCAGCATGCAGTCTCAGTAGTTGTGGCTCGCGGGCTCTAGAGCACAGGCTTAGTAGTTGTGGTGCATGGGCTTTGTTGTTCAGCAGCATGCAGGATCTTCCCGGACCAGGGATTGAACCCGTGTCCCCTGCATTGGCAGGCAGATTCTTAACCACTGTGCCACCAGGGAAGTCCCTATCATTTTTTTCTTTATGGTTAGCACATTCTTTGAGTCCTTTTTTTTTTTTTTTGTGGTACTCGGGCCTCTCACTGTTGTGGCCTCTCCCGTTGCGGAGCACAGGCTCTGGATGCGCAGGCTCAGTGGCCATGGCTCACGGGCCCAGCCGCTCCGCGGCATGTGGGATCTTCCAGGACCGGGGAACGAACCCGTGTCCCCTGCATCGGCAGGCGGACTCTCAACCACTGTGCCACCAGGGAAGCCCGAGTCCTGTTTTTAAAACTCTTTGCCAGTTCCAAATTCATGAATTGATTTCTTCTTGGAGATTTATTATTTAACCCTTTATATTTAGATATAATCCTCCTGCAATTGCTTTTTGTGTATGGTGTGAGGCAAGGACAAAAACTCATTTTTTCATACAGATATCAAGTTGTCCCAGCACTATTTATTTAAATGTCCATCATTTCACTACTGTTCTATAGTTTCATCTTTGTCACAAATGAGATAAATATGTATATAAATATAGATATAGGTTTGTTTCTGGACTTTCTATTCTCTTTCCTTTGTCTATTTTTCTCTCCTTGGGCCCATTATGTTCATTACTGTAACAATATAACAAGTCTTGATATCTGGTAGTGTAAGTCCCTAAGCCTTGTTCTTCAAGGTTCTATTAACTGCTCTTGGTCTTTTGCGTTTCCAGATAAATCTTAGAATCAATTTGTCAATTTCTACAGGGAGAATAAAAACAACAGCTGGGATTGTTATTGGAATTGGATTAAGTCAATAAGTCAGTTTGGTGGAAAATTGATGTCTGTGGTGGCTTTATAATGTGTCAATTTAGGTAACCAAAACTACATGTCCCAGAATTCCCTTCCCTGATTGCTTTTTGGTTAGAGTGAGCCATGGGAGATTTTTTTTTGCCTGAGATTTGGAGAACAGAAGTGAAGCAGCAGCCATGATTTTCATGTTCAGAATTCCAGAGCAGGCATCATTAGAGCTCATGAACAGTGCCACTTTTGGCTCACTTTGCTGGTATAGGAACAGCAGTCAGGCCTATAATCGCTCCAGCTTCCTCTGAATCCTCTTACAGCTTCTGTGACTCGATAGTGGGCACCAGTATCTCCTGCAGGACACCCACATCACCAAGATTGGACGCAGTGAGAGCTGAGCTCACTCATGTGTCCTCATGTGTTCCAGCTTTTCTTTGCTCTACCCACTTTATATCCATCCTCCTTTCTCAGCGGCCTGCCATACAGCGGCCTGCCATTCAAGCTCCAGCATGAGACACAAAGACAACAGCTTTACAGAGACTCTTTGACCAACTCCCACACTGTGTAAGGTCAAATTCTTATCACAAATCTCATATATATATATATATATATATATATATATATATATATATATACACATATATTATACATATATATACATGTATGTATATATATTATATGTATATATAATATGTGTGTATTTATTTATTTATCTTGTCTTAGTGATTCTGCTTTTCTGGTTGATCCCTGATTGATACAGCATTTTTACAAATTGGGTCTTCCAATTCATGAACATGATATAGACTCCTATTAATTTGATCATTTTAAATTTCTTTCAGTAATGATTTGTAGTTTTTTGATATGGTGGTCTTGCCCATATTTCATTATATTTATTGCCAGATATCTGATGTGTTTTTTTATGCAATTATAGATTTTATCTTTTAAATTTTTATTTGCTATAGTTTGTGACTGGTATATAAAAACACAAATTGACTTTTACATTTTGATCATGCATCCTGCAACCTTGCTTAAATTCAGTTATTTGTTTTAATAGTTCATGAACTCTTTTGGTTTTTCTACACACATAACCATATCATCTGATATTGATGTGTTTTCTTCTTCCTTTTCTTGACTCTTTTGGACTGGCTCAGACCTCCAGTACAATGTTGAGTGATAAAAGGTAAGCTTGTCTCATTGCCCGTATCAAGGGGGTGTTTTTAAATACTCACTCTTAAGGATTATGTTTTCTCTAGGTATTTTTGTAGATATTCTTTTTTTTTTTTCTTTTAATATTTACTTATTTATTTGGCTGTGCTGTGTCTTAGTTGCAGCACGCAGGATCTTCATTGCCTCATGTGGGATCTTTAGTTGTGGCATGCGGGATCTTGCTCCCTGTCCAGGGATCAAACTCAGGCCCTCTGTATTGGGAGCGTGGAGTTTTAACCACTGGACCACCAGGGAAGCCCCTTAGATATTCTTTATCAGATAAAATAAATTTCTTCTATTCTATTTGCTAAGAGTTTTTTTTAACTTTTTATTTTGTATTGGAGTATAGCTGATTAACAATGTTGTGATAGTTTCAGGTACACAGCAAAGAAACTCTATTTGCTAAGAGTTTTTAATCACGAATGATTATTGCATGATCAAATGCTTTTTCTGTATCTACTGACACCATCATGTGAGTTTCCTCTCTTTTCTGTTAATATGGTGACTTACACTGATTAATTTTCATTCAAAGCCAATTTGGTCATGATATATCATCCTTTTTATATATTGATGGGTTCAATGTGCTACTATTTTGTTTAGGATATTTATATATCTGTTCTTGAAAGAGATTGGACTCTAATTTTCATTTCTTAAATGTCCTGTTCAAGCTTCAGTACCAAAAGTTATGCTAGCCTCTTAACATAAGTTAGAAGTGTTCCATCTTTTTCCCTTCTCTGGAGGGGATGTATAAAATTAATATTTCTTCCTTAAATATTTGGAAGAATCACCCATAAGGCCATGTGGGCCTGAAGATTTCTCTATTGGAAACTTTTTAAATTACAGAATCAACTTATTTAAATATGAGACTATACAACATGGGTTGTATATATCATTTATTATATTTTTAATGTCCGTAAGATCTGTAGGAGTTTCTTTTTATTCCTGATATTGGAATTTTGTGCTTTCTCTCTTTTTTTCCTTGACTTATCTTGATAAGTCTGCCAAATTTATTAGTCTGTTAAAAGATGCAATTTTTTGTTCTGTTTGTTTTCTCTATTGTGCATCTGCTATATATTTAATTATTTCTGCTCTTATCTTTATTTACTTTTTACTTTTGTAGATTTATTGATATTTTGCTGCTGTTTTCTAATTTTTCAAGATAAATATTTAGATTTTTTATTTTCAGTCTTCCTTCTTTTCTGATTATGCATTTAAAGCTATATATTTCCCTATAAACACAGCATTAGTAGCAGCTATGGGTATTAATATGTTATATTTTCATTATCAGTCAACTCAAAATACTTTCTAGTTTCCATCATGATTTTTTGAGCCATGACTTATTTAAAATTATATTGCTTAATTTCTTTAAAGTTGAGGGTTTTCTAGTTACCAGTTTTTGATTTCTTACTGAATTCACTATGGTCAAAGAACACATTCTGTATTATTGCAAACCTTTGAAATTTTTATGACACATGCTTTATGATCCAGCATATGGTCAATTTTGATAAATGTTCCACATGCATTTGAAATGAATGTGTATTATGTTGTTGTGTGTAGTGTTCTATGTAGGTCAGTTGTTTTGTTAATCATGTTGTTCAAATCTTTATACTTACTGATGTTTTGTCTGCTTGTTCTAACAGGCGTTGAGAGATCCACATTAAAGTGTTTCACTGTGACTGTGGATTTCCCTATTTCACCTTTTAGTTCTGTCAAATTTTTGCTTCATGTACTTTGAAGCCATCTTATTGAGTGTATATAAATCTTAAATTGTTATATCTTCCTGAAGGATTCATGTCTTTAAAATTATTAAATGTTTCTCTTTACTCCCAGTAATATTTCTTGCTGCAACATGTTCTTGTCTAATATTGATATAGCTACATCAGTTTTTATTTCATTAATTCTTTTTAATTCTTTTAGATTCACATTTTCTGTGTTCTTATATCAAGGTATGTTTCTTGTAAGCAGCATATAATAGGATTCTGTTTTCTAACCAATATGACAATCTTTTCATTGAAATATTTAGTTCATTTACATTTAATGTAACTAAATGTACACTTAAAGTAATGTAATGATTAATGCATAATATTATAATATGTTTAATATCTTATTACTTGTTTTACGTCTCACCCAGATGGTTTTTATCTTTCATTTCTTATCTTCTTTTGGTTTAGTTAAATAATGCTATATTATTATTATTAAATAATGCTATATTTTCCATCTATTATTTATTTATACTTTTTAAGCTATTCTTTTAGTGGTTAGCCTAAATACTATAATTTATTACCACATGTACTAATTTCCTAAGGCTGCCATAACTAAGTACTACACAAGCTAGATGGCTTAAAACAACAAAAATGTATTCTGTCATAGTTCTGGAGGCTAGAAGTCCAAAACTCAAGGTGTCAGAAGGGTTGGTTCTTTCTGAGGGCTCTGAGGGAGAACTATTCCATGCCTCTCTTCTAGATTCTGGTGATAGCCAGCAATCCTTGGCATTCCTTGGTTTGTAGATGCATCGTTCCAATCTCTGCCTACATCTTCATATGACATTCTTCCTATGTCTCTGTGTTGTCACGTGGCTGTTTTCTTATAAGAACACCATACTGGAGTATGACCTTATCTCTACTTCACTAATAATTCTCCAGTGACCCTATTTTCAAATAAGATCATTCTGAGTATCTGGGGTCAGCATTTCACATATCTTTTTGGAGGAACACAATTTAACCCACCACACAGTCTAAAATTAATTAGTACTTTTATTACTTCCCTGGCAATGCTAAGACTTTAGAACACTTTAATTCCATTTACCATTTCCTGTCTGCTATGTTATTGTTATCGTGGATTTAATTCCACATATTTTAAAATTGCAAAGAACATTTCTGTTGTTTTATACACTCAGAATCCATTCATGTTTATCTATATATTTATTCACATATTTAGCTTTTTCACTACCCTTCACTTTTTTTCCACATTTTCTTTTTCTCTCTTGGAGCATTTGCTTTCCCTTTTTCTCCTAGTCTGCTGGGACTCCAGTTACGTATATGTTAGACCTGTTTGCTATGTCCTATCTGTCACTGGTGAAATTCTCTTTTTCTTAATCTAGTTCTTCCTTCTTTTTCTCTATTTTCTTGAATATATTTACCATAATTATATTAAAAATTTTATGGGTATCTATAATTCTGAATCACCTGTCTGGTTTTTCCCTTATGTTTTTGGTTATTGTGTCCTATTTCTTGGCATGCCTAGTACACTTTAGTTGACAGTCAGATATTGTGTTGAAAAGTTGTAGAAATTCTGGATGATGAGGGAATCTCTAGAGAGGATTCACCATTTCATCTGCTAGGTAGGTAGAGTTAGGGCTGGTCACCTTAATCCAATCACAGACTGAGCTAACTCAAGGTTATGCTGCAGTTTTACTAAAGCTTTTTCTACCTCTTCATCACTCCCACCCTAGAGCGTAGCCTGCGAAGTTCCAACTAAAAGGCTGACTAGTTCCCCAGGGCCTTTCTCCCATGGCTTGTCTTGAACTCTAATCCTTGACTGCTAAGTAGCCTGGGACAGCCAGAAACCCCACTCTGCTTTTCAGAAACTTTCTGCCTCCTATATTTTACAGCTTCAGAATTCAGCAAAACGCTTTAAAAAAAAAAAAAAACCTGACCAGTTGAGTTCATTTTTCTACCCCTCCAGGCTCTAATTTGTGTTGCTTTAGATGCTCTGATGGTTTTTCTGCCTTCCAGCAGCTGTCCTTTGCCCAAGACTTTTATTGCATGTTCAGCCACATTCCTTGAGCCCAGAATTGTGAAATACCCTTTGGAAAAACATCTGCAGAATGTTAGTTCAGCTCTCCGTGGTTTTCTCCTCTCCAGAATCTTGACCTCTCAAGTTCTGAGTTGTTTATCAGCTTTCCAATACCCATAAAGAGATTTTATTTGTTTTTGTTGTTGTTTTATCCAACTTCTCTCTCGTTATTCTGAAAGGATGCATTTTTCTGACATAAGTTACTCTACCATGCTAAAAGTAGAAGTCCCAACCACAGAGTTTTAGAGCTTCCCCTTCAGTGAAACTATTGATTTTGCTTAAGGAAGTTAGATTGCTGAATAAGAGAGTTTCTCTCTCTTTTTTTTAATCAGGTATATGATGAATTCTAAATACTAACTGTATAGTAATTAGTGCGCCTTTTGACAAAATGTGAATTTAAATTAATTAAGAGAACTTGCCATTGGACTATTTTGTCAAGAAACAAATGAGACAAATAAATATACACAATAAAAACAAACATGCAATTAACAAAGGACATTGAAAATAAATTTTGTTCAAGACTGAAGCAGAAAGAGAATGTAATAAAGTTTTCATAGGAATAGAAATGCTCTTATTAAGTAAATATATGCTGCACTAACCTAATAAAGTAATTTGCAATTTTGAAAGATGGAAGCAAAATGTTAATTTTATTTCATTTATTTCATACTGGTATAGATAAACTAAAATATTTACAAAATAAAAATAGAATCCTTTCAAAAAGTGTTATACCTTAGTAAACTATTAGCAGAGCCTTCTTTTTTACCTCAGGTGTATAGAATTGAATTGATAATATTAATTTCATGGCAAGCTATCATTATCCATTCAAGTTAAGACCCATTAACATTTTTTAAAATGTAGTATTTATTGTCTTTTTCCTTTATTTCTGTCCCCAGTCTCCAGTTCCATGTTCTTTCTACGTCCCATCATAAGGTCTCTTTCTTATGTATTATAAAATGTATGTCCTTCCAATCTAGCTTTCAATACATGTATTTGTCCTTGAAAATATGTGGTATTATTTTGTGTATTTCTTAATTTACATACATGAAACTATTCTATCAATTGCATTCTTTTTCAATTTTTGTACAATCTTGTTTATGAGGTCTTATTTATGTTGCTGTATGAAAATCCAGTTCATTTCTTCTTATCATTGCATCATATTCAATCATATGCTCATATATTTTCCTTATCCATTCCTTTATTAAGGACGTGTAAGTTGTCTCCAACTCTTGACTACCATAAGCAACTGCAATGAACATCCTGTGCATGTCTACTTGTGCATCAGGTAAAAACTCTTGAGAGGAATTGCTGCATCATAGCATATACACATAAATTTTATTAAACATTGAGAGACTGCTCTCCAGAATGGCTGCACTATATCATTCAACCATAAAGAGTTTCCCAGTATCCCCACCCTCTCCTAATATTATCTAATGATCTAATGAGTATAAGGTAGTCTCTCATCTTAATTCACATTGTAAATATGTCAGTCTTTCCCCCAATTAATCAATAAAAGCAATTCTAATTAGAATTCCAGAATTTTTGAGGTAATCAAACTTTTTCTAATATTTATGTAGAAAAATAAATTCCACAAATAGAAAAGTCAATTTTATAAAAGAAGAGCAAAGAGGAGGAAACCTAACCTACAAGATATGAAAGTATATTACAGAGTTATAATAATAAAAACATATGCTTCTATTGCAGGAACAGGCAAATAGACCATTGAAACAATTGAAATTCAAAAACAGAACATGGATATATGGGAATTTTTTAAATAATAAGAACAGCAACAATAATAATGTGGAAGACAATATTGTCACAATTCTTCCTTTCTTTTTGGCCCCTGCCATAGTTTCACTATGGACAGATATCCTTACCCCACTGTTTTGGGGCTTGGCCATAGGACTTGTTTTGGTCAATGGAATGTGAGTGAATGTGACATGAGCAGAGGCTTTACATGTGTTTCGTGGCTTGCCTTCTCTTGCATATCTGCCACCTGCCATGAAACACACACACACACACACACACACACACACACACACACACACGATACACATATCACAGAAAGAGGTAATACAAATAGCAATAGCCAATACTTACTGTAGACTTTTTATCCCAGGTACTATCCTAAGTACTTCAGTTGTAATAACACAGTTAATCTGCCCAGTCACCTCATGGGGTAAGTAATGTTATTATCATCATTTTACAGATGAGGCAACTGAAACATAGAACTTGCACAAGATTATAGAATGAAATAGGAATTCTAGGTAATACCATAATACAATGGGAAAAATGGATTATTTAATGGATACTGTAGGGGAAATAGTTTATCCTACTAATTTTTATAATAATTTTCACATCGTTTTTTGGGGGGTTTTTTTGGCTGCATTGGGTCTTCGTTGCTGCGTGCAGGCTTTCTCTAGTTGCAACGAGTAGGGGCTACTCTTCGTTGCAGTGCACAGACTTCTCATTGAGGTGGCTTCTCTTGTTGTGGAGCATGGGCTCTAGGCGCATGGGCATCAGTAGCTGTGGCTCGTGGGCTCTAGAGCACAGGCTCAGTAGTTGTGGTTCACGGGCTTAGTTGCTCCGTGGCATGTGGGATCTTCCTGGACCAGAGCTCGAACCATGTCTCCGGCATTGTCAGGCGAACTCTTAACCACTGTGGCACCAGGGAAACCCCCACGTCAATTTTTAAAAAGGTAAATTTGATATGGATCAAAGGCCTAAATGTGAAATGCTAAGAGAATGAAGGAGTATATCTCTATGATCTTTTTTTTTTTTTTTTTTTTTCA
>NW_006799313.1:360423-371172 GCF_000442215.2 Lipotes vexillifer
CGAACCCGTGTCCCCTGCATCGGCAGGCGGACTCTCAACCACTGCGCCACCAGGGAAGCCCTCTATGATCTTTGAGAATGGAAAAACTTGTATAAAAAGACCCAAAAAGCACAAATCTTAAGGTAAAAATTAAAGGATCTGACTACGTTAAATTAAAGGATTTTTTTTTCAACAAAGAAAACCATAGAGAAAGTTAAACAGCCAGGGATTGCATTTGCAGAAGATATTTGTAATGTTGACAACAGGTTTTAATCAACTAGGCCAGTGGTCAGCAAGCTTTTCCTGTGAAAAGCTAGATACTCAATATTTTAGGCTTTGGGAACCAGACTGTTTGTTGCAACTACTCAATTCTGCTGTTATAGCACAAAAGCAACCATGGACAAGATGTAAATGAGTGGGCATGACTGTGCCCCAGTAAAAACTGAACAAGTCCCATATGTTATGAACAGTGCAAGAGGGTTCTGGTTTCTCCATGTCATCCCCACATCTGACTTCCTATTTTTGTCATTCTGATGGATATAAAGTGGTAAGTCTTTGTTGTTTTAAATTTTCTAGTAACCACGTTTAAAAAGTAAAAAGGAGCAGGGGGAATTAATTTTAATAATAGATGTTCTTTAACCTAATATATCCAAAATATTTTCATTTTAACACGTAATATTAATGATATATATTTATGTATGTGTATTTTAGGCTCATGGCACAGAACTAGCTAGAACCTTAGAAGAAACTCATTGGAAAGTCAGAACTTCTGTTACCCTGGATCCCTGAATGACCATGTGGAAAAAAACCTTCCTTCCCCACAGCCCAATCACATAGACTTTATGGTGTAAGAAATAAATTTCTATTGTATTAAGCCACCAAATTTTTGGTAGTTTAGTATTACCTTAATTAATACAGAAATTAGAACCTTGAAGTTGAGTGTTGTAAAAGAAAATCTAAATTGTGTGGCATTGGCTTAATGGTGGATAGGCAGTGAGGAAAATATTATGATTTGGGGGGATAGTGTTGGAAATGGATATAGAGACCCATATATGCAATGGCAAAATATATGGTAAACTGTTGTCAGAGATAACTTGAAAGACAGACCAAGTATTTACCAGGTCCATAGTTTAGGGGAAGCATTGGGAAAACAAAAAGTTAACTGTGTATTATGGTTGTTACTGATTGTATTTAGCAAGATATTAGAAAACAAGATAATCTCAGGTAAGAATTAGCTAATTTCAAGCAGAAATGAAAGGGAATAAAGAGAATCCAGAACGTGGGGCCTAGGAGGGTCACAAAAGCTAAACAGAAGGAAATAGCATTGAGAAAACTCTTGTGCGACCAAGGACCATTAAGACTTAGCCAGGTAGCAGAGAATAAATTAAGAGGTTGGCCCTCCTTCTCAAGCCTTATGGCCTTAATGTAGCTATCATTATAGTAAGAGAAAGAAGCGTGTCATCAAGGAAGCAAAAATTAAATTAGGATTGAGGATTGTGTCTGTGAAAGAATTTAACTGTGGTTACAGGCACCAGGAATTGACTAGAAGCAAACTGATCAGAAACCTAATAAGTTTTTGAAGGAATTATCTGGCCAAAACCAAAAACAGAGTCAAAAACAGAGTCTACTAAAGAAGCATTGACTCTTCTGGTCTTCAAAATTCAGGTCTTCAAATCTGCATAGCTGCAAGCAGACTGAGAAAACTCTGCAGTCCCCAAGAAGGGTTTACTCCCCAACTACCTCTTCAGCTGTGGCCAGGAAGGAAAATGGACAAGGAAGAATATCCAGGAGGGTTAACTCAAGGACCATGAGAAACAATGGACAAGGGAACTCCTCAACAGGAACAGGATCAGTATCTAATCAAAAATTACCCCACACCCGAGGGTAGGAGGTATTCACAATGCAAGTCCCAGAGGATTTCTTAATTACTATGAACCCTTGACTGCTGTCTCCCATCTTTTCCTTTTCCAAATAAGAATTTTTAATTGTAGCTATTCTAGCCCCGTCCCATTAATATATTGGGTGCATGGGAGTAGGGATGAGAAGAGGTACAAATAACTTATCTCTTTAGTTCATAGGTGGCTTGACCACCTATGATGGAAAGAATTGCATATCACCAGGAAATTCTGGAACTTGAGTTGCATGCAGTGACTGAATGAGAGTTTGGGTAGTCTCTCTTAAGATGTGGTGTAAACTATGTGGGAAGAAGCATGAAGCAGATATTGGTTGCCAGAAGAGTGAACTGTGGCAGAGACTGGCCACCCACTCAACAGACCTAATTCCTTTTTCTCCTGGACCCTCAACTACACCATATTTTCCAGCCTCCCTTTTGGTTAGGAACAACTGTGTGACTTTAAGCCTGTGGAATGTGAGTAGAGTGATATATGCCATTTCCAGGCTTGGCCTGTAAAAATCTCCCATGCGGTCCTCTACTCTCTCTCTTTCTTTCCGCATATGTTGGTTGGCTATCAACATTTAGAACCATGGCAAAAGATGGCAGAGCCTCCACCAGTCTAGGTGCTGAATGATTCTATGGAGCATGCCCCACCACCAGCTGGACTTCATATGTGTGAGAAATTTCCATTATGTAAAGCCACTGAGATTTTAAGGCTTATCTATTACAGCAGTTAGCTTTATTTTAATTGATATATGAATCCACCTTAACCCATAAATACCTTTTTTTTAAGCTTTTTACCTAAAAGGAATATGTACAAAAATTGCTTATGGTAGTGAGAGTTGGAATTAACTTGGGTTTTCATCACTAAAAATGATGAGGAGGTAAAATGAAGCATCTGGAATCAATGTACTAGATGAACATACAGTAAGGTATATAAATCTGAAAAACATAATACTGGGAAAAACAGCAAGGAGCACAACTATAGACGGCAATAGCACAGAATCGTCAATGTAACTGATGGAAAACTGAAAAGAACTACAGCTTAGTGCCACTGATATAAATTTAAAACACATAAATACACAAAACAGTATTATATATTTTTCAATAATAGTTCATAATCAAGGAATATACACCAAACATATCAGGGTAGAAGAATGGATCTAGGGATCAGTTGAAAGGGAAAAAAATAAAAGAGATTGCTGCCAAAACAGATGGTGATAAAGTGCCACCATCTTAGTCAGCTTGGACTGCTATAACACCATAGAAGGTGTGGCTTTAACAGCAAACTTTTATTTCTCACAGTTCTGGAGAACTTGCTGCTGTATCCTCACGTGGTAGAGAGAGAGATCAACTCTCTTATGTCTCTTTTAAGGGCACTAATCCCATTATGAGGACTCCACTCTCAAGACCTAATTACCTCCCAAAGGCCCCCACATCCAAAAATCCAACAGACTGGAGATTAGGGTTTCAACCTGTGAATTCAGGGGGAACACGAACATTCAGTCCATAGCAGCCATGAATTACAGAATATGATTAACTCAGTTTTCTATACCTATATGTGGTAGATGCTGCAATGTGCCACCCAGAAATGGGTGGACTCATTCCCCCAGCCACTGGAAGTACTTCAGGAAGACAGCCCTCTGTTCTCAGCCCTCTTTGGGGGTTACTTTGCCTAAATAATAATGGCCCAATATCATACCTCCCTAGAAGGGTAGTTCCTATTCAATGACTGATCAAGGTAGGAGGTGTAAGTGTCTGTTCCTCATGCCCAAATTTGGGACAATTTTAAGGGCCATCTAAGATCCAGAGTTTGTCATCAGGTTAGTTGATTGGAACTCTATCTCAGTTCAACTTCTCCCTCTACCCAATCCTGCTTCCTTCTCCCCCTTCCACAAGTATTGATCCCAAGACCATTCCTTAATAAACATCCTGCACGCTAGTCTCCATCTCAGAGTCAGCTTCCCAAAGAATGCAAGCTGTGACACGAACGTTAATGTGTGTGTGTGTGTGTGTGTGTGTGTGTGTGTCAAATTTTGTTAGCATATTTTTCCTTTTGCTGACCTCTATTTTTCAAACTTTCAACAACATTTTGTGAAAAGAAAAAACAAATTTTTTTTAAAAAATGAGAATGCATTTCTGTCAGCTTTAGTCATAACAAAACATGCCAATTTTTCTGTCATGAACATAAAATAGCTGAAAGTACCATAGAAACTGAAAAGCCAAAATACTATCACTATTTATCTAGGGAAATTCAAAGGGCTATGAAAGATGAAGGGTAAATAGGCATATAATCTGTTTCCATTAGGCAGCAAGTTAAACACCAAGGCAAAGCTTTTCCACTAAATCATTTTGCAGTTTCTGTCTCCTTCCCAAGCTCCTACAACATAACCCTTGAGCAGAGGTCAGTTGGTAACCCTTTTCATTCCCTCACAAGTTGTACATTTAGTCCATCTGCCATGCTCTTGTGAGTTTTCAGTTCTTTGAGCACTTATATTTGACAAGCATTTCTCACAAGTATCAGTGGCCCTGTGTATTCATTTCCTAGGGCTGCTGAACTGAGTACTGCAAACTGAGTGGGCTATAATAACAGAAATTTATTCCCTCAAAATTTGCAAGCTGAAAGTCTGAAATCAAGGTGTTGGCAGGGCCATGCTTTCTCTGAAACACTCTATGGAGGATACTTCTTGCCTCCTCTAGCTACTAGTGGTTGCCAGTAATCCTCAAATTACCTTTTTCCATGTTTCTGTGTCTGTGTGTCTTTGTCTTTTCTTGTAAGGACTCCAGTGATTGTATTTAGAGCCCATCCTAATCCAATACGACCTCAACTTAATTACATTAGCAAAGACCCTATTTCCAAATTAGGTCACATTCTGAGGTTCAAACTGGACATGATTTTAGAGGGGACACTATCAACTCAGTACAGTCTGCCATCCGCCTCCCCCAAAACTCGCATCCATCCCATGTGCAAAATACATTCACCCCACCCCAAAGTCCCCTGAAGTCTTAACCCATTGCAGCATTAAATCTAATTCCAAAATATTGTCAACTTAAAAAAAATTCCAAATCTCGTCATCTAAATCATCTAAATCAGGTATGGGTGAAACTCTAGGTATGGTTCATCATGGGGCAAAATTCTTCTCTGTCCACAGACCTGTGAAACTAGAAAACAAACTGTCTGCTTCCAAAATACAATGATGGGACAGCCATGGGATATACACTGCCATTCCTAAACTGAAAAAAAAAAAAAAAAAAGGAGTAAAGAGATTACCTTTCTAAAACAGTTCACCACCCAGAAAGACAAATTCTATTAGGCTTCAAGGCTTAAGAGTAATCCTTTGTGGCTTGATGCTCCATCCTCTCAGCCCTCCTAGGTGGCAGCCCCACCCTCTCTGGCCTCTGCCCTCATGGCTCTGCCCTCAAGGGTATCCTTTCTTCATTTCATCCTGTCTCTGTCCCCTTCCATCCGGGCTGGCAGCGTTTCTGTTGGTGTAAAATTCTCCAAAACCTTGTCAATCTTCTGTGGATGTCAAGAGAAACCACACCATCAGACACAAGTGTTCCTGGGTAAACTTGTCTATTGCTGGCTGCTGCTGAGATGGTTGATTGGAGCCATAAATGACACACACCTTATCTCTATAGCAAAGAGCTGTCCACTCACACCCTTGGCCCTGTTTCCAGAGTATGCTATCTGGGTAGGCTAAGAATTTTCCAATTCATCATTTGCAGGTTCCGTTTTCCTTACCCGTTTATTTCTCAATTTATCTCTTCTCTTATTTTACTGTTAAGTGACAAGGAGAAACCAGTCTGCACCTTCCTCATGTTGCTTGGAAATCTATCCAAATTCATCTCTTATAAATTCTATTTTCACCCAATAGTAGAACATAATTCAGCCAAGTTTGCTGCTGCTTTATAGCAAGGATTACCTTTCCTATAGTGTTCATTAATAAATACCTCATTTCTATCTGGCACCTCATCAGAAACATTTTATCATTCATATTTCTAGTAACATTCTGTTAGTGATATTTGTATGCCCTCAGACTACAGAAGCTTTCTCTACAGTTTTCTCTTCCTTCTAGACCCTCAACAGAATTATGTTTAACTTCTTTTTCTACCAACCATCTCTTCAAGGCAATCTAGGCTTTTTTCTATTATGCACTTAAAAATTCTTCCAGCCTCTACCCACTATCCAATTCCAAAGCCACTTCCATATTTTTAGGTATTTGTCACAGCAGCACCCCACTTTATAGCATCATAACCTGTTATTAGTTACCTAGGACTACAATAACAAAGTACCTCAAACTGGGTGTCTTGTAATAATAGAAATTTATTCTCTCACAATTCTGGAGGCTAGCTGTCTGAAATCAAGGAATTAGCAGCGCTTGCTGTCTCTGAAGTCTCTCTAGGGTAGGATCCTTTCTTGCCTTTTCTAGCTTCTGATGGTTGCCTGCAATCCCTGGCATTCCTTGGCTTTTGTATGCATCAAACCAATCTCCACCTCCATCCTCACATGGTCACTTTCTGAGATTCTGGGTGGATATGAATTTGGGGGGGACACAATTCAACCTGGTATAGTCTTTTTCTGTACCTCCTTATTTCTGTTTTAACTATCTCTAAGTCCAAGCTGTTCACTTCCCTTTTATAAATTTATTTATTTATTTATTTATTTTATTATTTTTGGCTGCGTTGGGTCTTTGCTGCTGCATGAGGGCTTTTTCTAGTTGCGGTGAGTGGAGGCTACTCTTCGTTGTGGTGCGTGGGCTTCTCGTTGTGGTGGCTTCTCTTGTTGTGGAGCACGGGCTCTAGGCACACAGGCTTCAGTAGCTGTGGCATGTAGGCTCGGTAGTTGTGGCTTGCGGGCTCTAGAGCGGAGGCTCAGTAGTCATGGCACACGGGCTTAGTTGCTCTGTGGCATGTGGGATCTTCCCAGACCAGGGATCGAACCCGTATCCCCTGCACTGGCAGGCAGATTCTTAACCACTGCGCCACCAGGGAAGTCCATCGCTTCCCTTTTAATGAAGGGAAAAATAAAGATAGGCAAGGGAAAGTATCTTGTTTCCAATTAGGAAAATGACTGTCAGATTCAGTCCCACAGTTGCTTTAGTTATACATATAAACACCTCTAGAGTTATTTTTTGTGTGTTGTATTTGTTTTGAGTATTTTTTTTTCAAGCACCAGCTGATTCTACATCACCTTTTTGGATTCTGTTAGCTTATCATCTATTTAGAAGTTTTATATCTATGTTCATGATTGAAAGTGGTCTGTAATTTTCCTTTCTTGTCCTTACCTGCTTTGGTATCAAGGTTATAACAGTGTCATAGAATGAGTTAGTGAGTATTTTGTCTTCCTCTAGTATCTGGAAAGATTTTGAACAAGACTGGAATTATTCGGTGAAAGTTTGGTAGAATTTGCCTAAACAACTCTCTGGACTTGATGTTTACTTTGTGGGAAAATTTTAAATTATTGATTGGTTTGACATTAGAAAATCCATACATAT
Organism: Lipotes vexillifer; assembly: GCF_000442215.2. NCBI lineage: Eukaryota > Metazoa > Chordata > Mammalia > Artiodactyla > Lipotidae > Lipotes > Lipotes vexillifer. The sequence continues at coordinate 367,795 of NW_006799313.1, forward strand.
GATTAACTACATGGACAGATAAAAGAAGAAAATATACCTCAATAGGTGTAGGAAAAAAATCATTTGATAAAATTCAACATCCAATTATGATAAAAACTTAACAAAAAAGGAAGCATTTTATAAAGATTCAACATCCATTCATGACAACAATCATTAGCAAAGTGCAAACAGAAGGAAACCTCTTTCACCTGAAAAAAGTGTAACTACCAAAACACTATGGAAAACAACATCTTAAAAAACATCATTCTTAGGCTTCCCTGGTGGTGCAGTGGTTGAGAGTCCACCTGCCGATGCAGGGGACGTGGGTTCGTGCCCAGTCCGGGAAGATCCCACATGCCGCGGAGCGGCTGGGCCCGTGAGCCATGGCCGCTGAGCCTGCACGTCCGGAGCCTGTGCTCCGCAATGGGGGAGGCCACGACAGTGAGAGGCCCGCGTACCGTAAAAAAAAAAAAAATCATTCTTTTTTTTTCAATCGAAGTATAGTTGATTTACAATATTAGTTTCAGGTGTACAGCAGTGATTCAGATATCTATAACTTTTCCATTATAGGTTATTACAAGATATTGAATATAGTTCCTTGTACTACAGTAAATCCTTTTTGTTTATCTGTTTTATATATAGTAGTTTGTATCTGCTAATCACAAACTCCTAACTTGTCACCCCCTCTCCTTTCCCTTTTGGTAACCATAAATTTGTTTTCTATGTCTGTGAGTCTGTTTCTGTTTTGTAAATAAGTTCATTTTTATTATTTTTTGGATTCCACATATAAGTGATATCATATAATATTTGTCTTTGGCTTACTTCACTTAGTATGATAATCTCTAGGTCCATCCATGTTGCTGCAAATGGCAAAATTTCAGTCTTTTTATGGCTAAGTAATATTCCATTGTGTGTGTGTGTGTGTGTGTGTGTGTGTGTGTGTGTGTGTGTATCTTGGCTGTTGTAAATAGTGCTGCTATGAATATTGAGGTGCATGTATCTTTTCAAATTAGAGTTTTCATCTTTTCCAGATATGTGCCCAGAAGTGGGACTGCAGGATCATATCGTAACTCTACTTTTCATTTTTTGAGGAAGCTCCGTACTATTTTCCATAGTAGCTCCACCAATTTCTATTCCCACCAACAGTGTGGGAGGGTTCCCTTTTCTCCACATCCTCTCCAACATTTATTATTTACAGACTTTTTGATGATGGCCATTCTGACCGGTGTGAGACGACACCTCATTGTAGTTTTGATTTGCATTTTTCTAATAATTAGCAAAGTTGAGCATCTTTTCATGTGCCTGTTGGCCATCTGTATATCTTCTTTAGAGAAATGTCTATTTAGTTCTGCCCATTTTTTGATTGGGTTGTTTTTTTGATATTGAATTGTCTGAGCTATTTGTATATTTTGGAAATTAAGCCCTTTTCAGTTGTATCATTCACAAATATTTTCTCCCAGTCTGTAGGTTGTCTTTTCATTTTGTTTATTGTTTCCTTTGCTATGCAAAAGCTTATAACTTTGATTAGATTCCATTTGTTTATTTTTGCTTTTATTTCCTTTGCCTTGGGAGACTAAGAAAATATTGCTACGGTTTACGTCAGAGAATGTCTTGCCTATGTTCTCATCTAGGTGAAAAAACATTTTTCTTTTTTTTTTTTTAGTGGGGGCTTTTTTTTTTTTTTTTTTTTGCATTATGCGGGCCTCTCACTGTTGTGGCCTCTCCCATTTGCGGAGCACAGGCTCCGGACGCGCCGGCTCCGTGGCCATGGCTCACAGGCCCAGCCGCTCCGCGGCATGTGGGATCTTCCCGAAACGGGGCACGCACCCGCGTCTTCTGCATCGGCAGGCGGACTCTCAAGCACTGCGCCACCAGGGAAGCCCTTTTTTTTTTTTTTTTTGCTTTTTTTTTTTAATTATTATTTTTTGGCTGCGTCAGGTCTTAGTTGCAGCACGCGGGTTCTTCGTTGAGGTGTGCAGGATCTTTCGTTGCAGCATGCAGTCTTCTCTCTAGTTGTGGCATGTGGGTTTTCTCTCTCTAGTTGCGGCGCGCAGACTCCAGGGCACGTGGGCTCTGTAGTTGTGGTGCACAGGGTCCAGAGCGCATGGGGTCTGTAGTTTGCGGAACACAGGCTCTCTCGTTGAGGCACGAGAACTCAGTAGTTGTGGTCCATGGGCTTAGTTGCCCCACAGCATGTGGGATCTTAGTTCCCCAACCAGGAATCAAACCAGCGTCCCCTGCATTGGAAGGCGGATTCTTACCACTGGGCTACCAGGGAAATCCCCCAAACATAATTCTTAACAGTAAAAGGTTAGATGTCCTTTTAAAAGCCAGAACAAGGCAAGCATATCCAATATCAATACTTTTACTCAATATTACATTAGCGGTCTTAGCCAACCCAGTAAGGCCTAAGGCCTAGGATGGGAAAAGGAGAAAGTTTTTCCAACATTCACATTCACAGATGATTAGACTGTCTAGAGTGACTTCCCTTGCAGTCCAGTGGTTAAGACTTCACCTTCCAGGGCTCCCCTGATGGCACAGTGGTTAAGAATCCGCCTGCCAATGCAGGCGACACGGGTTCGAGCCCTGATCCGAGAAGATCCCACATGCCATGGAGCAACTTAGACCGTGTGCCACGACTACTGAGCCTGCACTCTAGAGCCCGCAAGCACAACTACTGAAGCCCAGACGCCTGAAGCCCATGCTCCACAAGGAGAAGCCTGCACACTGCAATGAAGAGTAGCTCCCGCTCTCTGCAACTAGAGAAAGCCCGGGTGAAGCAACAAAGACCCAACTCAGCCAAAAATTAATTAATTAATTTAAAAAAAAAAAAAAAAGACTTCACCTTCCAATGCAGGGGGTGCGGGTTCGATCCCAGGTTGTGGAGTTAAGATCCCACATGCCTTCTGGCCAAAAAAACCCCAAAACATAAAACAGAAGCAATATTGTAACAAGTTCAATAAAAGACTTTAAAAATGGTCCACACCACAAAAATCTTTAAAGAAACCCAGCTGATCACTACTTTAAGCGTGAGAATTATGTGCTTTTCTTGTTTTCATAGCAAAAAACAAATCGCAACTCACTGAACTTTGTCACTAGTATATCCACACCTCAGCCAAAGCAGCATAATACGGAGTTACGAGGGGTCCCTCATTTAGTCCTAAACTAATAACTATGGAAACAGTAATTAATCTAAGCCATGCCTCTCAATTATTAATTTAGAATTGGAACAAACTTTCATTGCTTTCCTAGTTTTCTTCAAATGATCTTGGGGCAGCTCATCCAAACTTCCCATCAAGCAACTCATTCATTTCCGAGAAGTAGCCCACAAGAAACAGCAAAATAGCAGTTGCGGGGGAAGGGAAGAGACAGGGGGGATGGGGGGGGGGGGGGGACAAA